>NW_028141945.1:0-600000 GCF_025532165.1 Camponotus vicinus | reverse complement strand
TTATGACATCGTTCGGAAGGAGAGGAAGTCGTGATACACACGCACACATGTCTTCACAAATCTCACGCTCCTCGTCCTTTTATAATGATGATCCATATAATCACCAGTAACGACAAACAAGCGCGAGATTTATGACGCTACTCGCTGCACAAACCACCCTTCTCACAATTAGTCCCATCCTTCCGCGATGATAAATTAGACTCTCTCTCGCTCAGCCTAATCTAAAAAAGCGCATCTGTCTCTCTCTTTCTCGAGATGGAAGTGTCGATCATCGCGAGCCAGTTTCGCGTCGCGATAACGCGAGAATCCATCTCGAGGAGTGACTTTGACCATCGATCTCCGTACAACTTCCTCGGCGACGCCGTGGACGGCACTTCGCGTCAAACCGTCGACGTTTTCGCGGAGACTTATCGCTACGTCGATGTTGGCAGTCGTTTAGTTTCCGCGGGGAGGGAAAAAGGACGTCGACCGGAAGTTTCGGAATTCGGTCGAACGAGCCAAATATCGTCGACGTAAACGAGTTAGGGAGGACGTATTCTTCGCGAAAGTAGCTGGCGAGAGAAAAACGTTGTCGAACGAGACGGTGACGGATTGGCGAATTCATCGTAACGATGGAAGATGCGGCAAGTGGCGCATCGCCTTTGTAAAACAATATCGTCGTCGCGTTTCGGCATTTGTCTCGGCGCGTTTGTACATATGTAGTAACGCATTTACACGTCTACCGCTGCCATCAAACGGTCTGAAACTTACCGCCGTATTAGCGGTAACGCTTTAATGTAACCCGTCGTATTCCGCTTCCGAACTTTGACGCTTAGTTGCGACGCAATATTTCCGACTCGACAAAGTTGATAGGGGCGCATCGTACATCGCGTTATTGTCGAGTCGTGTCTAACGAGAACCACGATGTCTCGTCGCACTTCGATTATGCAATCGCCCTCCCTCCCCTCCCCCCGCGTCACTCTTTATATAAAGCGAATCTAAATCTTTATCTCAATGATACGTATTAATTCACTATAATAGTTAGTATATTGCATTATATTGTATATTGTATTCTGAACATGAAAGCTGTAATTTTATAGAATATCAAAAGATGCATGGAACTGCATTTTAATTGGTTTTTACAATGCGAGTGTACTATAAAGAATGAGAAAATTTAAAAACATCTCGACACACTAACATAAAAATAATATACTTCTGGCTATTATTTGTTTTATTTTATATGTATATATATCTCATATATATAAAAAAAATTGAAAAAGATTTAATCTCTATTTTTAATGTATAAATATAACCCATAGAAGAGCAAATCCTACATATATAAATTATTTAAAGAATAAAACAAATGTTATTAAAAGAGATTTTGATGTTTACAAAAAAAATTCAAACATTTTGCGTAATGCTAAAGTAATATATTTTTTAAATATTTAAATATGTAACTTTTGAAATATGAAATAAAATAACTATATTATTGAAATGAAATATCTCATATGAAATAAAGCTGATATGAAATAAAGTTATATAAAATTCTTGCATATAAAATCCAGTTTATTTATATGTGAAAATTATCACAATTTTTGTACAAAAAAAAAAGGATCACCTTTTTTTACATTTTTCACAGCAATGCAGCAAATTTATTTATATCGTCAAAGTGCGCGCAAATTAAATTTCCACAATGTATGATTAATAAGCTTTTTTAAATCCCTAAACTTTTACAACGTCACTAAACTATGAGGCAATCGAGATCTCCCGAACATGTCGAAACGTTCCCCAAACTACCTTGTACGGGAAATAAAAGGGGCAAAAAAGGACGGGTTCACACGAGACGCGATCGTCCTTTAAATACCACCTTGGAACAGAGAGCGTTTTGCATTTCGAGAGAGTTATTCCGCGCGAATAGTAAAACGAGGTGCCGGAATCGTTATCGTTGATTACAATTGCAAAGTTGGGCGAGGCAAGGGCCAGGAAGGAAGGAAGGAAACGACGAAGGGAAGCCTCGACGAGGCCGAAGCGCCGCCGCTGCGCCGAACTGCGAGACGCCGGCGAATCTTTTGTAATGTAGATCGCCGGGCGATTTTAACGACAGTTATACCCTTCACGCAGAAGCGTGATAAGCAGCCCTTGCGTGGATATATATATAGGTACACGTTAGCTCTCTCAGGACGGTCCCGATCCCCGCCCATCCCGGCCGACTTCGGGATGCAGCGCGTCGTGTTCTCGAGTAACATAAATTGCCAGCTCGTATATACTTGAACATTCTTCTACCGGGTATTATAAAAGTTCTCGCGAAACTTTATCAATTTTACGGATACGCCACGTATATACTAGAAAAAAAAGAGGGAGAAATGAGCGCGCTTCTGAACTCGTTCTGTCTCTCCCTTCCTCTCTTTTCATCTCGTGTGTTGTTCACTTGCTTTGATCACGTACATATATGTATGTATGTATGTATATATAAGTGTATATACTAATGTTGTATAATCGCGTACGAATACCTAGATTCATATATAATGAGAGTAATGACTTTAAAAATTGTCGTATACATGTAAGTTTCCAAGATATAAATGATAAAACACAGTGATTTATGAATATTACTGGGATTATGAAGATTGAAAATATAGATAGAACAATTAGATTAAGATAAATTAATTTATTTAATTTATTTCTTTAACTGCATGTATACGAAGGTAAGAAAATTTTAAAAATTATATATAAATTAGAAACTTTTTTTTATCTAAAAGAAAAAAGTACAAGTGTCAAATTAAAAGGATATAGAGGATTAGATATTTAAATTCATAAAATCTCATTTTGCGCATAAAAAGCGAAGGACTACGGGTGAGCGACTTTGACCTTCTTTTCAGCAGAAAATAACGAAAATTCGCGAGGTGACGAATTTTTAGGTGAAAATAAGACAAAAAACACAATATTTCAAAATGACATATTTCAGGAACATATTTAGTAATTTCTACATGATTCAAAGTGTGTGAGGATGGTTCAGAAAATTTCCCCCTTTATAATAAATCTTGAAATCATAACAATTCATGACATGCAAATTAATGTCAACACTCCCCTTTTTTATTTCGCCAAAATATTGTCCCAGATAGAAAATCAAATTATACATACAAAAGAGAGAAGAGCTCGTTGATTTATATTAAAAAAATACTGACAGAAAGATACCGCCCAGTCGCTGTCATGATGAGATTTTAGAAGAAGAATATGGAAGTCTCTCGCAACAAAAGATAATATATGGTACGTACATTAAATATTCCTACATTAAAACATAAAAATATAAAGAATGTAGCAACTTTCAATACACCCAGTATATATCCAGTATATATCCACGAGATTATGTATCCGCTTTCATCGGAGGGAGGAAGAGAAGCGACCCAAGACGGAGAAAATTTCTCGTCTCGGCAACCTTGAAAAATTGATGCCGTAGGTCGCCATGGCTAGGCTTTATCGGAGTAACGGGCAACTAAACGTACCATTTTATTGGATCCACCATTCTCCGGATACCGCCGCGAATACCGGAGCCGAAAGAGAACTCTCTCTCTCTCTCTCTCTCTGTCTCTCTCTCTCTCTCTCTCGTTCATTCTCTCTTTCTTCCTCTTTCGGTACCCATGCGTGAATCTCAATCGCGAAATCGCCACGGCGAAACAAAATAGGTTTCCCGTCTACCTCGTGTAACTCTCTCGCCGGTTAACGGAGATTCGTTCGACCGACACGCAATCCCGAGAGTACTCGCGATATACCAAAGTTCGCAACACAAACGCTGTTCGACAAACACAGTGAGATTGTTTGCTCCTTCAGCGTGCAACATGTGCGATTATAATATCTGTAACGTACGGATGTAAAATAATTCGGTAATATCCCTCTCGATTATATGTATGAGAAGATGTCTCGATTAACAACATTGTGAAAACGCTGGAATTTTTAAAACACCGATAACTATTTTCATGTGAAGTGAACAGAATCGAACGTAATGTTATTGGAAAATATTAAAAGTAATTCCGTGAAAATTGTGCGACAATTTTTTATACGTATACGAAAGCACTGAACTTTACATGCAAAAATTATATTTATTTAGCTTTATTTATTCGTATAATATTATTTTTATTTCTAGAGATACATTTCTGTAAAAATGCATATTGTTTCAGAGTTTCATGGAAAATGTTTGAGTTTCTCGAGCAGCCAGATCTTTTAATATAATAAAAAGGAGCAATTTATTTTCACGAGTATAAAAGAAATTTACTTTTAAATATTTACGCTATATAACGTATATATACAGGGTGGGCCATTTTAATCTATGCACCCAAATTTCTTTGTACCTAAGACAGATACGGAAAAATGATTCAGACAAAAGTTTTATGGTTTCGAGGGGGCCATAAGATGGTATCATTGGTTTGACCTTGAAGAGTTATTTGAAGGTCACATGAAGGTCACCTTTAATTTCTTAAATGGAACCTACTATTTGTCATTGCATATTCTTGTAGCTTATCTCGAGAGCTTTCCAAAACACTATAATTAAGTACTTTTTTGTTAAGTACTTTTTGAGTTATGAGGCTTGAAATAATTTCTTAATTTTACATAAACCGTAAAATATCTTGTAAAATATTCATTTTTCGATTATCTTACCTTAATACTTTTATGTACAAAATAATGAGAGGAATCAATTGGTGTAAAGAAAACACATAGTTGTTTTTAAGAAAAAATATGGAATTGTTAATTGCAAATTACATATTTTTTCTTAAAAACAACTATGTGTTTTCTTTACACCAATTGATTCCTCTCATTATTTTGTACATAAAAGTATTAAGGTATGATAATCGAAAAATGAATATTTTACAAGATATTTTACGGTTTATGTAAAATTAAGAAATTATTTCAAGCCTCATAACTCAAAAAGTACTTAACAAAAAAGTACTTAATTATAGTGTTTTGGAAAGCTCTCGAGATAAGCTACAAGAATATGCAATGACAAATAGTAGGTTCCATTTAAGAAATTAAAGGTGACCTTCATGTGACCTTCAAATAACTCTTCAAGGTCAAACCAATGATACCATCTTATGGCCCCCTCGAAACCATAAAACTTTTGTCTGAATCATTTTTCCGTATCTGTCTTAGGTACAAAGAAATTTGGGTGCATAGATTAAAATGGCCCACCCTGTATAAATTACCTTCAGCTTATCTAAAACGTCACGAAATTCGAAGATTTTACTTTCGGCTAAATGGGCGCTTGAAATTGTGAAATTGGTGTCTTATTATGGTTATCTGGCACGATTTATCAATTCTATTACTGTTCTCGTTAAATTGCGGTCTGCATCGGGACATATGATGTTCAAATAGCATCCTGTAATTTCCGCAAAAATGTGAAACAAAGCGCGGACAAACGCGCAACGGTCTCGTTACTTTAACTCCCTCGCGCGAGAGCGGGCATTGCTTGCTGCAAGCGCGAAACAAGCGACGCGACCGGAAAAAAAGAGCAGGTCGAGTATGGGGGGTCATTTCAAAATGAAAACCCTACGCTGAAACGCGGAGCGTTTGAACGATACTAGTAGAAAAAAGCCACTGTCAAACTAACCAAAAACGGACTTTAAATTTGAAATAGATGTCAAGCGGCGAGCGAATAAGATATTACAATCGTAATAGCGATGCGCGAAAACGTTAAATCAATATATAATCAATTTTCGAAATATCGTATGGATAATATTTCTCGAGATCAACGCGAGGGGAAAGATAAATGACTGCGATCATTAAATTGTAACGCCGAAATTGTACACAACGTTTGCGCGTTTTGCTAAATATTCGATAAACATTAAAGAACCATCGCGCGCGCAACTATTTGCCCGTGGGTATTAATTCGATGATTTCCCGGTAATAAACATCGACACAAGCACACATGCAAAATCCACTACCGGCATCGCGAGTCCCGATAATTCGCAAGAACATTTCGGAAAACTCGTTTATTTATGCCCTCTATATACACATGTCAATATGATGCCATTTGGGAACTTAGTAATATTGATTTATTCACTCCATATCGTAATGCACTCAATCGGACGGGACAGTTTATATTTTCTGGCACGTTGCCGGTAATCATCGAAATAAAATCAGCCAATTCATAATATGAACGATGCGTAACGCGTTCACGCAACGCATAACTGACGCAGAGTGTCCGCTACGCGGATGAATAACCGACCGATTAAATTATAATACATTAAAATGTCTCTCGCGCTGAACGCTTCCCTTAACTGATCGTAAACAAATTTAGATACAGATATTCAGTGAAAAAAACAGCATCCCGCACAGCGAGAGCGATACATATACATATACATGTATATTATCAGTTCCACATGTGGATCTGATAAATCTATCTACCTTTTTTTTTTTGCTTCAGAATTAATTGAGACTGTGCGCGATGCTTCACTCTGTCGTCTATCTAATCTTCCTCTGCCATTTTTCTGGCTTCGGGTTTTCGATATACGGGGTGTCCCAATAATCGCAAGTTTTTAAAAATGCCGTTTAATTTCGAGCAATCTACACCTGTGTGAAATCTTAATATGAAATGTAGTTACCGGAATATTTAAATATTAAGAATTCCCAAGTTGAAAAAGCAGACAATGAAAAATGGACTCCAAATTCCCCGAGTAGCTTGCAATCGAGAAAAGGCGCGCAATGCTTGGGGCACTCGCTAAATTACGAGCTCCTTGCTTATTAACGGTACGCTTAATAAATGAGTAATTGTTGCGCAACTTTCTTCTCGGGGGTCCTTTCTTACACTCTGTACACGTTGTTTAATAAAAGTCGGCAAACACAAAATACGCGACATCGCAATGGAAGATTTTGCTAATTTCGCTAATTTTTAATACTTTATATATAAAATTTTAATATATATTTATTATTATATAATTTATTTATAGATTTAAATTTAATTTATTTGATAACGAAAACTTTCGCGAGAAAAAGAGACGAAAGTAATTTATCGAATCGCGTGAGATGGAATAATTCAAAAAGTGTCAATTTTAAATTCAGAGACGCGTGTCACATATTTTTAAATTCGATACGCGCTCGCGCGTGTGATCTAGGGACTCTCTCTGCGCACTCTCTGCGTTCCGGATGCCGCAAATGAATATCGCATCACGGCCAGATCCGATCGAACGTAACACGCGTTATGCAGAGATGCCTTTAACCGCGCCGTTGCCCGTCGCGAGCTATCGAGAAATGTCATAAAGCGAGGCGCGACCGTGTCATAAATATCCGATTTCGACGTCGAAATTCAACGGTCGGAACAGGAGACAAATTGCGCGACGCCCACGCATTAAGGAATTACGCGCGCGGAACGCACGCATCAGTCATTCCGATTGATCGCCGTGGAAAGAATGTGCGACACCGCGAAAGCGTGGCTCAAGTAACTCTCGTCGCTCTTGATTTTTAAAACATTTCGCGTGCGCATTTAAAAAATTCGTAATTAGATTTCAACTGTAAAATGGTGATGGAAGTCTCCCTATTGTAACGCTAATTTTCGCTCATCTCCCTAAGCATGATTTGCACGCGAGTTTATGTATTTGATTACGCGTATCTGACAATAAAGCGCGTGTTGGGGATGCGTTCGATAGTGAATGATAATTTCAACCGTAATCAGTAGGCGCTCTGATAATAAGCAGCTGATTTAGCAATACTATCGATTATGCTGCATTACGTTAAAGAGAGATTGTCGAATATATATAATTCAACAAATATTTGCGCTATACGTGATCGTCAGAGACGGTAAATTCTATTAAAAGCAGACGCGGCGCGGATGCTGCGATCTATTTGTCGCTAATTATCTGACACTTTACGCGTGCGGAGCATTTCATTTTCGATGAATCGGCGAAATCGCGGATGCCGCGTCCGAGAAACGTTCCAATCCCGTCGTATTCTATCTCTGGATCGGACTAAATTGCAAATGTAGAGATGACGCGGTTGATAAAATTATGATTATTATATATGTTTTCCATGAGAAGCAACGAAATTTCCCTCATTATCGCGAAAGGCGGTTAATGCACCTTTATCGAATTTTAATAAAACGCATCCATCATAATTTCGATGAAAAATTTTGTTGAGTTTCTTCTCTCCTTAATCGAGATCAGCTAATGCGCGTTATTACTTACGTGAGAATGGTGCATTTTTAACAGAAGCGTCTCTCAATCTCATCTGGAAATATTTTCGCGCGCTGCGGATATTTTTCCATAATTCGACTTTTTTCAAACATAGATTTAGGAATTAAAAAAACCAAACATCTGTACCTCTTTTATTTGCAAATCTTTGCTTTTTCCGATAATTAATTTTCGACTCGCGTTATGAAAATCAGTTTAATCGCACTGATTACACAACATCTGCTGCACCACTGAGAGACAACGAGCAACGCAACAGCGCCGAATTCCACGCTTAATTCGCCAGACAGGTTTGCGGTTTGCGCCAACATCATATGCTCGTATATCACGCTCGGTTGATTAAAATATCTTTGCGATGGGTGCATTGTACGATGATACCGCGTTATGTAAATTAAGATATTCCTTTAGCCAAGATATGAAAGCGCGACGTGCGGAGACGAAAAAGAGAAAGAGAATATTATACAGCGAATAGTAGACATGGGAAGAAAAAAGAGCAACGGTCGTTGTTTTTTAAGATACGTAAGAAAGCGCACACGCTCTACGAGAAATCCTAAAATATTCGGAACGATGTACAGAATGCATCAAAAATCGTAGTACAAGCGAAATGGAGATGTTGCCTCAAAAGCAAGTCGAAAATTTAGAAAATTTTTCCATATGAAACATTTTCGAGAGAATCAATTTTGAAAATTCCTCGAATATGGAAATCGTTCATATTAAGATAAAGATAATTAAAATTGCCTCCAATTACAAGATAATACTACAGGGTTTCGAAAAAGTAAACATTTGAAACACATTATTATCAAACTTTAATTATTCAAATTTTAATTTGCCGAGTAACATTGTGTGCGACGAGAAAAGCGACATTTTCAATTTGTAATTTAATGAAATAAATGCATTATTAAAACTTGGTGCAAATTTCTATTATTCTCATTTTATTAATCACATGTCGGCGAGTACAATATCTATTTAAGAATATTCAAAGTCGGTTTTCTCTCAGACAGGGCTTTGTACAAATTTTACACTTAATATTCTGCATTTTCTATTTGCATTTGCATGAGAAATCGTTTCGCTTATACTACGATTTCCTATACATTCTATATACGCGGACGTCCAGCGTTGAGTTTAGCTCACATGGTAACATTACGTTGAATTCTTAAACGTTCGCGATATTTCTCGTGCGCCGTCAAGGAGCACCCTTTACGAGCTCGTAACAATAAAAATTACAACGCAACGAATACGAATCTGGAATCTTAATTGCAGTCGGGCAATTCCCTCCGGCGAAAATACGACGTACTATATGCATGCTTAAAGGTTCTGAATGACAAATATACGATCGGTCGTTTGGTTGCAACGACGTAATATTTGTTTTCCAGAGAAAGAGAGAGAGAGAGATCATGTGTTACTTTCATAGTATAACATTTATATATAGCTTAGATAATTCTAAAACTATGTAATATTATAGAATAATATTCTCGATATCATTTTTTTATCGAAAATTTCATTTTTGGCAAATATGCGTAAAGGTTCAATGGTTGCGCGAATTGATACTGTAGTGATGAACAAACAAAAAAAAGAGGAAACATTCTCTTTTTTTTATACAAGGTTTCCTACAGTACGAGATTTTTTTGTAAACATTTTATACACGCACAATGGGCATAAATAAAAAAAGATTTGCAGAATTTTTTTCACAAGCAAACATTTGAAACGTGAAACATTCACTCCGATTGTGCAGGCGGAAAAGGGGAGAAGGAGGAAAAAAGAAACGCGAAATAAAAAGATTGCAGATGTATTATTACATTTGCTCCGCGCGGTATTGAAAAATTACAATTACGATAACAAGCCTCGAACGACGTTCGCACTAATTCTAGTATTTCTTCGAAAAATCAATTTATCTGTTTATCACGAGATTCATAGACATCGGAGAGGAGGAGAGATTGATTTTTCCAAAATTGCCTAAATTCTACCCACCTACTTTCATTCAAATAGAGTTCCAATTTCTATGCATTATTCGCAATTTTTGTGGATTACTACTGTGAATTTTAATATCACTTCTTATGAATATGAAGTAGACGGAGAATCTCGCGTACGAGGGGATAGCGTTGCGAATAAAAGAGACAATATGCGATCGCGAGGTGAGCTAAAAAGGAAAAGGTTCACGGAAGAAAAATGGTCGAGTTGACCGACTCTCGGTGCTTTTCAACGCGTTTTCGCACTTTTCCCCCCCCCCGGATACCGACCCGCCGACCATCATCCACCGTTGTTCGCCTCCTTCCAGCACCGACCGCAACAAGACAGAGTGACCGTATACACGGTGACCGTAACAAATGTGGCTAACTAAGCGCAAAAGTCTCGCGGAAGCTTATTACTCGATGTTTACAGCCAGGGGAGAAACTTGGACCTCGCGGCGCGGTGTACCGCACTTTAGGAACTCCTCTCGAGAGTTCCGCAGTAACTGCGACCGAGTCGTTTCAAACGGACGGTTTCTCCCTGTGTGTGACAACGGGGACCGATCTCGTAATTAACATACTCTTCTCCTGGAAGTCCCTCGGCGTTTCTCTCTCTTGCCTTGTACGATGCCACTTCCCGGGGCAGCCACCGCCGACGGCGACGCGTCGCTGAGACGAATATTTTTTAACGGGAGAGAGAAAACCGACGAGGGATGGAAATCACTTTCCGGGAAAGTTTCCCGGCGGAAGGAAGCGCCGGGAATCTTTCCTAAACCATCCATTCCCGGTTCGCAGCCGTCGCTCTGGGGCGTTCGTCGCGATCGAAGTTAATTGAGTCGTCCGTAATGAGGTTTCGGCCGCTTCTGTCGAGAAATTTTAATCGACGGGGATGGTTAGGTGGTCGAGAAGGAAAAAAGGGTCACGAAGTCGCGCCAGCTACGGACACTCGGAATGTTTGCAGGTAGTTATTCAATTATTTTACGGCCGTCCCGCGGCCCCGCGGTGCCTCTCGATTTGCTTGTCGTACCGATAGATTAGCCCCGAACAGAATTAACTGTATCTCGAACGTACAGAGTGCGAGATGAAATAATTTCTTGCGACAAAAGAGAGGGATTAAAAAATATAAAATATAGTCCACGCGACTGGTCTTTCGCTTGAACGAGATAAACTGATCGATCCTGGTCAACTCTTTGAGAATACACAAGCTTGGTTCTTGGCAATATTTGACAATCAGTTGGCGCGGGTTCGACAAAAATGGGATGTATGATAATTTTTATTTATCTCATTTATTTAATTTTCTCATCACTATATTTGAAGCAGGAAAATCGATTCTCGCGAGACGAGAAATGAGCTAGAAATGAAAGCTTTGCTAATTGTCGATGCAATAGTGCAATAGTGCAATAGTGCAATAGTGGATAGCGTGAAATTTAACCACGCGGATCATCGTTTTGACATGCATCGCATTTTCCGACACCAAACTGTTGTCAGTGAACCGCCTTGCAAGCAATATAGTATGGGAACAAGCATCATCCTGCGCCGCAGGCTTTACACGGGCTTCTGTACATGTATACGCGCGCGAATGGCATGTTTCGAAGCCCTCCCCGGGATTTAATATTTGATTTTGACGCTGCCTCTGTATTGAAACTGTCGATTAATAATACATTAGTAATTACTTCGATATTATTCATATTTCTCGGACACATTTATTACAACGTCACGATTGTACCGCCAATGATTTGTATTACGGTGCACACCCAGCTATTAGTACGCGTCAATATTTATTAAACCGCTCAGGAGATTATAAACGTACCCCTTCTCTCTCTTCCGTAATAATGAAGTACGCGAGGATAATAAATGTGAACGTTGAAAAAAGAGAACAGCGAGAGATCCCCTTTGTACATTCACGCGCCAGAAATTAAATTAAATTAGTTGTACTGCTATATATTTTTCCCCGCCTTCTCTCTCTATCTTTAATAAACACCGCGATAACTAGCATTTAATTGAAAAATAGGTAGATGAAAGAACAAAGTTTTCGTCTTGTTTCGTCTCAAAATACAAGGGAGATAGAGAAAGAGAGGAGCTCCTTTAGCCTCATCGTCTAATGCTGGTTCAAGCTGCAGCATATTTACGAATGCATGTTTGGCTGTTTCAGACTTCGGGATAACGACAGGTCGACAGGAGGGGCAGTATCCGTGTGCCTTTGTTTTCAACAGCAACGAGACCCGGAATGGTACGTTCGCGTCGCCAAATTACCCTGGGCTGTATCCTCGTAGCACGGAGTGCCACTACTTCTTCAATGGTCAACTTAACGAGCGGGTTCACCTTCATTTCCACTTCTTCGACGTCGAGGGAGTGTTACCGTAAGCGAATCCTTTCTTTCCTACGAAAGAAGGAGGGAACACAGAATTAGTAATTTCTGACGTCGTCAAAGTCGCGAATAATTTCGAAATGAAAGAATTCAACAAACAATGCACGTCAATGAATGATGTCGCGGAAATTCCATATAATGAGAAACGAAAATTAATTAATATAAATGATAATGCGATATCGGGTAATGGAATAAAAGCGACTGACGATAATTATATTAACAGCAAAAATACATATCGCGGTAAATATTTAATGGAACATCCGTGCCTGATAATGAATCAGACTAATCATCTCGGATTTTTCTAACGCGAGACATATCGAAAAAGAAATGTGAGACAGGAATATATCTCGTCTTCGTCGAGATTCGATGTAGGTGTATTCTACTTTTCAACGAATCCGGAATCTATTTGCGACGATAGGTCGTCCAATTTTGGACTCACACTGGGAGCCGAGACGGCTTGTTATATCAAACTGCATCCAAGTTCTCAGCTACTTATCGAAACACGGAAGGAAGTCCTGCGGTGAAGGGTATCTTGGCGGCCTTTCGAGGAACAGAACCAATTACGTGTCATCCATGCTACAGACCGTTATTAACGAGCATATTACCCATTATCCGCAGTAACAATATAACATACTGCAGCTCTTTTTCGGAAAATACAACAGCAGGTAGCGCAGAGCTTCTGCGCACATTAAGAGGGATGGAAGAACATGATAGATGGACCACGTAGAGACAGACAGAGAACTTATAAACAGCTTACATATGCATGTGGAAGATAAAGAGAATCGGGGAGAAAAGCGAGGGTAGTCGCGAGGAACGTATCGAAGGACGAGGGAAAAACGGGGGAGAGAGAGAGAGGAGGAGGAGGAGAACCCAGTGGTGCACCGCGTCGGGTCATATGATAGCTGCTTCCTAATTGGGTCGTATTAAATCGCAGGACCATCAATATTCCGGCGGCAACGTTACGCTACGTTCATTACACGGAAGCCGCTAATTAATCATGTTTCGCCAATTTCTGTCGAATTTTATAACGCAACGCGCTCGTTTGTCGCACACGGCGCCATGATGCAAGGAACATGGAATCCGCGTCATCCGAGCGGCTCGCAACGCGACTCGTCAAATTAATAAATTTTGTCGCTCGGGATCGACGTCCCTGCTGTTTATCGCGACCGACACACGCGGGGAGAATCGGGGAAAGATTCTCCCTCGTAGCTACTTCGGAGAAGGGAAATCGTAAATATATATCGCCCTCTCGCAACCGCATCGAGACGAGAGTTCGATTGGACCGAATGCTACCCGTCGCAAGGTGCTTTATTCGGTGGATGCATTTCAACCCCCGGGACGTTGCGAGACGAGGAAAAGGGTGCACACCCGGCCGTAAATCTGAGCGCCGGTAAACAGTTCTCGAGACGTTCTTGGTTACGCGCGCGCCGGGCAAATGATGATCTATCACCCGAATTGCCACTTATGTCATCGGGCCAACTAGCGGGCGCGGTATACATTCTTCACCGCCGCGATAATAGCCCCATCGCTCACGCATCAATATTTCTTTTCGCGACGATGTATCGTTTGTCTCGTCACGTAGCAGCCGGAGACGAACGTGTAAATCTTACTTATTACCTCTATTTTTCTGTCAAGCGATATGCCACCGCGACCGCCCTCAATTACGCTGGATGAGAGAGTAATAGACTATTACATTATCCAATATGTCTAATGGATTACTATTATATTATCCAATCAATTCAATATCTGTAATAAAAGATATAATAATAGAGACTTTCTTTTACATATATATTGTTTTTCGCGACACTTTATCGAGATATTGATGAAGATATATATATTAATATCATTAAAATAATGAGATTATTATCAAACAAAAGAATTGAATTTTGCTAATCTTTCTCGTAAAAGTGTTTTACACAAGTATATAACATTCGCATTAGAATGATGTGAATAATAGGCCAAGATTGAATTATTTATGGAAATGCTGCTGGAGAAGAGAAAGAGAGAGAGAGCCATGAATGCAATTTATGACCGAGAGGGTAGCCAAGGAAGACGGTTAAGGAAAGTCATCCGGATTTTATCGATATTCCTCTCGGAGGTAGATATCGGGAGCTTTTTGCTGGTTCATTTTTCATCAGGGATATATATCAATGTATTGTATATCTCGTATGAGGGCGTATTTTGAAAAGAGTGAACGTGGAATCGCGCAGAAAAAGTTGAACGGCTTATCGAATGCCGGAGAGTTCAATGCTTAATAATCTATAATCCTCGTATTCTCAAATATACACAGCCGATACGCGCGTATTTTATCGAAAGATTTCGACTTTACGAAGCGAACAGCCTCGTAGATAGAAAACCGAAAATCTCCTTCTGACAAGCTTCTTCGAGAGATATAATAATGGACGATAGAGAGATATATATAACTTCTTTAATGAAATGCGCGACCGGCAAAGTTTTTGAGCCATCAAAGCTTGCAAGGAAAAGTTAAGTGAGTCGTTTAACTATCCAAACTTTAACTAATCCCCTGAATATATTTATTTTACTTGATATATTCCGATAGAATTACCGGAGTTGCCGCGCGCGCGATGTTTTACTTAATTTGAAAACGCGATAACTCGATATAAATATATAAAGTTGGAACACAGAGTTATGCGCAAAGTTTTCGTAATGTGCAATAGAAATAGATATATTGTGATGTGTTTTACGACATCGTGTGTTTTTATTTTATCACGCGAGCGATATTAATTTTTATTATTATTTTTTACGATTATATATGTGAGGGGATTAAAATATGAAAAATAAATAAAAAAGAAAGAAATATATACAAAGTTGATGGAACACGCGCATTCAATTAAAGTGTACGTATTTATGTATATAGATGCGGTTGTGAACACGTTGTTAAAATAAAAATCATAGACTATTCGCTTCAATAAATGTAGAAAATGTTAACATACCTTGCCATATATTTTGCCAGCCAATTTTTGAATATGTAGAAAGTAAATGTTTTTTTTATTCGGAAACAGTGTCTCTATTTTCTTTGTTTATCGTTTTCTGTTGATATTATCTTGGTGAATACCAAACGACAGAGCGATCAAATCGATGCTGTACGTATAAATGATATGTATCTTGCACGTAATTATATACAGAATACCTATCAATTGTAATATCGTATGTACCATGTGTTTGCAAACGATTAAATCAAATTTATTAAAACAAAACGCCGACAATGATGTTCCTTTCTGGTCGATTAAATAAGAGAAATCGTTTGTTAACGAACCGGAATTTTCTGCAGGTGCGAAGCTGTATCAGCCAGCGATTACGTCGAATTCTCCAATTACATGATCAGAGACCGAAAGTACAAGAGGCATTGCGGTCAGATGAAGGAATTCGACATTTACAGCGACAGGAAGTTCTTCCGCGTTACGTTCAAGAGTAACGATCGTCTCGACGCTACAGGCTTTAATGCCAGCTACGTGTTCCTAGACGAGGAGGAGAATTACACGATAAAGATACCTGCGAGCAACGGATCGGCACGGCACGGTGAGGAGCTTTCGTGAAATTAGTTAATTAATTGTATTACTATGCGGCGCATTTTCTGCCTCTACCTGAGCAGAAAGCTAGATATTTTTCAAGTTTTTTAAGTCATTCGCAATACCATTGTAATAACGAGAGACTGACGTGGTCTCTAACAAAGGTATGATGGGTCTCGTTGAGGGAAAACGAGATTTGCCTCGTAAAATTCCCCTCGCTAAATATCGTAAATATACGTTATTTTCACACCCGACGAACATTAGACACGTATTACGCTGTTCATTATTTATCCCCGTCGACAATTTCGTTATGGAAAATGTGAAGTATGAAATACGCGTTGTTTAAAAAAAAAAAAAAAAAAAAAATGCGACACACGCCGCGTCGACTCCGATGAGAATATTTCGTTTATCGCATAAGTTTATTTCTACATTCGAATTTCAAAAAAAATTGCCCAGGTTTATATCTACAGATATATATGTCATGTCCGCGCTCTCTCTCTCCGTATGAAATACAATAATTTACGGATAAATATCGAAAACGGGAGAAACATGTAAAGCATGGACTGCGCAAAGTTATCGCGCATGTTATGATCGCGATACATAAACCGTAATATGATAGTAAAACGTTTGTTATATTCCATTTTTGGCATTTATAAAAAGCGAATTGCCATATCTTTTTTCGCGAATTTTTTTTATTATTACAGAAAAATTTGCGTACCGTTTTAATTATGACGTGAAATCGGCAAGCGGAGAGTTGGCCAGTTCGAGATAAAATGAATAAAGTATCGTTGAAAGATGTGATACTATAAAAGGAATCTTTATGAAAGACGAAAGAAATCTATCCGCGATATTACCAGCTAAAAGTACACGTATTGTACTCAATTGAATTTTAGGGCTAATAATACAGTCTTGTGATGTAACATAATGTTCTTTATAATGTAACAAGAGAACTGTGCGTGATATTAATAGGGTTTCTCCTGAAACCTCAATCGGACCAAGTCTCGTTCCTCCTAACAGCTTGTATTGTGCAATCCGTAGGTAGCTGTTAACTATCGCGTCATAGTTATTATATTCCGGATATTTTAAATTCTTCTCTCAATCTCCATGACAGATTTTGCTCTCTCATGCCCTCTGATTTTCCTTCTTACTGTGTACATTTCGTAGGAAGGAGAGAGAGAGAAAAAAAAGCGAGAGCAGACGTACATTCTGGAAAATAATTGAGTCTTTTGAACATAAAAGAACGCCTTACGAGAGAGAAAAGCCGGTGGAGGGATCTCGCTCTCTGAATTGTACGGAGATTCGTTCATTCGCATTCTCATTCTACAGAGAAGGAGGCGAAAAGTCACGCGCTCGCTCGCGCAAATGGATAGAAGCGCGCGAAGCCTGGAAAAGGTAGCAGCAGAATGAATTAAGGTGGTGTACTTTAAAGCCCGTGGCGCGTCAAATCGAATTGCGCGGAGAGAAGCCCGTTATTCACTCGTTTCGCGCAAACGGGGTCGAATACCTCGGATTCGGTGAGAAACTTTTGTTACAACTTGGAGCATTGTTGCTGGCCGGGGGAGTAGCCCCGGCATGGGCGCCCATGCCAGGGCTTAATAGCCCGAAATACATCTTGGAGCTTCGGTTCGGTCGCTCGTTTAAACGCCGTTTTCGAACGGTAACAATTGCGAAAGGAAACGGGAAAAAAATGTGCAAATTTTCTCTCTCTTTCTCTCCTTCTTCGCCGATTGAAATGTTATAGATTCGCTCGTTTTGTTACGATCCGATTAATTTCGTCGATAATTCTACACCTCAAATGTGTCACGACGTTAAACAAAAATGTATCTACATTAGTCATTACGATTTCGATTGAGTCCGTACAAAGGAGCCTGAAATAATAACGCGATTTGCTTCGCGCTCTCATTCGTGAATCGCGCTATTGCATCGCGGGCCGCGTAATTATGTAAAATTGAATTTCGCACGGTTATACACGGTGCTCGAGAAATTGACTCGACGAAACCAAACAATATGAATTACTTTCGGCACAACGGCCGCGGCATGCGCGGTCAACTAGAATTGCCCGTCATTGTCGCGAAACAAGTTGCAAATAGGACTCGGCCGGATGTGACGCATATTTATAGGCAATCAACGATAATGTCGCGACCCACCTTCCCGCACCCTCCCTCCCGTTTTTCGCGAGATTGTATAGCAGTTTCAATATTCTAGATTGTATCGCGGACTTTGCAATATTTGTCCGGAGGAGCTTGCGTGAGATTGCATAATGAACGAAGCGCCGTAACAGGATCCGATATCAGTTCGAACGTTATCGTAGAAGTTGATAAATACGGAGAACGGCTAATGAGAAAAGGGTTGGCTGCATCTTCTCCGAAAAAGAGGAGAAAAAAAAGACGAAGAAAAAATATCCTTGTTTCTTTTCTACTCGCGCAATTTATTTGCAACGATTGACGTGCGCATGACTGCGGAATCTTGGAATTATCACATGCGATATCGGAGGAGAAAAAATTGGATATTTCGTATCGATCGTAGGATCCGCTGAATACAATGCATACACGATTGTCGCAAAAATGGCCCTTTTTACCTCGTCACGGCAATCTCCCCTCGTTGTATCGTATTTTTTTCTGCTTCGCATACGCGCGACAATAAAAAGGCCTACGAAAAAAGCGAACACGAACGAAACGAATGATATGTATGTATATTATTAATTTATACCATCGTTAACACACATGTGTTATCACACGCGCGGCAGTCAGGTATACAGGCCAAACGCTAGGATCGATAACACACGCGCGACTCGCTCTGCGAGGTCAATCGCGAAACAGAGAGAGAGAGAGAGAGAGAGAGAGAGGGAGGAGAAAGAGGTCGATCTGAGAAAGCATTATTGCATCGGACGCGCGAATCAAAGTAAATGCGTTTTCTTTTTTCTCGTTAAAGGTATCGCGCTTCCGCCGTTGTTTCTGCTGTTGTTGCTGTTGACGGGCCATCTTCTCGCTGGCAGCGATAGAGACTCGCATTAAAAGAAACGGGTCTGTTCGGATGGCTCCCTGGCTCAACTGACAACGAACCGCAATCTGGAGATCGAGAGAGTCATCCAGGATCACCGAGCAGTTCGTCTCCGAAGAAAGTGGCAACCTCGTTGATGAATTCATCGAGAGGAAGCGTGTGTTAACTAAAGTCTATTATCCTCTCCCCTCCCCAAGAGACACGGCATTTTAAATTTACCCCGCATCCTTCCTTCATTCTATCTCTCGTTCGCGTCATGTCTATCCTCTATCTTTCCGGGAAGGAAGGCATTGGCAATAAAATATTTTTACGTCGTCCGAAAACGACGCGCGTGGAGAGAGGAGAAATGGATGAGGAGGCCGATGTCATTCGTTGAAAGTCCGTTGCAATCCCGTTATCCTTAAACAGTAGCAAGTGGGATTAATTGGCTGCATGGCTAAATTGCCGCTAATAGCCTACGCGGGTAAGTTATAGTCGACACTTAATTCTCCCGAGAAGAATTCTTATTTTCAGAGGGAGAGGAAGAGAGAGAGAGAGAGAGATCGCGGGATGGTGGCTCTCTGCGAAAACATTACGAATCGTCGCTTCGCCGCGTCCTGATTTAAAGAAATGTATTTTAAAAGAGCGCGCGCGCCCTATATATCCTCCTTTAAAATTATACCCAGTCCTAATCGCAACTAAAACGAGTCCGCGAATAAATTTTAATTCTCTAATGTTTTCTTCAATACTGAGCGAATTTTAAAAGTCAAGCGCGCGCGTGCTGTTAAAGGAAGCTGTTATATTGTATTGCTTTGTTGTGTATATGAGAATCTAGCTCTGATTATATTCATTTGACGGGCAATGGTATTTCCTCCTCCCACGCGAAACGAATCTCTCAAGTCACCGTCCGTGTCTATCGCTCGAAAGTCATACCGTAGGAGAAAAAGACTCGCCTTCACCAGATACGCTATATACGGACGAACTTATTGACTACATCCTCTATACGACTGTGATGTTCCCGTTCTTTCTTATTAGTTTATCTTAGTGACGGAAGTAAGAGTCTGATCGTGCGCGCGAAAACGGACGTTGTATTCGTATTCGAATATAATTAGGACGTGGAGGTCTACTGTGTATTAATCGCCGATTGCATCGCGAAAAATTTTAGAAAGTTAAATATTTATCGTCGGTTTTAGGCGAGCGAGAGAGCGTTTTTTAAACGAAAAATCGCGAATCAATTTCGGATTTCGAATCCAGCGAGAATACGTAATCGATGCATTTAACGAGAATATATGCGATCGAAGCGCAATGTGTGTTCTTAAAAATGTATGCGGATGAGCGGTCGAACGATTGCGATAATGAGTGATCGATCGAATTTACGAGCCGCTGACGATTAATAGGAAATGTTTTGGAAACACTTTTTGAGCTAGTGGAGAGACCATATCGATGACGCATAATTCGATATCGCGAGAGAGAACATTGGTGTTTATCTTCAAATCTTCTTTTTTCAATATATACAGTACCGGCCAAAAGTATATCACCTTTATGTTTTTTGAGGATAACTTAATTCAACGTGCATATATTTAATTAATTTTTTTTAAGTTGTTTTCATTATTGAATGAAAAGTCTCTTTGTTCAGTAACTTATATACCTATTATTAAAACATATTTATATACCTATCATTGAAACATTATTTAAACATGACTAGATAGAAATATATGGCACTTGAATTAAGTTATCCTCAAAAAACATAAAAGTGATATACTATTGGCCGGTTCTGTATATTTGATATGGAAGTTACATTACATTATCGCAGAAAATTAATCGCACTCGGCACAAATTATAATTATCGCATTTTAAAATTTTAATTATACAGTTATGAATGGAATATAGGAAATATATATGTTGATCTAACTTTTTTTATCATTAAAATTAGTCTCACAGTTTATTATTAGTCTCTAAAGTTTAATATATAATTTTTCTCACACATGGTATATATATATGAGATATTAGCTATTATCGTCTTTCTTATTAAAGCGGGATCTTTAATTGATTCTTTGATCAATTAAAGAGATATTTTCTCATTATTTTTATCCAGCGAAGAATTAATGAGTGTACTTTATGCATCGGATTTTTATTATATGTATATTATATTGGCAATTAAATTTATATTAAACTTAAACTAAATTTCGCTGAAAATTAATTCTCGAAATTAACTCTACTAACTTTTAACAAAATGGGCGCATAAAAATGAAATTTAAAATAATAAAATTAATAATAAAATTTTTGTTTGAGTAATTATTATAAATTATATAAATTATAATTAATTATAAATAAAAATCAAAAGAGGCGAGCGATAAAAAATCTATACTTACATACAGCGTAGATTGAAAACGATACAGTATTAATTTTACAGAGACCGTTTTTTCTTCGAGCAATAAAAACTAATAAAAAAGTGCAATATTTGTTTTATACAATCATCTCAGAAATAATACGTTTTGAAATACTCGTCGACACTAAATCGACATAACACCAGCTACTTGATACAGTTCTTGTTGATTTTTGCAAAATATACATTCTACAGTATAAACATACACACGCTACAACTCTAACACATACATATTATGTACGTTTACCACCATCTTCAACGAGTTAACGAGGCACGTACTAGAGTTAATTTCGTACGTTTTCAAGCGCGATATATGTGCGCATCGAGGCGAGTCGACGTTGAAAACTGTTAACGTGATACGTCTCTACCGTTATAGAAATAGGAGGAGCAAAGACGATGAAAGTCGTGCGCGTTTGTCGGAAAGCACAGCTCGTTATAGAACAATTTACATGAAGGTCGCACTCGAGGAACTCTTCGAGGAACGAGAAAAGAGGATCTATTCGATTCATCTCCGGGTAGATTCAATCGAGTGCTCTCGCGCTGCGTCGACATAACGTTCAAAAAGCTCTCCTCTCTCCACTTTCTCAAAAAAATGATTTCAAATGCTGTTGCGTTGGTGCTATAGCGGAATTAGTAGGCCCGACGTATTTCCTCGAGCTTATTACAGCGATTATGACAACCAGATAGTGTCGTTTTTTAGCGACACATCAAGTGCACTAGGAGGTCGGTGTAAACGACCTGTCGACTACTTATCGCGTCGAGAAGCGTAAGCGCACGATTTCTCGTCCGAGAGGAATCGGAAGAACGGCGGCGATGGAAAAATAAAACACAAAAGTGAAAAGGGAGAAACGAAAAGGACTTGTATGAACTCGATATCAAATTGTGTATCTACAGATACATAACTAGGTAGCAATACTGTCATTGTGTACGTTAGATACTCTATTGTGAGTGATTTTTAAATAGGTTTATAATATGTTGGTCTTCTTCCGAGTTTCCGGCTGATTTCTGCGAGAGGGGTATGCGTGCGATACGATTTGTGCGTGCGAGAAATAAAGCGGATTGTGCGCGTGTATGTGACCAGAGATCACCCTTGTTTTCCGTTAACGTTTTCTCGTGTTAACGATAAGAGGAAGGGAAAGGACAACCTATACACACTTGACTAATTAGTAAGTTGAATAATCGGGGCACTACAGAATGCTTATATATGTAACTATCACCATGTAAATATTGTTACATTCGATCCGTTTCAACTGCTGTCACTATACATAGCCATACCGTCTCATCCCGTTCCCGTATTAGCGATTCACCAATCGAGAGAGTCAATGAGAAGCAGTATAGATCGAGCTTCGACAGTGAAAAAAATATGTATATATATAATATGTATATATACATATACATACATATATATACATATATATATATATAAATATATATATCTGTTATCAATCAACTTTATAATGCGTCGTCGGAATGACATTAATTTTACAACCGATGCTTGCACGATCGATTGATCAATTGAAAGTTAATTGATTATAACATACATACGTAATATAAATTTATAAGTCGTATGATTAATTTACTGACACAATTATAGATTAATATTAATTTTGTTAGCCCGGTATTTACAATCAATTGATCGATTGAAAATTAATTTGTTGTAACACACACACACATATATAGATAATTTGTTTATAAGATACTGTCCATAAAAATCTGGATAAATTCAAACGAGAAAATTATCAATAAAGGAACCATTTATTTCGCTTCCCGCTTTCGCGTCAGTGTGTCTCGCAAGAGTAAAGGAAAAACTTTACGCGATGCGGCCTTCGAGAGTTGAGAAAATTCTCTGCTAAATCACTTATATGTTTACGAACCTATGGACGGTACCGTGTATTCTTTCCATTTTCGCGTTTACGCCTAAAGAGATATATTATAACGAGGTTTAATCGTCGAGAAATTCGGTGACGTGCTGCTGGCACGACGCTCCATAATCAAGGACTAGGATGCAGTCCTAGGAACGTAACTTTTATTATCCTTTCGCGCGTATCACACCGCCTATTACTGGGACCTATAAAGTCGAATTAAAAAAAATCCAAATTGCGCGCGCCTGGGGCGCATCCCGAAACTATGTCCTGCGGTTAAAACTATCTACGAAAGCACATCGTAGTCGTGCTCCGGAAGGAACGACCAGTTGGAGAACGTTGGGGCACCGACTTCGGTATCCGCTAAGAACTCAGCGGATGTATTTTCTTATTCTGTTTTGAGGCCCTTCGTGAGGTCCGACTTGTGTCTCACGCATAAGTTACGAGAATGTAATGCAATCACACATCGTTATTGTCCTTAATAAACATTCACGTATGAATCCATACGTCTCACACGATACGTTCACGGTTGTTCTTTCTATTTCTAATAATTTCTTATACTCTCCTCTTTCCCTCTTCAAAATATACCGCATTTTAAATCTACGGGGTGTCTTTAAACATCAAAATTTCGAGAGCGAGTAGGGATAAACTGAGGAAATAAAGATCCTTGAAAAATTTGCTCGCTTCTGCTTTATTTTGGAGAAATTTGCAAAAAAAATTAAGAACACATTTTTTATGCATATATATATATATATTTAGCGATCTCTTATGCGCTCCCAAAGTTTTGACATTTAATTCAGGACCTATGTCTGCAGATGTATTTCGGTGTCAAATGGATTTTGGAAGAAAACGAAATTTTTCAGAGGAGCTTAATGCATAGAATATCATTAACGATAGATCAATTCTGCTATCTTCGGAGAGACTAGAAAGCGACCTACATAAGACTGAAAACGATTAAACTCTGTCGTAACTTTAGCAGATTATTAAAGGAGATCGTTTTGTTACGCTACGAAGAAGCTACGATCGAAACGAGAAATACTCTTACAATGCCTTGACGTCTTTCTCAGCATAATTGTTTGAGATAATTATTCTAGGTATTATTCGAACCCAGGTCAGACATTATAACGAACTCTGTCTCAGCACAATCCGCCGCAAGCGTTGGAAGAGATGCACGTTATGAGCATTTGCTCCAACAGTGAATAGCGGAAGAAAGGGAGGGAAGAAAATTAGCTATTTATCCGTAGCTTTCATGATTACGTAATGTACGTGAGAGGCAATTTAAATGATTAATTGTCAATAACTATTTTTCCTTTAATTTTCAACTCGCGGACTATAGTTAAATTATATGAAACTAATCATACATTTGCGGTTTCAATTAATTATTTGCATCGACAAGGTTATAATAATTAGTATAATATTATATTAGTAATAAATAATTAATTATGTAATTGGAATGCAGTTTACCTTGCGTTAGTAATTTCAATCAAAATTTTACATAGATATTGTTGATTATATTTCACACCATGTTAATCTGTATCGATTCTATTTTGAAAGTATTACATGTATAAATTTCTTTTATTGCTTGTCGCTTATCAGCAAACGATAAAGATACCGCGCGTTAAAGATACAGTAGAGTCCTCTGACATCTAAAAAGTGAATAAAGATAGGGGGTACTCTCTTTCTCTTTTGATATAATGGAGTCGGTCAAGTCGTTTTCTGTCAACGTTTCAACTCACAGCTGATTGTGAATGCACTAACCATCGGTTAACGAGCTTTGCTCTTTCAGAAAAGGATATCTTTATCTGAATATATGAAAATATCTAAAAAAATACTTTTGAAATGCATGTATCCTCGAAGATTTCGACTTCATACATCAGAATAATGGCGGTTTAATTCAATATTAAATGACGGCGGTTTAATATCAAATTACTCTACGAAAGTTTAAATATTTTTTTATTCGTGAAAATATTTAATTCAGCAGGATCTTTTTCATAAATATATATACATGTTCAAAATTCTTGTTACTTGTGCGTAAAATAATTAAAGGTTAACTCACAGACTGACGGCATTCGTGTGTGTTAAAATCCGACAAGAGATAAGAACCAGAGAGAAGAATGAGAGGTGTCACGGCCCGCTTTTAGGTGATCCCTGAAAGCGATACGCCCTCTGTGGACCTTGAAAACGTGCACCTAAACTACGAAGCCAAGGTGCACGAATGTTCTCAGAGGGTAACATATAAGGTGCACAATTTCTGGTTCTGTTCCGTGCTATGTGCACAAAATGTCGGTAGCACCAGTGCTGTATAGCAAGGTGCTCACGTATATCAAATAAATTTTAATATAAATGAGAAATGACGAATTTGCGATCCTCTCTCTCTCTCTCTATATATATATATATATATATATTTTTTTTTTTTTTTTTTATTATATGAATGCAATGAGCAGCGACATATTGTTTAAGAACAATCATGTTTTCTTTACATTAACTGATTCCTCTTATTATTCTGTGCATAAAATTATTAAAGTAAAATAATTGAAAAATGAACATTTTATCAGATATTTTATAATTTATATAAAATTATGTCAACTTAAAGAATCAAATATCTCGTTAACTATTCAATGTGTGTGTGTGTGTGTGTGTGTGTGTAGCGTACACGGGAGTTATGTGAGCAAGCGAGAAGGTAATAAGAGAGAGCAAAATGGCAATAAGAGTGAGCGAGATAGGAATAGCACGAGCAACGAAGACTCGGAAATCGAGTGTTTCTTGCAGCCTGGCATACTATTTCTCTCTCGCTCGCTCCTATTACTATCTCGCTCGCTTCTGTTATTGTTTCACTCGCTCTTACGTACTCATGTATTGTCATGCTCATCTCGTTATCAAATCTGCCGCTGGCAAGCGGCCGATGACAAATTATGACAAATAAATAAGTTAATTATTTTAAGATATATTTATAAGGGTAAGGGAGTAATTTTAATGGAATAATGAAAATTTTGCGATTAAAATAACATCAAACACGGTATCAATCGGATAAACGTAGTTAAATATATAATCAAAATTTTTATTATCAGACCAATTAAAAATTATCCGATTTACGTCGTGTTTGATATCATTTTAATCGCAAAAATCTCAATAATTCATTAAAATTACTTTCAAATGAATAAAATAAAAAATAGGAGTTTCAGTTTTTATTTTATAAGATGTTTACATTCGCGAGGAAGCCGAGTCCGCTTATCTTTACGACCTGTCAAGTGCGAGAGCGACAGCGAAACCGCGAGTCGAGAGCGAGCGAGATGACCTATCATCAAAGAATTCCGAAGTCTCTTACAATCGGCTTCTTCACTTCCTCTATCCATTCGCAATTTACGAGATTATAAAGTAAAAACTGAAACTTTTATTTTTTATTTTATCGATATGAAAGTAATTTTAATGAATTATTGAGATTTTTGCGATTAAAATGATATCAAACACGACGTAAATCGGATAATTTTTAATTAGTCTGATAATAAAAATTTTGAATATATATTTAACTACATTTATCCGATTGATACCGTGTTTGATGTTATTTTAATCGCAAAATTTTCATTATCCCATTAAAATTACTCGCATATCCTTATAAATATATCTTAAAATGATTAACTTATTTATTTGTTACAATTTGTCATCGGCCGCTTGCCAGCGGCAGGCTTGATAACGAGATGAACATGACAGTATATGAGTACGTAAGAGCGAGTGAAACAATAACAGAAGTGAGCTTACTTTTTGAGTTATGAGGCTTGAAATAATTTCTTAATTTTACATAAACCGTAAAATATCTTGTAAAATATTCATTTTTCGATTACCTTACCTTAATAGTTTTATGTACAAAATAATGAGAGGAATCAATTGGTGTAAAGAAAACACATAGTTGTTTCGAAGAAAAAATATGTAATTTGCAATTAACAATTCCACATTTTTTCTTAAAAACAACTATGTGTTTTCTTTACACCAATTGATTCCTCTCATTATTTTGTACATAAAAGTATTAAGGTAAGATAATCGAAAAATGAATATTTTACAAGATATTTTACGGTTTATGTAAAATTAAGAAATTATTTCAAGCATCATAACTCAAAAAGTACTTAACGGAAAGGTACTTAATTATAGTGTTTTGGAAAGCTCTCGAAATAAGCTACAAGAATGTACAAAAATATATAGGGTATTCCATTTAAAAAAATTGAAGTGACCTTCACGTGACCTTCAAATGACTCTTCAAGGTCAAACCAATGATACCATCTTATGGCCCCCTCGAAACCATACAACTTTTGTCTAAAACATTTTTCTCTATCTTGCTTATTTTTCGAGTTATTTGGCTGCCTAAGTTAAAATGGGTCACCCTGTATATTCAAAATTTTTATTATCAGACTAATTAAAAATTATCCGATTTACGTCGTGTTTGATATCATTTTAATCGCAAAAATCTCAATAATTCATTAAAATTACTTTCATATCGATAAAATAAAAAATAAAAGTTTCAGTTTTTACTTTATAATCTCGTAAATTGCGAATGGATAGAGGAAGTGAAGAAGCCGATTGTAAGAGACTTCGGAATTCTTTGATGATAGGTCATCTCGCTCGCTCTCGACTCGCGGTTTCGCTGTCGCTCTCGCACTTGACAGGTCGTAAAGATAAGCGGACTCGGCTTCCTCGCGAATGTAAACATCTTATAAAATAAAAACTGAAACTCCTATTTTTTATTTTATTCATTTGAAAGTAATTTTAATGAATTATTGAGATTTTTGCGATTAAAATGATATCAAACACGACGTAAATCGGATAATTTTTAATTGGTCTGATAATAAAAATTTTGATTATATATTTAACTACGTTTATCCGATTGATACCGTGTTTGATGTTATTTTAATCGCAAAATTTTCATTATTCCATTAAAATTACTCCCTTACCCTTATAAATATATCTTAAAATAATTAACTTATTTATTTGTCATAATTTGTCATCGGCCGCTTGCCAGCGGCAGATTTGATAACGAGATGAGCATGACAATACATGAGTACGTAAGAGCGAGTGAAACAATAACAGAAGCGAGCGAGATAGTAATAGGAGCGAGCGAGAGAGAAATAGTATGCCAGGCTGCAAGAAACACTCGATTTCCGAGTCTTCGTTGCTCGTGCTATTCCTATCTCGCTCACTCTTATTGCCATTTTGCTCTCTCTTATTACCTTCTCGCTTGCTCACATAACTCCCGTGTACGCTACACACACACACACACACACACACACACATTGAATAGTTAACGAGATATTTGATTCTTTAAGTTGACATAATTTTATATAAATTATAAAATATCTGATAAAATGTTCATTTTTCAATTATTTTACTTTAATAATTTTATGCACAGAATAATAAGAGGAATCAGTTAATGTAAAGAAAACATGATTGTTCTTAAACAATATGTCGCTGCTCATTGCATTCATATAATAAAAAAAAAAAAAAAAAATATATATATATATATATAGAGAGAGAGAGAGAGAGGATCGCAAATTCGTCATTTCTCATTTATATTAAAATTTATTTGATATACGTGAGCACCTTGCTATACAGCACTGGTGCTACCGACATTTTGTGCACATAGCACGGAACAGAACCAGAAATTGTGCACCTTATATGTTACCCTCTGAGAACATTCGTGCACCTTGGCTTCGTAGTTTAGGTGCACGTTTTCAAGGTCCACAGAGGGCGTATCGCTTTCAGGGATCACCTAAAAGCGGGCCGTGACACCTCTCATTCTTCTCTCTGTAAGAACCTTCCAGGGGATCTCTCACGCGATGTAGAGGATGGAGAATTAAAAGGAACAAGGACACGAGACTTCCGTATTTCTTTGCGATTGTTCGGCGTCACGATTATTCGCGCTACGTGGCGCACCTTTCGCGGCGCGTTTTTGTCGCCGCCGGCCACCGCTTTGAAGTTAGCCGTCCGTCGCGGCGCCGGCGCGCCAGGCGCGGCCGGCGTCCCTCGCGCGAAAACGCGCAGTCGCGCGCGTCGATCCTGCCGGGTGGGAGGTGCGATCAGCTGCGAGTAGCACGAGGAGAGCGAGATGTTCGTCCTGCAGAGGTCTATATTGTGAGTACTGAATCGAGAGTGCGGAATCTTTCGCTTCGACCGGGTAGCTTCCGGGTCGTCCCCGGGTCGTCGGCGGGTCGTCCCACGACTAGCACGCCGATGATCAGCGCGCGCCCTCCGCGTGTCACGCGGGGGATCTTCGCGATCCTCGGGAAGGAACTGACACCTCGGACGCGAAGAGACAAAGGGCCGCCGAGTTTAACCCAGCTCTCTTCTCTTTAGTCGCGCAATGCGGTGCTGAAAATAGGAGCGCCCCGGCAACCAACCGGCGATCGATAGCGGGTAGCGAAGCCAGGTTACTGACGCGCCGAGGCGAGACAAACTCCTCTGTCCAGGTGTTCCTCGGGACTCGTTCTCATTCTCTACCTCTTTCTCTCTTTGCTCCGATCTTCGCTCATGACCTTGATCGTAATCCTTGATTGTTAAGGACTCTTTCTTTTACAATATTTTTCGCTCGTCACCTCGATGAAGTTTTGCGGTGTTGTGGGAAGTAGTTGTCTAGTACTTCTCTGTAGGTTAAATAGCATATTTTTATCTCGCTTAACTTATATCCAAGGATCTTTATCTTGAATTAATTATCGAGAAATGCGTCGATATAATATGTAGATATTACTTGATATAGATCTCGAGAATTCATACTAAAGTGTCTTTTTTAAATCTCGAATTGCGAACGGTCGTTAATTAATTCGTTTTGACTGCGCAAATAAAAATTGACGCAGATAAGTAAACCTTATCATATTTACTGTATCGTTTCACTGACTATTACGTCACTGAAAGTATTAATATTCCGCGATACTTATCTTTTTCCTCCACTATACAATTCTTTTTTTTCGTAAGCTTTACCGGAATTTTCTGAATAAAATTGAATGTCAATCAATATTCTACTGCGAAATTGAAGTCAGCGGAAATAACGGATTAACATGGACAATCTCGTGATGTAAAGTCAAGGTAAAAATGGTGATTGCCCCTGTTCCGGAAGCACCAGGGACGTACAGTGACACATGACGATTCGTTCGTGAAATTAGAAAGAAATAAAAAACGCCACGAATTAAACGTTCAATCAAAACTATTTTTCCGAAAATTTATCGCGTGCACACGATCAAAGAATATCACTACATTTTTAAATTCTACAGCGAAATTTTTTCGAGAAGATAAAAAAGCGATTCAGCAAGTACCAAATCACAGATTCATGCATTCATTTCAATCTAAAGGACCAAAAATAGCAAACGTATAAATATTTGCATTCGTCTACTTTTCAACTTATTATAAAATCATCATACATATGATATAAAGAACAATATTCGTTTGCGAATAACTGTAGTCATATATTGAGAGAGTTTATTTTTGATCCAAGAAAATAACACGAATACATGATATTTATTTTTAAGCTACTATAAAGTCATGGAAGATAATCGACATAATTTATATAGAATATTTGGATTCGATAAAAAATAGTTTATAAAATAGTTTTTTAATAAATTTAAACAATACAAATAGTTTTATATTTCAACTTATATTTACTGTTCTATTAGTCTATTAGTTCTATTAGTTGCGACTATCTGACTGATTATGCATAATGATCGAAAGAAATACAACCTTAAGAAATACAAGTTTATCGTTTACGTTAATGACTCAAATTTAAATAGTAAACAAGAGATAAATAAAAACATTGTCGATTTTATCGATTTACCTTATTTTATATCTTATGTATACGTATCACTATTATATCGTTTTTCTCTCAAAATATTTATTTTTATATATTTATATATTTATTTGTGTTTTTTAGCAGAATATTTATATAATATTATATACAATATATTATATATTATATAATATATAATATATAATATATAATATATAATATATAATATATAATATTTTTTACTTATACTCTTATTAGTTTATTCTTAAAACTTGACTCATTTTGCATAAGTAGAATAAAATTGCATGATTATCAAAAAGAAGAATACAACTGAAGGGATCATCTTTCTTTTTCATTAATTATCATTTCGGACGCAAAATTGTTGACATACCATTGAAATTATCTATAAGTGGCTTCAAGATAATCGATAATAAGAACGATATATGGACACAATCGCACGGCGATAAAACGAAGCAGTTTGACAGATGCGCTCAGTTATCCTATCGCGCCGCGCTCGATTCAGTTTATGATACTTGACGTGCTGCGCTTCCACGGGTCGTGAGATGCACTTAATCGATTATTTGCGCAATTTACTCGAATGTCGCTTCCTGGTAATACAACAGTTTTGCGATCTATGCACGTATCGCCTCGTTTCGTAAGTGATGTCACACGTTATGATGCACAAGTTGAATATATTAGATATAATTTCGGGAATTGTGTCGGTTATCTAAGGACGAATTTATTATTAAAGAAAACTTATTATACTTTACAATAAGCTTTTCGTGGATATAAGCGTCATTTAATCTGCATGCGAAAATTTGCATCTTAATTGCAACTTATATTTTAACTTGGGAAAAACAATATTTCTCCTGACAGCTGATAACGAACATTTAAATTCTAAGGATTCTTTTTTTGCCTTTTATTGATACTTTTTTTTAGCAATTACTGCTATTGCATTTGCAACTTTTTTATTAAGACATAACTTGCTGATAAACGATTCGCAGAAGCACGGTGAATATTTTAATTAGAAGCTCGTAAATCTAAAGTAATCAAAACGTAATTTGCTAAAGTTAAAGCGTCGCGAACGTTCTTGGCATGCAAATCGATGTAAAAAATATTACCGCTATTGTCATAGTCGATCGATCATAGAGCTGTAAGAAAAGAGACAAGAAACATAGTACATAAGAATTGTATTTCTCAATGCAAATTTCAACGTGAAACCTGGATTACGTCACGCTGTCTTATATCATTGATGTGACTTTGTCAGATATTTATAGAATCCATTAAGTCGGTGAGAGGAGAATTACATAATTATTATTATTGGGAATTCCATTTTGTAAAGAAACTCGAGTCAGTTTGTTTCGGGATCATGCCTCGTATATAGTTAATGATTCTTTTATTCTGCATATACTATGTACAATCGCGACATCGTTTCGGTTGTTTGATGACAATGAGGAAACTACAACGACAAAGTCTACTTTACGTGGGAGGGCTACACGAGCATTAATCATAACGTCGGAACTACACTATCTCTAATTATAATGACAATGCAGAACAAGCACAAAAGCATAGTCGTAATGCTTACTCTTTCTATACATTATAATGCAATTATATCCGTAAATTTGAATAAAAAATTTATCATTAAGCACGTTTTAAAATCTCTTTAATTTTTAATTCGGGACACACAAAATTCATAGAATTATAATCTTTTTTTTAATTTCATAATTTTATATAATATGAAAAAAATTTTTTAAATACACATGTATACAAAATATGTATTAGGACACATATGTTGAAATATATGGCATATAAAATTGTCGGTAGAATTCTATCTTGAATTTTGTCACAAATTATAGACCGTATAAAGCGATATTAGACAATCTATAAAAAACATCGTGAGATCAGAATCATTTATTTATGATAAAAACGTTTGAAAAATTATCAAAATTAATATAAAATATATACGTAAAAGTATACGACAGATATATATAAAATAATAAATAGAATTTTTAAACACGCTATCACGAATAGAAAACTCGTTTAAGATGTATTTGACGATGTAACGCTGAAGAGGAACATCTGGTGCATGTTTAAAAGTAAATGTTCATTAATTGTTCATGGATGTGCTGCTTTAATTTAAAGCAACGCGTGTCTCGTGAGGGATTCAGGCTCTAAATGCGGCGTGGCTAATACGTATAAGCCTAATATACCATGACCATCACATCTCTGGATTATGACTAAAAACGGTATATACGTTAAAACGGATTTCGCACGGTTATTTCTTTAAAGCTGGCTTTACGCCACGGCAATAATAATAGCGTAACCTGCTTTGATTCTCGAGGTGATGTCAGGTAATTTCGTGGGTGTAAGATGCTTGTCGCGAGTCAGTATTTCAAAATTTACGACGAGATGATATCGTTTTTCAATCGTTCTGGAACAATTTTTGAACATACAAAGATCGTTTCGTGAGAAGCATCGCGTTTTATAACAGTTGATTCATTGCATTATTTTCGGAGAAAGAAATTGAAATAATTTTTTTTTATATTGTTGTGGAAAAATTTTTTTAAGATATAAAATTGTCTTTCATGGGCGTGGCACGGCGCGGAAGATCGTTTTATCTCATTTGATTTTGAAACCTCTCAAGTACGCCGGGAGGGAATTTTAGGAATTGCATTCTCCTCGGAGAAAAAGCTGACACTAAAGTTATTATCTACTTACTGCTTCATTCGCAGTCAGATTGATAGTATTCAGTTTCAAACATTTCTAATTATTATCTAATTATTATCTCCATTTATCGGACAATTATCGGTCTTATCACTTTTGTGATTAGCAGTAAAAAGGAAATCATAATACATAAATATTACGTCAAATGTTACGTCAGCTCTATCATTCTTCCATTTTTTTAATACTCGTAATTAGCGCTATTTTTCAGAAAATTAAAGTTGAAAAGTATCAAGTTACATTTATATATCATTAATTAATATTAATATAAGGATATGTATGTATATATCTATATATAAGATCTCTATTAAAGTAACATCTTTCTCCGAGTAAATTTTAAATATATACGAAATCTATCTCTTTTACCAGTAAAAGGATAATGAAAACATACATGCCCAAAACAATACATGATAAGAACAACTCATTTGTGTCAACGGATTAACGAATTTCAATAAATTCCATTTCTTAAATTTCATTAAATTGTATATCGTTCATCGGTCATCATCTAATATAAATATATAATAATATAATATAAGTATATAATAACATAATGTAATGCAATTGGAGAGTGAAATGGATATTATGAGATGGGTGTTATGTTTATTTCGCTAGCACAGAACTGTCACTTCTTCGGTCGGTTCTCACGCTGTTGATATTTCTTGAATGACTCATCGACTATGTCGTCATTAATTATAGTAGACGGTCGATGATGGATTTTAATACCGCGCGGCGAGCGTCAACTGCGGCTTTGTCGACCATGAAAAAAAAAAAAGAAAAAAACTTCTATTTTTTCCGCGAAGCATGAATAACACGCAATTTAATGCTGTCGAAGGATTCCGAATATAATATTTTCTCACGTATGTGTGCCAGATCGGCCAGTGGCAGAAATTGCGGTGGATCATGGACGCGAGCGCTTCCACCTACGCATATCGCTGCGAAAGACGGCGTCCAGCAAAGGAACATCCACGAAGTCTCGGGAGATGTGGTGCCGATAAACATGGTAAAGGGAATCGGACATCTCAGAGATCCCCGACTTAACAAGGTACTTTGTACTTCTGAAATTTTCGACTAACGATTTTTCAAAAGTATAAATATTTTTTGACACAATGACACAGGGCTTGGCATTCACTTTGAAAGAAAGGATCGCTCTGGGGATACACGGATTGCAACCTCCCAGATTTAAGACGCAGGAGGAACAGCTGGCACTATGTAAAGCTTCAGTGATGAAGTACACGGAGGATCTGAACCGATATTTGTATCTCGTGGAGCTTCAAGTGAGCGGCGCTTCTCTTTTCATCGCGTTTAAAATCGTCATCGCGACCTTAACTTTCCTCGCGAAATGATTTCCAGGAGAGGAACGAGAGATTATTTTTCCGTCTGTTGAGCGAAAACATCGAACAGATGATGCCAATTGTCTATACGCCCACCGTCGGTCTGGCCTGCCAAAAGTTTGGCGTGATCTATCGCAGGCCTCGCGGTCTTTTCATTACTATATACGATAAGGGTCATATCTACGAGATCTTGAATAACTGGTTAGTATCGAAGAAAGTATCCTCCCAAAAAATCTTATATTTGCACTCTAAATTGTATTTGTGAAAAAAAAAACGATAGCGTTTATTAACATTCGTATTTGTCCCTCTTTTAATAAATTACATGATTAATGAAGAAATGATCGTGAATTGAAAGAGAATGCGATTTTGGTCGGGGACACGTAACGTAGAGTTTAAACATACACGCGTCTGCGTGTGTGTTTGCTAAAAATAGAATCCCTCGTGATACGTACAACGCATTATCTTTACGTTATAATATGCGGCTATAAGTGAAACTGATTATTTTATGCATACAGTATATAACGCCTTAGTCTCTATTTCTATTTAATGTCTATTTCTCTGATCAGTTTCTATATTTACGATGACTTCTGTCACATTGCTAGGCCGGAGCAAGCCGTGCGAGCCATCTGCGTGACAGACGGTGAGCGAATTTTGGGTCTCGGCGACCTCGGGGCATGCGGCATGGGTATCCCCGTCGGAAAACTAGCGCTTTATACAGCTCTGGCTGGCATTAAACCGCACCAATGCCTGCCGATCACTATCGACGTGGGCACTAATAACGAGCAATTGAGGAACGATCCTCATTACATCGGTCTCAACAAACCTAGGAGCCAAGGTAACGAGTATGATGAATTGATCGATGAATTTATGGCTGCCTGCGTGCAAAAGTACGGACAAAACGTTCTTATTCAAGTAAGCTGACATACATATGTAATACATACGTGAATCTGATATGATAGTAATAGCGTTCTTATTATGTTTTAGTTCGAAGACTTCGGCAACCACAATGCCTTCCGTTTCTTAGACAAATACAGAAACAAGTACTGTACGTTCAATGATGATATACAAGGTACGGCTGCGGTTGCGGTAGCTGGAATCCTGGCATCCAAGAGAATAACTAAGAAGAGAATGGCGGATAATAAATTTGTCTTCCTAGGCGCTGGAGAGGTAAATTCTCGACGGTGTAATAACTGCATATTTCGAGTGCTAAATAATATGTTCCATCAGAGACATCGTAATAATAATATTTATTTTACTTGACTGTGTAGGCGGCCATCGGAATAGCTGATCTCTGCGTGAAAGCGATGGAGGCTGACGGTTGTACTCAACAGCAAGCGCGTGATAATATCTGGATGATGGACATCGACGGATTGCTCGTAAAGGATCGGCCAGAAGGTAATTTGGAAGGCCACAAGATCTGGTACGCGAAGGATTACAAAGTGATGAAAACGTTACTCGAAGTCGTGAGAGAAGTGAAACCTACCGTCTTGATAGGTAAAATAAACATATAGTACTCTTAAAATAGTATTCTATTTAAGCGACCTCCGAGTATACAAAATTAAAATATGCGCAGGCGCTTCGGCAGCGGCAGGGGCCTTCACTCCCGAAGTTCTCAAAGAGATGGCAAAGAATAATGAGAGGCCGTTGATCTTTGCTCTAAGTAATCCAACTAGCAAAGCTGAATGTACAGCGCAGCAGGCGTACGATTATACCGATGTGAATAATAATCCACGTTTAAATCGCATGCGAATAACGTCATTGATAACTCTTTTTTTGCTTTAAACCATCTTGTTGAATCTGTCTGTTTTTAGGGTAGGTGCATATTCTCTTCTGGCTCGCCGTTCGGTGAAGTGAAATACAACGGAAAGACGTATAAACCTGGACAAGGCAATAACGCGTACATCTTTCCTGGTATCGCTTTAGGCGTTATCGGCACTGGAGTACATCACATCACCGAGGATCTTTTCTTAATCTCGGCACAAGCTGTTGCCGATCATGTAAAAGATGAGGATCTTCAGAGGGGTAGTGTGTATCCGCCACTAAGTACCATCCGGGAATGCTCTATCGACATCGCGGTTCAGATAGCCGATTACGCCTACGCCAAAGGTTAATATTGTTGTAATTGCAAAATTGAAAAATACTGCTAATCGTATTATTCAATTCATTATTATCTGTTGCTACCGTTAAATACAGGTGGTTTGGCTAGCGAATATCCGGAACCGAAAGACAAGCGACAATTTATCATGAATAAGATGTACGATGCCAATTATGACAGTCCACTGCCAAATTTATACGAATGGCCAGGTGATTATGCCAAGCCTCGTATGTTACCGGAAAAGTAAGTACAACGAATGATTTCGAATCACGATTTTCCAATTGCACGATAGATTGCTCAAAGGATAAGATTTAACATTTTCGCAACAAGCTGTAGGGTTGAAAAAATAGATAAATCAAAGTTAGTTGTAGCAAATAGCGTCGCAACAGCGATTCTATGACGGCCTGAACGAGTAGGATTAATAGTAAGTCTGATTATAGTGAACTAGAGTCTTTAGAAGATTTGATAAATCTTTGGTTTTGATACAACAAACTTTGCATGTTGCTTTCTTATTTTTTCTTTTGCATTTTCTCTATGAGCATAATGCTTGAAAAAGTAAATGAAATTTCTATCACTATCTTCTTTTATAAATTAATATTTATGAATGTGTTATTTTGTAAATAATAGTTGCAAATGCAATGAAAATTGATACTCCATCTTGTTCTTAAACATCTTGCGTTCTTAATAGCGATTTATTTTGAGAAAGAAAAGAATAATATTAATGGCTTTAACATTACTAAACAATAATTCAAGCTTGGACACATTTTATATAATATATAAACTCGCCGCTTCATTCATATAATATTTCATTCATTCTCTCGCTACCTAGTGTTGCCTCTCTTCGATTCGTTCATTTTCACAATAAATTTCGATGAAAATTGCTTAAGCTTAATTAATCTTTTTCCAGAGATACAGTAGAAATCCGCCACGATTTAAAACATCTGTAGTGAATTTCATCAGCTGGGAGTATAAAGTTGGAGGCTATCATTATTATTCTTAAAAAATATTGATGTTTCTTCGACTTATAATCACTCATAGCATATGCAAATCTGCAAAATGGCTTGCAAACTATTTTAATTGTAAGGGAAGTTATTTATTTGCACGAAGTGTTAATATCATTGACATCTGAATAGATAGACGGATTAGCTGTCGATTAAGACGAGGGAAGCTTTGATATTCGCAGTAAGGGGGGACTCTATGAACTTCGATTGAATTCGGTTATTCCCGATAATGATCGGTTAATAATTCGACTCCAATTTCATTGACATCAAAGTTCAGCTCACATGTATTGTGCGAAGTTGTGTTGTGACTAATGTCATATTATTTTTATATTTATTATATTATTTTTAAATTTATATATATTATTTAATATTACTTTTAATATATAATATATTATATATATATATATATATATATATATATATATATATATTGTATATATATATATTATATATGTATTAAATAATATATATATACATCATATTATAAACGTACATACACACACACACGCGCGCGCGCGCGCGTGTGTGTGTGTGTATATATATATATATATATATATATATATATATATATATATGTATATTTTATGTATTATTTAATATTATTATATTTTCTCTAAATTTTCTCTAAATAAACACTCTTTAAACATTTCTGTGAAAATCTAGTTGAGAATCGATGATGTCAATGGAATCGTCATGTAATGTCAAATTGTGCCGAATACAGTCGAACATTGACGGAATTAACCGAAGTTTATGCTCCCCCCTTACTGCATTTATCAATTACCCCTCTCAAAAGGCTCCGTCTATCTATTCAGATGTCAATGGTTAATATAGTATGCAACAGCATGATTCGATTGCTGATAGCATTATTTATATGCGCAATAAGCCAATAATGCAGCATCCGTTTTCTCCTTCTATGTAGCAATATTTAAAAAAAAGTATTTCTGTAGGAATAAATATTGAAAGTATAAGGAAAGTTTATATACAACATATAGTCGCATTTTTAAAAAAAATACATTATATTGTCTTGTTCCTCGATGTCGGAGAATGTATGTATGTAAAAATGTATATCAAATAACGTTAATAGTTCCCCTTATCAATGATAATTAGATTCTAGAATTTTCTAGAATTTTTCCGTCACGCGAGCTCTATTAAAAATCAGCCATAAAATATTAAATATATTATTTAAGTTTCCCGATTTCTCTTTTACAGACGACAAGCTAGAAGAAATATGAGAATATTTTAAATCCTTGTTCTTTCTCTACTTCCTCTCTCGAAGACCAATTATCCTTATTGAAAAATAATTCTCCTGAAAATGAGGTTTTCCAAACTTGAACAAAGATTGTGACATGTGCTTTTCAAAAATTTTTACTTTGCGATATATCTTATAAAGAAAAAATTATTAATATTTTAAAAAATTTTAAATAATAGTATGTGAATATACATATATGCGAATCAAAAATAAGATTGGTCAAAAATCGAAATAACTTTCTTTGATATTAATGATAGATTTGATTGTGTAAAGACTTATTTGGGGAAAGCATATTGGAATTTCTAGTATTTTTATGAGTGTAATTTCTACAACTTAAGAATGAAATGTGTGTAGATCAGATTAAAAATGATGATTGCAGTTTTTAACTCGTTTTAAGCAATATATTTTTGATTGCTTTATGTGAAAGTAATGCAATATGAAGATATAAAGTAATAATGTTAAAATATTAAATGATAACGTTCGTTCGTTTGTCTCTTGAAATTCTTGTGTGATTTAAAAACATATAATTTCTTAATAGGAATTTTCTTTCTTTTCGTAAATAAAGAAGAGATTTGGGTTTGTATCATGTAACAATATATTTTGTTAAATTAATATTTTACTCTAGATGAATATCATAATCTATATATGCTCTAAATGTATATCATTATTATTCTGTTGGAAGTTGATTTTGTTGTGTAATATGCAATATTAAGATTTTACGGTCGTAGAACGTGTTAATTGTAATCGATAAGCACAGAATCCTTATAATGTTTAACACGAATACACACATATATTTTCTTTAAAAAAAACTTTCATCTGGAAGACAATATTAAATTTAACATTATACATTTTAATATTTTTCAAGTTTATCCAAGCGATTAATTAGCGACTACTAACGTCTCTTTGATAAGATTTCAAACTATGTGTTATATTTATTTGCAGTTTTTAAAATCATTATTTTTTTCGTAAATAATTATTTATAAGAATATTATTTATTTATACGTCGCTTGGTTAAACTTATGAAATTTACTACTATTTTGTGTGACTAACTGTGACTTTTTTCTTAACAGATTATAACACATTGGTGAAACACGAGATGACTACTTTGACATATATCTTAATCTTAATTTAATTTTTTGTAGTCAAAAAATAAATCTCTATCGTTGCGACTGGTTATATGAATATTATATATTATTTAGTATTAAGAAATTACAAGTGTTATTGACATGGTTATACTCGATGTTTCTTACGTTTAAATAATCTCATGTACTTATTTATTTAATGTAATCTCTAATGACGTAGCGATGTTGAATACAACGCAGAATTTTATACATATATGTTCGAGTATATAATGTATACAACTATTCACTCATTTCGACATATGGATTGTCAAGATATTCCAATATACTATAGATTATTTATTTTTTTAACATCTTGATTTAAAATGACTGCAAAACTATTTTTAATAACATATAATAATAATACCACTATATCATATAACAAACATAATACATCATATACTTATTTTGTATTTTAGACTTGTAATTAATGAATAATTGTCCTCCTTGTTATAATTATTTGATATGCTGTTAGAAATGAATCTCTATTTTCCTAATTTTTTCAAATAATGGCGTAAAATAAGTAAACCATATAAAACAGTTACTAATTTCACTAACAATTGTGCATCAAATAAGGTGCAGAGAATTATCAGAAAAACTTTGATTATTATATATAAAAATATAATATTATATATAAAAATATATATGCCAATTGTAATATTAATATCTTTTGTATTTCTGTCGTGTGACATGCATTCTTATATTTTGTAGAAAAGAATGAGATACAGATTAATCAAATGGAATTTTCATTGAGAAAAGTACCTACATTTTGTGAAATAAAAGTATTTATCGAGTAGTATTATATAGACTTTGATTACTGTCACAAAATAAGAGTTTTTGGGAATCATGCGATCTCCATACAAGAAAATATATTACGCTGCCATGAATAAACATCTTGGACATTGCAGGAGAAATAGATTTCAGATTGCAAACATATATACTACTATAAATTACTACTATAATATACTACTAAGTCTATATAAATTATAATGTTATGAGATTATAAAATAAATGTTAAATTCTGATCGTTATTTTATCAATGATATATTTATCTTGTATTCCTATTGAATGATGAGTATATGAGAGGGAAGAAGAGGGAATATTAACATAAACAGATGTTATGCGCGTTTCTTTAATAAACAAAGCTTATAAACAAAATTCATATATATATAAGTATAAAAATTATTTCGTTCTTTAAATATTTTCAGTTATGTGAATTTTATCTGTTAGTGAAATATTGGTTGAAGAAATATGTTATCTGTCTCAACCACAGTTCATTTATCACTGCCATTTCTTACTAAATGTATCCAGCTCACAAGAGAAATTCTAGTACTTAAAATATATTTTCAAATATATATTTTTATTTACTTTCTTTTTGTGTGTAATAATTTAGTAAATTTTTTTATAACTTGTTCTACATATCAGTTCATTAGTGACTACCGAATTAAACCCATTTAGGCACTATCATCCGAGATATTTGGATCAAAGTCTGGGTCATCATCATCATCATCTTCTAAATCTAAGTCGTCTAGATTTTGGAATAAACTCTCATCTACTTTTACCGCATCACCTATATAATAAAAATTATATATTAGATTTGAGTGTTTTTGAAATAAAAAATAGATTTAATTTCACAAAGGAATAAGGTCAAACTATGTTACCGTCATCCAAGAATTTAAGATCTGATTGATCCAATGTTTTATCGGTCATAAACAATTCTCTCCCTGTTAATTTCTTTCCCTCACGGTCTGCCAGTTCTCTTCGTTTTGTAAAACCCATTTCTTCATCAAATTTCTCCTTCCAGGTCAAAAAAGACTCCACAGTTACACGAGTTCCCTCAAATCGTTTCTACAAAGCAAAAGACATTATTACAATTGATCTATTTATGAATCATGTCATGTGTCTCTATCTCAAATATTTTACCCTCTCAGCTTCCTCTTCCTCTCTCTGCTTTTTCGCAGCAGTCTCTTCTCTCCTCACTTTTATTTTGTCCCACTGTACATTAAGCCATTCTTGAGCTGCGCTAACTAATGTAAAAACCATCACCATGCCCAGATTCTCACTCATTTGTTCCGTCAAATGTGCCTTCAATTTCTCATCATCGCCATTCTCGAAATTTTCCTGCTCCGTGATTGATATAAGTAATGGTTCATCTGGATACTTTGACGTATATGTAAATTCTAACCGACAACTGAGACCATTGTCAGTTTCTGTCTCGTATTCTTCCGTTTTAATCGGTATAGCAAACGTATAAAACGGTTCTGTCGCCAAAACTGTGTAAGAGAGGATAGATTCGCATCTTTGAAATATTTGCAATAAATGATCCATATCGAAAATTAAATTATCATTACATCTGTCATTTAATAGGGCATATAGAGAGGTTATATAATAGGAAACTTATCGTAGTACATACTTTCCAATTCCCCGCAATAAATTGACTCCAACGCTTCGATTTCATTGCGTTGCTCATCCTTGTAATCCATGATTAACAAAATATAAGTACGATCTCTAAAATATATAATTTGCAACTTTTAGCAAGCAACAAAATATCATGTCAAGCTGTTGCGCCTGCGTACAATATGAGAGGACAGTCGATAGGTCGATACTAAGGCAGTCGATAATCGAAGAGAGAATGAATGACAAGCGCGATATCAACTATTTTCACGTTTATTCATCGGCTACTCATCTGTCAATTTTACACGTGTTTATTTTCAAATTTAAACGAAAAAGAGTTTCTTGCGGAAAAAAAGGTGCGTATCAATATTATATTATATTTATTAATATATATTACATTTATTAATTTTTATATTTTACCATAAGAAGAATATTACCCGAGGTAGAACATGAAACTCATAATGACATCATCTAAAGTCACCTAAAAGTCATTTTTAAGTCATAGAAAAATCATAATGATCTCATTTGATATACTTTTGGCAATGTTTTGGTGACTTATTTATATATATATAAATAAGTATATTACGCAATTACTTGTTTATTTAATTATTCATGTATATTTTAATTATATTTAAGCAACATAATCTTTTTAAAATTATATAATGCGATTATTGAACTTAAAAATTTATAATTCTTTTTGTCATCTTTAACTCATTTTTTAATCATTTTTGTTTAGATAACTTTTAAGTGATAAATAAAATCATGATGACGTCATAATGATGTCATTATGAGTTTCATGTTCTACCTGGGACGCTGATGTCGCTGTGATAAGTAAAAGGCGCAATAAATCTTTCCAAAGCAAATCCTACTTGAGAGGTCGTCAAAGAGAGAGATATGCGCACTCTTCTCTCTAAAGATATTTATATAATTTATTACGTAAATTTACGTCTTCGTAGCAAGAGAGGAAGAAAAACATCGACTGTTAGTCAATGAAAAGCTCGATGTATCTAAAGCGGCGTAAAATTTGTCTTCTCCTCCTCGCTTTATCCTTTTCGCGATTCCACGTAAACTTGCTACATTAAAATATCGACATCAGCATGAAAAAGAATTATTAATGTTTTAAGTAAGATCGAAAGATGCGATCATGTTTTGAGAGAGAAGATTTTGACAAGGTATCAAAACAAAAAAAATCCCAGCAAACACTAAATAACAGTTATATAACTAGTTATATAACAGTTATGTAACAGTTACATAACATGTAACAGTTATATTATTGAGTAGGAAATTACAACTAACAATTATATAAATGTTACTTGATGTTTGCCGGGATGAGTTTCCAATATATCTAAAAGTAATATATTAAATACATGGATCAATTTACGATCCAAACGATACCGAATCGATCGTCCGCGAACATCCGCGTGAGCAGGAAGCGGGGCGGCTCCGGTCGCGCCGATCGCGGAAAAGCTCGCGGCGAGTTGAACGCGGAGCACCGGAGAAGAGCGCGAGACGGTCTCGCGGAACGGCCGGCTCTAATCAATACGCTCGTCGTGCGAAAGCGACGCGACGAACGGAAGAAACGAGAACGCGACGGCGGCGGTGGCGGCGGCGGCGGTGACGGCCCGCGCGCGCGGTCGAGCTTTCAGTCGGACGCACGCTCGCGTCGGGGATACTCGCGCGCATCGAGGGTACGCGCGAAAGAGAGAAAGAGAGAACACGAGCAAGAGAGAGAGAGGTACACGCACGTCCACCCGCACGTAAAGCGCGGCACGGGGATCGGCAACCCCGAAAGGTGGAGTAGCGTCTCGGGCGGCAAAATGGCGGTCGTGATAAGAAACAAATGATTGGGGATTGGCGAACAGCGATAAACTGAGAGTCGCGCGAAATCCATCAGGGGTGGTTTCGACGGCGGTGGTTCCTCTCCTCCGAGGGGTGGTGAGCGAAATTATACGTGCGACCGCGATTGTCCCTCCCGGGCCGGTGATCGGGTCGCGAGATAGAGAGACGCGTCGCGAGCGCGACGCGCTCTCCGCCCCTTCCCGGTGCGAGGAGGAGAACACCTACCTCCCGGATTCGGAATCACGAGGGTTGGCCATGAGGGATTCGGGCCGCGGGACACACGCTGGTCGCGTGCGGGCGCGCTGACGTGTGAGCTGTGTGATTCGATTATCGATCACGGGATCCAAGTCGGCGAGCCGGGGGAGGAGGGTGCGCGTACGACGTACTCGAGGATGCTGCTCGCGGAAAGAGCGACGTGGTGGAATTCGGCCGCGGGACAATCCGGAGCGGCAAACGGTTTCGATGCCGATTCGATAGATTGATGGACCTGATGCCGACGGGGAGGACGATCGCGTCGCAACCATGCATCTGCACTTCGAGAAGAATAACAACGCCAAGTGCGACTGCAATATCTTGTCGCTCAGCTGGATGGGCAAAGTGCCGGACGAGTCGCCGGAGGTAAATTACTTCGAGATAATTGATCCAATCATTTCAGATGCGTCAGCGTATCTTGTTATTTTTTACACTCGATCGATTTTATTAACATCAAAATTTTCTTTTTTTTATCATACGTTGATCGCATCGAGGTACGCGGATATGACAGAAAATTTCTCTACGCTTTCCCTTTAAAAGTCAAATCGAAATCAAAAAGAAAAAATTTCAGATATAAATCGAACGCAAGTGCAAGAGGCTAAAAATATATTTTATTGCATCGCGTTCCGCGAATCACGAAGTAAAATGATACCGTTACTCGCAATCGTTAATAATACGAATTAACGTATATTAGCGTATGTTATGCAACAATCTAACGACGCATTATTGCACAATACGTGCGCTGCGGATAATAGTCCTTACGAGCAAGTTGTTGAATGAGTTTGCATATATTCGTTGCGTATCGCGTATCGGATCGAGAAACTTGATCTACAAGCGAAGAAGGTTTATCTTCGTTTCGACACCTCTCCAGCGAATTTTTAGATTCCGCAAGATTATCCATAGTTATTTTTATGTCGATCGCGACGCGCTGACATAATCGCGGGGAGACTCTACCTTTACAGTAATATATCGTCTTGAAAATATCGGAAAAATTTGTAATTTCTCACGACAGAGATCAATTTTTAATTCCAACTCAGATGAAATTTCATTTTGCGATATATTTATAACATTTGGAGGGGAAAAAATTATAAACGGAAACAGCGACCGGCTACTGCAGTAAAATATATAGACCCGAGTAAAAATACAAAATTGTCGCATTTTGACGTATATCTTGCTGGGAGTAAACGATGATTAGATGAAACTTTTCGCCTTCGAGCGAAAGCTCGCGCGAAATTAATTTGTCCCGCCTCGCGTGAAACGGCTAGGGCAATTAGCTCACGTTCGTTTGCTTACAATTACAGTAGAATTATATTAGAACGATATATATTATACTATACTGTAATATATTCAAGGAAACCTGATCCTACATCTGTTTGTAACATTAGAGATCTTGTGCGACGATAGCGATACTAAGTCCTGTGTTCACAGAAAACGGCGACTCACCAACTTCAAAGTCGAGAATTAAATGCGACTGATAACAATCGTTAATTCTCTTTACAGCTTTATGTATCGTTTCAAACAAATTAAAACAGACCTGGGTGATATCTCGCGGTTGTAATTAATTAATTCGCTGCTTAGTGATTCCATCGCATAATAGTCAGCCATAGAAAATATATCAGAACTCTGAATACCTATAAAACTGTTAACGTATATACACATGTAATTAAGTAGATATGTAATTCCTAGCGAGAATCTTACAATTTTCGAGGGCGTCTCTTTGCGAGAAGTCTCGTAAGTCAATAACGACCACATCAAAACAGTTACCAACGAAGATTGGAATCCGTCAGGACGAGGTGTGCACGTTGCACGATCGTTCGAAGGAGGGTTCGAAGGAGGGGCGAGACGTTGCGAGGGTGAAAGATTTCACAGTGGAGGGTTCGTCGTCGTGTAAAATCTGACTTGGCGACGAGGATCGTGCTCGGCGTCTCGAGTGGATCTTTTCACGGACCGACTAACGAGTGCCCAAGTTTCCCGCAACGAGCTTTGTTCCGTACCACTTGTCGAGGTCATCGAGAAACACGAACTGGTACCGCAGAGAGGAGCGAGAGAGGAGCGGGTGTGTAACCGCGAAATTTTTTTTCGCATCGAGGAAATTTTCCATTTACTTCGCCGCCTACGTAAATGATTCCGAGATTACACGTGGCTCTTTTCGATAACACGATTCAATAGAAAAGAAACCTCAAGAATAATTGTTCTCCGTATTTTTCTCAATATTATTCAAAGATGATTTATTACAGTATAATTCTGAGAAGTTTAAAATTGTGAAAAATATTTTAATTGACTTTTCGTGTTATATAATATGTATTAAAAAAGTTTTATTTCGTTCAAAATTAAAATATGTCGGATGAATTTAACTTTCAAAGCGCACGTGTTTATTGTAAAGATTAAGAATTTTTATAATGAAACAAAGAGTCTGTGTCATATTGCGAGAAAGACAGAGGACAATAATTAATTATCCATCACTGGAATAGAAATCCGCTAGAAACCCGTTCCATTGTATTCATTAATTTTATAACATATTTTCTTAATTTTTAAAATTTTGACATTTGCGATATTAATTTTATTATATTGATTTAAAACTTCTTAGTTTTAATATTAGATTTATATTCATTTTTTGAAAAACTCTTAAATTTGATAAACGATTGGAAAATGTTTCGGTAGATTTCCTCAATTTACTTAATTTATTATTCATGCAATATGTACATGAATCAAGATTTTAAAATTTGTAATAAAGTAGTTTGAAATTATAATTAATATAAAAAAACTATGAGAAGCAATTTTTCTTTCTTGGATTTTAAAGAAAAAAAAATTGTTTTTTGTTGAATACGACATACAACTTTGCTTTTAAAAATAATTCTCATGAATATTATATTTTCACAAAGCTACGCTTCATCTTCAAGCTTTAGCGCTGTCTCTCTCTCTTCTCGTTTCTTTTAATGATCTGTTCATGTTTTCCCGGTTCAATATTCATGTGTACATGTGCAATGTACAACAGGGATTAATTTGATTACCGAACTCTCGGACGAGGCAATCGATCAGAATTAATTACAGCCACCGTGCTTCTCGATCGACGAGCACGTTTCACGTTTCGCCTACTTCAATTCATCGCCGGAGACTGCCAATCTGCCGATCAACGATTTGGACGGAAGTCGGCCCTCGGAACGCAGGAAGAAACGCGATGAAAACCCACTTGGGGACGGGGGGCTCAATTACTGGAAAAATAATTGACTTAGCAGAGGGCGAATTCGATCGAGTCGCTCGGAGTCTGCCATCCCCGGGGAAAGAATTCGCGATCAGTAGGCAATATATCATTATTTTTTTCTCCCGTTTTCGTTAACTATACTCTCTCGCCTGATTATACGGTCGTAGTCGTAAGATGTAGTGGTTCGTAACGAAAAATGCCAATATTTTATGAATTTATGTACATCAGAGGTCTCGATCGAAAATGTCCATAAGCCATTACACGCGATATAAATTTTCGATGTCTCCGTGAAAAAGGTCACCAGGAATAAATGGCGATCCATCAAAAGAAACCATAATGCGCCATAATCGAGGATTTATCTTTCTCGTGCTACCTGGTGAATCTAAAAAGATTCTGCCGCTAAAACTTTTTTATCCGATAGACAATATTATTTTCTCGCTGGAACAAGAGACGGAAAGGAACTTCGCTAAAAATCCATAATCATCTGCCAGAAAATCAGAAGGCGCAGGTTTCACGTGGATCACGGTCTCGTGTAATCGAGATAATCCACTCCGTACGTTTCCATTATACTCCCAGTTATTGTAAATCGCGCTCGCACATCGATAACGTCATTATATCAAGAGCCGTTACTATATGTGCCATTGTTCGCCGGAAAATTGTACCGAGACTTTTCGAGCACTAAACTCTCCCGCGGTAAAAAAAAATCTCGCCAGCCTCCCTCGCACTCCGCGTTCGTTCCACAAGGCGTCCCGTCTTCGCGCAACATCGATTTCCACCAATCGAGACCTCTTTTCTCCTCGCCCCCTATTTTCCGCGGATTGCACCCAACGTGTTTGCGAAGATTGGGTTACCGCTGATTTCTCTTCCCACCCCTCCTCCCTCGCCACATCTCTCCCTATTTGTTATATGACTGTGACTTGCAAATAAAGACCACCCTCGTGGTCATCGATCACACCGCGACGTTTGCGAAATGTTTCGTCTCGACACAGGGATAGAAATCGGGACGCGATTCTGCGAGGGCCGCGCAACGAAGATTTGGACGCTAACGAAGATTTACGAGCGAGACACAAATTTTTTACGATAACCACGAAGGATTATTGTCTCGAGATTTGATCTCGCAGCGTTTTCACGTCCGGCTTTCATTTTTTTATAGCTGTCTGCGGAAGTTAGCTATCGAATTACTTCGGTCTTCCACATCGCTACTGACTCTACTCCACTCTTGTTTCAGCGTAGATGTATCCCTCCTGGACTACATCTCATTATGGCTACGCAAAACATCTCCGTTAGATTACATTTTAATTATACTGGCAACCCGGTGAATACGCGAACTGTCAGAATACGCCAACTTATCTACTAGGAGCTACAAAGTACTCGTATGCTTTAGTCGCGCTATTTTGGCCGTAATTTAATCTGAAATTTTAATGAATTTCTAGGGTATAATTATCTCGCACACATGACATTTTAAAAAAAATTTCAAACGCGGATAAAAGAAGGATGATCCTATTTTCGAAATCTCTTATATAAATGCGAAAAGTTCAGAAGTATATTACAGAGATATTTTTTGTTTCTTAATCTTTTGCTATTTTGTTACATATTTCTTCCTATGCAAGGAATGATAAACTCTCTTTTTTTAGTTAAAAATGCGCGTTATACTATAATTATTATATAAAATTTGAATGCTCTTTCAAAATAATTGTATTCGACATTGCAGAGGTCTATCGATGGGAAGAATGCCAAAGAGGGAGGGAACAGATGCAAATTATCCAGATCGAATATTTCCTGCATTTGCGATTGTTTCCCGTGCCAAAGCCGAAGTCTGAAATACACACTAATATAACTTTAATCTCGTTTTCATATTACAACAATCTCGTAAAAATTCTCTATTGGAAGAAAATTTATGGTATTATACAGTAGATAAACTTGATATCTCTTTCTATGCACACGTGTATCTCGATGTTGCTAAGGATTCAAATTGTCTGTAATTACGCCCACATACGTATAGTCGGAAAATGAAACCCTTTATTTTCAGCATTGAAGCCTTTGTTACTTGATAATGTCATGTTTGAGTTGAAAATATTATGTGTCAACAAATAGATAGCGATAGATCATTCTGACAAGCATCTTCGATTTTCGCTGAACGATTATGCTATCTAATATTGAAAAATACGATAGTTGTCGATTAATTAATGTAATTGATTATTTTTCATTTTCAATCTATCGCTTTTATTATATACTTGATTGTGCAAAAGCGCATATGTAACTTGTATTAAATGAAACTTGTATTAAATTCCATGCAATGAATAACATTAATCAGCGTTAAAATACGTTTTAGGAAATGTTTTCGTTGTGTATGATAACTCACTTGGATAATTTATTCGCGTAAATTCAGAAAATATCTTATTTAAGTCGCTTTCTGGAGAGTTGGCGACTTCAATCATTAAATAAAGTAGGTCGCGATATTTTACGTGACGGCTCTTTTTTCGATTCCATTTACAATCGTTACAAATTTAAAAATATCCATGTCATGCTCGTTCCTCGAGAGAATTGTTAAAAAAATTACCGCGTTAAAATCATCGAGGCGCCATAAATCGCGAGTGAATGACGTTTCGCGCTATTTTCCACGAGAAGAAACAACTAACACGGTTGGCTCCTCTTATTTACCAGGATGAAGGATGGAAGCTCTATCGTACAAATTACTACCAAGAAGGATGGCTGGCTACCGGCAACGCTCGTGGCTTGGTAGGGGTGACTTTTACTACATCGCATTGTCGTACCAGAACCGCGGAACTTCCACTCAGGGCAAATTACAATCTCCGAGGGCATCGTAGCGAAGTGAGTATCGCTTTTCTCTTTGAACTTCTTGTCGTCAGCTTGAATCGCCCATGAACGTTTGAGGGAAACCAGTATTTCATTTCTTCCTTTTTTAAGTATTTCAATATGTGTTTTTGAAGTCTTTTTTTCAGGATTTTTTTCGGTTAGGGAATTTTAATATAAAAAATAATATTTTTTTTATATATCCTGTAGCTCAAAAAATTTTACGACACCAAAACAGTAACTTATAAATCGAATGCATGATCAATTAATTCGGTAACTGATAGATATCATGATTTTACAATTCTCGAAATCGGGTCTTTTGACGCGAACAATATTCTATCCACCGCTACTTTGCAATATCATGGAAGGAAGCATGAGAGAGTTATCATTTAGTAGCAGCCAATGTGTATACACTTTATCTGCTCGATACCAGTCGCGGAAACTGGTTATAAAGTGTGTGAATTAAATCGACAAAGAAATTGGATGGTTGCACGATGCAGATAGGAGTCTCATATCATTGCAAATAAGAACGATGATATATTAAATCATTAGAGGAAAACAAATATCGTAAAGATTAATATATTATATATATTAATATATATATTATATATCAAGTAATTGCAGGGAATAAATTGTTTTCTTTTTTTTTAATTACGTAGAGTAAAAACAAGCGTTTTTAATCCTAAACTACTTCAATATTCATTTAAAACGTCAATCTGCGTCATACTTTTTTATTTACACGTAATTTTTACTGAAGTAGAATTTTTTATACAAGGAAAAGAAAGTAAACAACATGGAGGTTTCTCTCCCTTAGGATAGTATAAAATGGATAGACAAATGGAAAAGAGACGTGTTTCGAGAATTGAATCTAAAATAATTTTTGAAAGAAAAAAGAGTAAATTATAATTTTTCGTAAATTTAAATAATTTAGATAGTTAATCTAATTTAGATAGACTAATTAATTTCCTAAACAAGTGTACAGTAAGTTTATATTGAGAAAAATTAAATTATTATTTATTATTAAATTAACTATTAAAGTGTTTTTGAAATTCATTTATAAGAATTATTACGTTCTATGTTCAGCTCTCTAACAAGTCGAGCACCCTCTAAGTTTCCGATATTTCGAATGGCATTCTTTTCATTTCAAAAAATATTTAATTTGCCCTGCAATCTATTTATTTGAAAATACGTGAAATAGAGATTCATCGCAGTTAAAAACTGGTTCATTTATACTCGTTAAAATTGATCCAACCACCCAACTTTTAAGGGATATATAAATCAACTTCAAAACTTTTTATCAAACACATGATCGTATTATTGAAAGTTAAAAAAGTGTTTAATAAACATAAAAATATGATATGAATGTTTTCTTCTTCATCGTTATTAAAAAAAATATTAATAATATATAGTCCAAATTTGAATCATAATTATGTTTGCCTACTCGGTAATATTAAAAAATTCCATTTGTAGATCGAGCTGTAGTAAAAACATCAAATACGCACAATATGCCCCCCATCTTCATTTATATTTAAACAAATTCGATTTTTTTTGTTTTTATCTTAATTAGTGCGATCCATCTATCTCTAAATTACTTTATCGTGTGTGACAATATTAATACCTTGATATTTTCATATAAATTGAATAAATTGAATAATAAATTTCTCTTTCTCTCCACCTTTTTCTATTTAATGCTCATTGATAATATTGTTTACATTTCATAAACGATTTACATTCTCGATTGATTTATCGTATAAACACTATGATTCAAATTTCTGTAAAGACTACAACATTGCAGATAATAATTGCAAAGTTTGCCAATATTTCGAACAAAGCAATTTATAGTTTCGCAACGCGTATTGCGTTATACATACATCGTTGTATACGCGTCGGCGGCGGCTCCGTCGTGGCCGAAACTTGGTGTAATCTCGGTATCGATAGTAAACGGCCAGAGCGAAGCAGGAGTCCTTTGTGGCCCTTAATCGATATTAAGCCGTATGGCGTGCGCTTTTAACAAACTGCCTGCAGGTGCTCATAGACTTACCTACCTATCTACGTCGTACGATTTCACAAACTACAACGCCTACCACATATATACACTTCGAGCTATTCCGTCGCCGGCTTCTCCAATATTAATATCACCGGCTTAAAATCTCGGGGGTTGAACCCTCCTTCCTGCCTTCCTTCCTTCCTTCCTTATGTCCGCGCGTTATTACGTATATAGCGTTTCGTTTCCTCTGGAAACGAACCGTCTTCTCTTCGCCAAGTTCGCGCAACATATCCCGGATCTTCGCCGTCTCTTTTCCGCGCTGGAAGGAGACTCGCATTACAATAGAACGAGTAATGGCATCTGTCTACCGTAAATCCACGAACAATATATATGGCGCTTAGATACGAAGATCATTACATAAGGATAAATGGTAGACTACACATAGCGAGATAAATCGAGCCATTTCCTTTCCATTTCGCGATTCGAAAAATTCTGCTCCTTTTCTGAATTTGAATTTTTTTCTCACTGAGATACACAGATTCCCTCTGATGCAACGCACTACGCGTATTCACGGGTGCGAACGCATGGCGCTTACGATCACGGTGCGCCCTTTACTCTCGCCCCTATCTTTTATAGATACGAGCCACTTCTACTTGAGGGGTTGGTTCCGTGGGGTAGCGGGACGTGAGGAGCGAGGGTAGGTATCGTGGATTGTACATAAGCGTTGCAACGCACTCTAAGTGACGTGACGAATGAGACATTGACGCGTTCGCGCGAGGAATCTGCCCCTTGCTTGTCGTTCACTGGAGGAGGTGTTCATTCTCGAGAAGACATTCCTTTCGGCGCTGAAACGCTTTGAGTAATGATGCTGCTAGTCGGCGAAAAATATGAAAGACATTTTAATCAAGTGGAATCAACTCTCCAAATTCCTCATCATTTCTATCAATTATCCGGTAGATACCGTATTCTATTAGATTGTATTCTACTATTTCGCATTGCAAAATACTTTACTCAACTATGAGGTATTCGAAGCTGCTAGTAAATTGTTCGACGGTATTTAAACCAGCGTTAATTAAATCGAGATCAGCACCCCAGCCTATCGGCGCCTGCTCCGGACACGATAGCGGCACGCGTGTACACGACGCGTGTGTCTGTCTATGTGTGTGCGAGTGTGTTATCGGTTCACATGTCCCCCTTATGTTCATCTGTTAACTTTCCCGGACCCCACGGACCTTTCGCCTCGTTTAACGGACCTCAGTCAATAAGTCAACGCAGGACTGACACGCAGGCACGAGAGGCGATCGCCTTACTCAAAGTGCATATACGAAGGAAACGGTCCTGACAGGCGAGAAAAGCAGGTCGGGGCAAAGTTAGAACTCGGAGACTCGTACGTATTTCGTTATGTCGCGTCGATTTATAATTTATACACGTGAATTATGCACTTGCGCTAGATAGATAAATCGACTGTGCGCGACATTTCGCGCAATGTAAATCTAGAATGTCGAAGCTGGTTCTTAACATTCGTCGAAAGTTAACAGATATGCTCGATGACGATTTCAAGCGAGATTTCGACGGAAAGGGACTTTTCGACGATTCGCCCTTCGAGCGACCCGCGTACATAAAAAGCCTTTCAGCTAGTTTCCATTACATCTTCGCTCTCTTTTTGCCTTTCTGTCTTTTTTTTCTCCCATTTATACGTAATTACGACGACGAATGTCGACGAAAGCTTGGAATTTTGCGTCCACAACACACTTCGGTCCACATTTCAGAGTTTAAGGGTAGTAGCCGCCATGGTATCGATCTGCAGTGCTGTTTTAAGGCCGCGGTTCTCAACTCTCCGTTTCCGCGGCTATAACTTCTCTAGGGACGCTTCTCTTTTATAGGAACGTTACTTTCTTCTTTTATACATAAATACTCTATACATCGACATTGTCTAAAAATAAAGAATGGGATTATATATTGGGGGAGGAATATATATCGTAGAATAAATAGCGAGTCCTCCCCCCTGCTGTGATAAAAATTATCCTCCGTGTTATACGTGATATTCTGAAATGGAAAGAAAGCAATTCGGCTTGACGCAATTTGGGACACAAAGTCTCTTCTTCTCTCTCTCTCTCTCTTTCTCTTTTTCTTTCTCTCCCCTCCTCTCTGGATTGCCATTGGCGACTTGTGCGGCGATAGGGCTGTATTTTCAGTTATTTCTGTTCTAGGCCGTACCAGCCGCGTTCGGACCTCGAATCGATAGCGCGATTATATTTGCGTTCCTTATACAGTAGCTGTCACTTATTCGAGCACTGACAATTTCCGCGCACATACAATTGCACGATCAACTGGTTTCCGTCGAAACGTTTTTCTCTTCCTTTTTCTGAAAGACCCTTGCAGATTATGAATATTTAAAAAATTATCCACAATAATAATTGCGGTGATGAAAGCTAAAGATAGGGGGAGGAAAGCTTTATGCGTATTGAAAACTTTTCCCATGGCCATCCGATGAAATATTCACGTACTCTTTTCGTCCGGCTTTCAGCCAGACCTTCCAACTAGACCTTCTTTGCACATGTGTCTGTGCTGGTTTTGAGTATTATTAGCCAAATCAAAAAGAGATCCATCTTGCGGAGGTAACACATCTCGTTACCGTGAAAGAAATGAAACTTTGATGTTGGCCGAGACATTTCTTTTTCACGTGCTAACATCATTAGTCCTCTCTTGGAGTTCTTCTCGTGTATAAGTAAAGCCGGAGAGATTCCAAGAGATGAGTAGAACCGTAATGCGAAAACGTAATGTCGGGACCCCCGCTAACTGCGTGCTCGCTAATCTCTCGGGGATAAGTGTACCAAGTACTGCGCTCTAACATTCAGAGTAGAGCCGTTAAAATGAGCGTATCGTGCTGGAGGACCAAGTCTATGGAATATTAAACGGACGATATTGTATTATACGTATAAATTATTCATCTCGCGGACTCAATACACTTTGATCGCGAACTGGTGGCATTTCGATGGCGGAAGAGCACGTGAGGTAGCGTCAACGGGAGTAAAACGTGCACCCGAATTGATGCAATAAATTAAGATACAATATATCTGTAATTTCGGAAGCGCATACGCGCAGAATTAATATGTTTATCAGATTTCCGCAATTATGACATCTCAATAAACATTCGAGCACTATTCCGAGGAAGAGAGATAACTTCTAAAAAGAGAGAAATAATCTCTAAAAGAAGGAGAAAATTTATATTCTATTTATTAAATTTATTTTATATGAACTGACGATATTATCGATATTTCAGACGTTCTTTCGTTTAAAATCTAGCAATCAAAGACTTCGCGCGTGAAAATCGAAAAATATTCTATTTATAGACCTTTCATCTCATTTTTCTCGATATAAAATGTTCCGTACATGCGATATATAAATAATGCAGGAATCTCTGAGCGTGAGAAGAGTAAATTTTAGTTTATGGTGGGATTCGTCATAAATCATGGGGTGAGAAATTGAGCCAAAAGAATATGACGAGACAAGATAGAGAAAGAGAGAGAGGGAGGGGGGGAGAGAAATAATTCTCGCGGGATACGCAAACGCGCGTAGAGTTACCTTGACACTGAAAAAGAACGAGTGTGAAAAGGAGCATCATTGATTTACCAAACGAGCTAGCCGAGGCTCTGGCACTTGCTGCAGTCTTTACCGCAATGCATTAGCAGTCAAAGGATTACGTGACGATCTGCCCCTGCTTTCGGAACAGAAAGTAGCAGCTTGGCGAGGAAAATTGCAGTATATTTTCGAAAGAGAAAGAGAGATAGATAGATAGAGCGAGGGGGGGGGGAGAAGAAACTCTTCTCCCCGTTCTTCATCCTTTATCAATATGCATTCCTGCAGTATAAATTGGTGAGGGATCTAAATGAATAATGCACGGTAGCGAGATATAGAAGACGAAACTTGACGTCATTATAACGCGAGACTTGGCATTTTTCTCGTGCTTGTCCCCTCCCCTCGGAATAAAGATTAAGAGACAAAATTACGCGAAAGAAACGAGAGAGGAGGATATTGCGAGAAAAAAATACATCGTTTCTTTCGAGTAATTTCAATTACATCTTTCCGCTCGCGCGACTTTTTCATTCCCGGAGTTGTACGATCGCATCGAAACGGAAAAGGCAAAATACGAAGCGGCAATACGTTACAGGTCGTAGAACTCTCAACGAACCTTAACGGACGGGAGGGAAAAAAAAGGATAACGACAACCGCGTTGTTACAGTCTCATTCGGCTCCCTTTACGTTTGAAAATACAATTACACCGGATTATCAGGCGCGCCGATGCGTTATCCTTCTCTCTCTCCCTTTTCCTTTCTGTCTCGTACAATGAATATTGTACGGGAACGAAGACAAAAGGAATATGACAGGTTAAGCAGGGAGCATTATTCAACGATTAAGCGAAAAATGTGTATGGAAAATATAACTTTATGAGCACAGCTCAATGTGGTGTGTACGTAATGAAAGTGCGGGGGTGTCATGCGCGCCGCGTAGACTTGATAATACCACGTGTATTCCATCGTAGAATGCGATTATGAGAGCAGACATCTCCGTCGCTCAAAATAGACCGTTGCGTCAATTTGTAGCTGCACGATCGCGCACTTATATACGAATCTAACCCACCAGGAATACACGGGTTACTATCAATATATCTTGTTTTTCAATCTATATTAAAACTTGCAACATTAAAAATCAGCAAGTAGAAGTAAACACATTTCGCATGCACAATTTAACACATATATAAAAGAAAGAAGATTATATATATTAAGAATATAAAGTTTGCGATTTTTTATTTTAACATGTTCTCCGGATGCATCCCACAATCGCAGATTTGGCACGATTTTGCGAGAAAATCCAAAGCTCATACAAGGCTCCTATCGATCAGCACTATCAGCGACTTTCTCACACGATCATGTCTTCGCAATTTACAACCTGCGACCCTCAGACAGATTTTATTGCACCTATAGAGCACACGGAAAATCCCGTTTATTCCCATGAAGCGAGACCAGCTTCTCGTAACGCAATTTCGTTCATTGGCGATATTTCGCGTGATGGAGTCGCGCTTAAAAGAAGGGAGAAAATTTTCTTCAACTTTCTTATATCGCTAATAAGATTTTTCCATTAGCGGATAATATGCCATTTCGAGCTGATTTAAATAAAATCCTCGATCAAATATAATGACGTCGTAAAAGTCTGCAAATATATATTCTTTGTTAATCTCCGAGAAAAGAGTGGCTTCCATTATTACGTTTGCATAACGCGACTCTTTTATATTTGAAAAATCATCAATTTTGTCAAGGAGAAAGACAAATTTGTAGTAACTTGCATTTAATAAATCATAGAATAATTTGTACAATAACACATGGAAAATTGTTGTAGGAAAGCATCGATAACTTTCTCTTTTCCGCACATATTATATACGTACGCGTATAAATATATGTGCAGATTCACACATGCTTGTACATCTTGTCGCCATGCACGTCACGCACGGCATCCACTTTCTCATTTTTCACAGCTTATCCTCATGACTTGGTTCGACTTTCTGTTTTTTAAAGAATACGAGTTACTGTATCAAAGCTTCGCGGATAGAAACATTAATGTATCATGCATTTGAAAAATCTTGGAAAAGATAACGATTGCACTCGAGTTGAAAAAAAAACGGTACAGAGTTTATGCCTTATTATTTTGTAATTTTTTGGAGGACAACGTAAAATTGATCGAAAATAACAAATTTGTGAAACACGATAAATTAATATCCAAAATGTAACGATTATTACAAATTATAAGATATCCGTGATAAATTTGAACAGTTCAAGAATCGTTCCAAATTTCAGTTTTATATCCTTGTTATACTTAATTAATTATAATTCGCGAAGATATAAATAGTCACCAACGAGAATTATCTAACATTTTCATTCCAGAAATTAATTTTCCGATAAACTTCTATTTGCCGTATCAGCAAGATAAAAATATATAGGCGCGCTCGCTTGTCACCGCAATAGGAGACAATCGATCGACGATGGAGCAATGACACTTTGTGGATATCTCCGCGTGCGTCTCGACTTCGACTTATGCAAGACTCGTTTCAACCGCCGATAGCACGAAAAACCTTTAAAAACGAAGATCACGATTACCTTTCTTGAAAGATTGATTTAATCTCTTCAAACAGATTACTTTTTTGAAAATTGATTTTTTTGAGCCTTTGGGGCTTATCGAAGAAGCCACGCACGCCCGAAATAATTCTCGTAATCAGAAGCAATAAAGCGATAAAGCAGCGATAAAATAATGTTTTAATATCAATTATCAATCATGTTAATTATCTCATTTTTGTAAGAAGTAAGCGATGGAAGGCTCTTGATTAAGAATGAAAAATTTTCGTCGAGAATGTTGATACCAATTAAGCTTAAGTTTGCTGATTAGAGGCCACAAAATTAATAACAGAGCTTCAAATGAAATATTGGAGATCAATTTACGGCAATATATTAAATTAAAGGTGGTAGCGTTAAACACGTAATATTATCTTTGCGGGATACTATGAAAAATGGACAGAAAATTGAAGAAATAATATCGTTGAGAGGTTTCTCAAGTTTTAATAATTCTTACTCTTCTTCAGCTTACGAATCTCTTCTATCTGATTGCAGGTGATACTCGTTAAATGGAACGAACCCTATCAAAAACTAGCCTCGTGCGACAGTTCGGGTGTAATCTTCGTTTGGATCAAATACGACGGACGATGGAGTATAGAATTAATCAACGACAGAAGCACACCTGTTACGCATTTTTCTTGGTCCCACGATGGTCGCATGGCTCTTATATGTTACAGAGTAAATGACAATCTGTAAATTTAAATATAATATTTTGTTGAGTTTACGAAACGCGATAATCATGATTTTTTTTCTCATGAATAATAATATCATAATATATTCTGTAAACAAATATTATTGCATTAAATAAATGTAATTTTTATATATATATTTTTTTAAATAAATGTACGTCTGTTTAACGAAGAGAGAATAAAGTTCTATTTTCGTTAAATAAGACTCCGATAAATCGATGGTTATTTATTTTATCGATGTAGAATATCGTCATTCAGTTCAAAGCGCGTTCAATGCGTCGAGACGCGCTTTCTTTAAGATTTCAGAGGTTTATGTATTTATTTACGATCTCTCGTAAACGCGCCGCGCACGTTTTTACGAAGTATCAGCTGTGGAGAATGCAATGTTTTATTGCAGGATGGTTTCGTATTAGTCGGGAGTGTCGCTGGTCAAAGGTATTGGTCGTCAATGCTCAACGACAAGGCGACGATAACCTGCGGCATTTGGACTCCGGACGATCAGCAGGTTTGAAAAAAAATTGTAATCTTACATTTCTTACGCGCGTGATTTTCTAACATATCAAGAACGTTGTAATTGGTGAAAGAAAAGCAATCAATGTCCATAATATTCGGGCGTTTTCATCGAAGATTAGGACACAGTAACACGAGCGCAACATGCGCGAAATATGATATATTGTTCCCCGATAGAAGCACTCTTGGCATTGTGTCGCAAAGTTACGCTCAATCATTTTTGACAGCGATCCAGCAGCGAGTTAAAAGCTTTCTCTTTGTCACCGATGAGAATATCTCCGTCTGTAGATAGGAAACCGATAAAAAAAATGAGACGACATTATTCATGTTTTTTTCTGTCATTTGCAACAAAAAGGTCTACTTCGGGACGACGGCGGGCCAATTAATCGTGATGGACGTTCACGGGGCTATGGTGTCGGAGGTACAACTGGCTGCCGGTGTCACGTCGATGGCGTGGAGCGCCAAGAAGTTCACTATGGAGGAGGACGAGACGTGTGATCGAAGTCAGAAAGGTATCAATCGCGGCTTTTAGGGGCTTTTCGAGACTCGCCAATTCTCGAGCCCGAAAAAAGTCACCGGTCGAGACAAATTGACGCACACGTTTGTCGTGATGTATGTGCAAGCGCAGATGACCGGAATTACGTCCTAGCCGTTTGCCTTGCCGATGGCAACATCGTCATGTTACGATCGTTCGACGACGTGTCGCCCATCACGATACGCAGCAATCTGAAGCCGCCTTTGCACGCCGAGTGGAGCAACTCCAGGAAGCTGCTCGCTATCGCGGGCACGAAGGAGTCCGAACACGTTCACTCGGGAAGTCCGCAAGAGTACACGAATCTGCTCAAGTTCTACTCGGTCAACGGTACTCTTGTCTACACGACTGAGATTCCGTACACGCAAGTATGTTTGAAAGAATGCTCATCTTTCTCTCTCTTTCCCTCTCTCTCGCTCTATTTATCTATCTAAAGTCGACGCTGTGCAACTAAATAATTTATCTTTACGATTTTCCTCACAACTTCACGCGCGCTTCAGTGCCCTGTATCGGCATTGACCTGGGGACACAACGATAGGCGACTCTTCGTAGCCACCGGAGCGCGCGTCCACGCCGCTTGGGTCTCCAGGTGATCTCTCATTTCGACGTTCTCGCGAATGTAGATTCTTAATACAAGTGACGCTTCGAGAGTTACCGGAGTAACGATGCATGGCATGACAATCAAATTGTATTGTTTCTTGCAGGAGAGTGGGCTCGCTACAATTGTTGTCGAGGCTAGCGGTGAGAGCGGCTCTCACGAGGGAATCCAATGTTCAACAACTCCCATTACCACCACGATTGAGAGCTTCAGTAGCCGCCCTGTTCGCTAACACGATACGGTAAAGAAAGAGCTTTCGCGAAATTCTTTGGCTATCAAAGACCAACTATTCCACCGATGAAGAAGAAACAGTACACATACAGGGTGTTCGGAAATTCAATCGACAAATTTTCAGAGATTGTCGGGGGCACCATAAGAATCATTTTTTGCAAATGAACCTGGGGTCGGAAACGTGTCATTACATCGCTACGGCATACAGAGTGTTCGAAAGAGTCGGGACCTCGAAATATCACAAAAAATAGAAGTTTTACAAAAAATTGTTTCAAACAAAAATTGTAGGGTGTAAAAAGGTCTATTTACTGGCGCCATGTGTTTGACCTTGGATGGCGTCGCCAAGGTCACGACAAGGCCACCTTGAATTTTTGAAATGGAACCCTCCACTTTTTATTGCATATTCTTGTAGCCCTTCTCGAGACCTTTTCAAAGCACTAATTTTACCAACTTTAAGTAAGCCGTTTCGAAGTTATTGAAGTTATAAAGTTTTTCCTGATAAGTCGACGACTGTAGCTATCGTATTATTATCCGCGAATGAAGGTAGAAGTGGTAAATGATGGTGGATCTACTTTTATAACTGACCGATGCGTATGATATTTTGGGCCATTTTTTATTACAGACATTCGAGCAAATAAAAACCTTCATTTTTTTGTAGACTTGAGTTTGTACTCCAAACAGTACTGTTGTGCACTGTTGTTAAAGCACGTATCCGATTGAAATCGTCATCTAGAAAATAAAGTATTTTATTTCTGATTTCTGATATTATTTCTTTCTGACCAAATGCGACATGGAGCGATACTCTTGGAACGAGTATGCTGACATGATTGCTGTTTATGGAGATAAGTATGGAGTAAATAGACCTTTTTACACCCTACAACTTTTGTTTGAAACAATTTTTTGTAAAACCTCTATTTTTTGTGATATTTCGAGATCCCGACTCTTTCGAACACTCCGTATGCCGTAGCGATGTAATGACACGTTTCCGACCCTAGGTTCATTTGCAAAAAATGATTCTTATGGTGCCCCCGACAATCTCTGAAAATTTGTCAGTTGAATTTCCGAACACCCTGTATAAACATCGCATCTATCGTACGCTTGTTTCAGATGTCTAGTGCCGGAACCGAAGGAACTGCGACGCTTCGTGTCAAGGCCACCACCCGGAGGTAGTCGGTTACATTGCACCATGCTCAGACACGCGGTCGAGCCCGTGCCATGTTACACGCTCTATCTGGAATATCTAGGCGGTCTCGTGCCACTCCTCAAAGGTAGACGGACCAGCAAGATCCGGCCCGAGTTTGTGATATTTGATCCCCAGAGCCAGGAGACTCTGCAAGTATTCGACGACATGTCACAGTGTCCATCGTATAGTGACGGGTCGGATACCGAGAAGGACACCGCGGATTTATGCGGATCGCCCCGATACCGGAAGAAGAACAGAAAAAAAAGGGACGAGAGACCGAGCGATGAAGCGACGGAACGAGAGGAGAAGTCGAATGATCTCGCATACGTGGATACTTTGCCGGAGGTACAATATTTCTTCTGTTCGTATTAAGTGATATAAAAAACAGCGTAAGAACGTTATAAGCGTATCTCTGTTCGTAGCACGCGAGACTGGTCGAAGTGACGTCAAACATTTGGGGCACGAAATTCAAGTTTCACGGCTTGGCGGACTCGATTCCCGCGAACCTAGGTCAAGTGACTTATCGAACATCGTTGCTGCACTTGCAGCCCAGACAGATGACGCTCGTGATGACGGAGCTTCGAGACGATCTACCTGCAGGTAATTCCATCTAGTTGCGTGACTTTGATCAGTTTCTTTTTTAAAATTTAATCACGATGCAATTGTCACGATAGGTCCAGATCCGACGTTCAATCCGAATCTATTCTCCGAGGACGAAGAGGAATCGTACCAGGAATCGAGCTCGCGAGCGACTCCGGAAGCGCAACCGCCGCCGATCGCGCCGATGACACCTCGCAACGCCCGTCTGAATCATCCGAATCGACCCAAGTCGCAGATATCGAATCAGTTCCTAGCGACGGAGACGTTGCCAACATCGCTGGGGAAAATCGAGAGCTATGAAAGCGAGTACGTGCCCTATGTAGATCTGCAGGACATGGGAAATCTGTACGAGAACATTAGAAATGCCCCCACCAACACGTATCGTACGCCACCGAGACATAATCCGCCGCGATGCTGCGACGTGCCGGCTCTACAGTCGCCGAAAAACGCAGTCGCGCCCACGCAGACGTTGATAGCGACGTCGAACACGGGCACCGATTACGCCAACAGCATTCAGAGGATGAAGAACGTTCTCGCGGATGTTCAGCAGGCCGGCGTCGCGACCAAGAAGGAACTCGAGAACAACAAGCTCAATCAGATCGCATCGGACGACAAGCCGTGTCCTTGTCCAACGAACATCATTCCTATGCAAAACGGCCAGGCCGCGGAAGCATCGAGCAGTCGATACTCGATCTCGCAGAGCTCGGTTACAAACGGCCTCGAGAACGTCGATTGCACCTCGGCCGTATACCTGAACGGTCTAAATAACATGGCGTGCGCGAGCAACGTTCCGCCACACGACGTCCATCAATCCGCGATGTCGCAAAACGCTCACAATTTTGTACATAGTAAGAATAATCAAAATACCGAGGCGAGTTTCAATGCGACGTCGTCGAATAACAACAGCTCTTCTCAGGTCGGACAAGCCGCGGGTCTACTTGTTAATAAAAACGGCGTACACGGGATAGTATCGCCCGCATGTTCCTATCAGTTCCCGGAGAACATCGAACAGTGTTTCGGGTCATCGTGCTCGCAGTGTTTCGCGAAGCAGAAGGATCCCAAGTGTCACGTGTGTTACGGTAAGACGAACGCCGGAACGCCGGGTGTTAAGCTCGATGAGGATCTGATGCAATTTAGCGACGACGATATTGGTTGCGCCGATATGGGAATATCGCGGGGCGTTCACAGAACCTCGACGGTGATCAGTATCGGTCCGATGTGTTCCAACGACTCGATAGTCAGAAGTTGCAGCGTCGGTTATCTGGACCTAGTGGATGCTCAACTAGTGCCGTGCGACGTGGCATTGCGAATGCTGCGAAGAGACGCGCCGAACAAGAGACTGGTATTGGTGTCGCGAAAGACGAAACGGCGAAAAAGGAACAAGCCTCAGCCGCAACTCGACGCGAGCCAGCCGAGCTCGAAGCCACCTAGATTACGCAATTGCGGCAAGTCCAAGAGTCTGGATTCTAGTGATATCTTTCCGAGCAACGAGCAAATAGCCTCCCCGCCGCAATTGCCGGAACATGTCGAGGAGACGACGGGGGGAGTAAATTCCGAGGTCGTCGAGGACAACGCGGTCAAATGCGACGAATCGGAACCGCCGAAGGATGCGACGCGAGAGATCGTCGACAAACGCGAAGAGAGCAACGGACACGTTATTCAAGAGACTCATATTGAAGAGAAACCGAGCCGACCGCAAGCCGTCGCGTCACCTGTCAAGTAAGTACAATCAATTCGAAAAATTTGTATCATATAATGATTAGAGAAAATTGCCATTTTCGCATGCAATTCAAATAATAAAAAAACTAATTGTACTTTAGAGAATCGAGCGCGAGTGGATCGTTCGTCTCGTCGCTCGACGGTCTTGCTGCGAGACTTCGAGATTTCGACGACAGTCATTCCTTACCACCTCCTTCTCCTCGGCCATCCTCGAGGTAATTATCGTATCACATTCACGAATCATCAATCAATTCATTTGTAACACTCAATGACAAATATAGATTGCCAAGGAGTTCGCCAAGTAGCCCAGCACCGTCTAAGAAGGGCAAGAGACCAGCATCGGCTTCCCCGATCCGTAGAAGGCTTTTGTCGAGTCCATTGTTGAGCAGAAGGATGCGAAAGAGTCGTGGGGAAAGCTCGGACGAGGAAGGTCTTCTCCAGGACGATTCCTCGTCGACGACGAGTTATCGAGATTTAGAAACATTCCAAAAAGCTCAGTTACGTCAAAAGGTTTGTATATTGCAAATATTCTCAACTTCTGAAGAAGAGTATGTTTCTATGAACATAGTATATTAAATCGGAAAAAGAGCGCAGAAAAACGATATCGAGATGTAGGCGTTACATCTACAGCTCAAGCAAAGAGGAGCGGGAATCTCCAAGCCAGAAGCGATAAGACGCGACGCACAATTGGTGATGCACAATAAGGCGCCCATGTGGAACGAATCCAGTCAAGTGTATCAGCTCGATTTTGGCGGCAGAGTGACTCAAGAAAGCGCCAAGAACTTTCAGATCGAGTTCAGAGGTAGACAGGTAAGGACGCGTGCTCTCAAGATCTCGGTATCTCCAAATTAGATTGTAAAATATTTTTGTCAATCTTTTCAGGTAATGCAATTCGGAAGGATAGATGGCAACGCGTACACATTGGATTTCCAGTATCCGTTCAGCGCTTTGCAAGCATTCGCGGTCGCTCTGGCGAACGTCACGCAACGACTTAAGTAACTATCGCTCTACGACATGTTTAAACTGTACGAAAAGGATTGTGAAACATGTGTTTGAGAGCGAGTTGGGAGTCTGAGAAAGTTCGATCTCTAAGAATTAATGATCTCGCGCGAGGCCTTTAAAATTGTCGAGATCATGGAGTTCAGTTCATTAAACTGTCCCAGATAATGTATCGACCAAGCGAGTAATTTCTGAAACCATCGATTCTACTGTGGTGAAGAGAATCGCCAGGACGAGAAGATCGTCAGCCGAGACGTAGGCGAATCGCATGTTTCGAGGACGCTGTAGTGAAGAATATACGCTAATTTTCGCGAGTGCAGTTGCGAGCGATTTGAATTTGAGTGGAACACAAAGATTTTGTGTCGGCAGCTATGTTTTGTTAAATGCTTCTTCGTCGTACCGTCCAAAATATTTCGTTTCTCCCAATTTCGAGCGCTCATTTTGTATAGTTTATGCGACACGTTGGAGTCTAGTGACGCTGTTGACGGTTTACCTCGTTCATTTTTGCGGTTTCGCCGAGTGTGTGTATTCGAATTTTATATACACATATATATATATATATATATATATATATATATACATATAAATATATATTATACAGGGTGACCCATTTTAACTTAGGCAGCCAAATAACTCGAAAAATAAGCAAGATAGAGAAAAATGTTTTAGACAAAAGTTGTATGGTTTCGAGGGGGCCATAAGATGGTATCATTGGTTTGACCTTGAAGAGTCATTTGAAGGTCACGTGAAGGTCACTTCAATTTTTTTAAATGGAATACCCTATATATTTTTGTACATTCTTGTAGCTTATTTCGAGAGCTTTCCAAAACACTATAATTAAGTACCTTTCCGTTAAGTACTTTTTGAGTTATGATGCTTGAAATAATTTCTTAATTTTACATAAACCGTAAAATATCTTGTAAAATATTCATTTTTCGATTATCTTACCTTAATACTTTTATGTACAAAATAATGAGAGGAATCAATTGGTGTAAAGAAAACACATAGTTGTTTTTAAGAAAAAATATGGAATTGTTAATTGCAAATTACATATTTTTTCTTCGAAACAACTATGTGTTTTCTTTACACCAATTGATTCCTCTCATTATTTTGTACATAAAACTATTAAGGTAAGGTAATCGTAAAATGAATATTTTACAAGATATTTTACGGTTTATGTAAAATTAAGAAATTATTTCAAGCCTCATAACTCAAAAAGTACTTAACGAAAATGTACTTAATTATAGTGTTTTGGAAAGCTCTCGAGATGAGCTACAAGAATGTACAAAAATATATAGGATGTTCCATTTAAAAAAATTGAAGTGACCTTCACGTGACCTTCAAATGACTCTTCAAGGTCAAACCAATGATACCATCTTATGGCCCCCTCGAAACCATACAACTTTTGTCTAAAACATTTTTCTCTATCTTGCTTATTTTTCGAGTTATTTGGCTGCCTAAGTTAAAATGGGTCACCCTGTATATTGACAGACTCGCACGGGCGAGTGTTTCATGTTGTTCAATTAAATGTTTCTTAACGCGTATGGTAAAAGTAACGATAATAATAGTAATGATAATGATATAACGCTAATAATAATAGCAATAATAAGAGTAACGTAACGTTTGACGTCCGGCCTGTCTTCGCCACACACATTAATAAGATAACGGAGCAGATTAATCCTAAGGAGAGAGCGAGATATCGAAAGATTAGAGCAAAAATATGCATACATTATCGCAAGTGTACATACATGTATCGCGAGATAAGTCGTGTCGTCTATAACCATGACTCAAAAATCGCACGATCACACCTGCTCGCTTCGTCGAAAAGGACAACGCGAACGAGGCCTACTGCAGACGCAAAGTGTTGATCGCCGGCGAAAAATTCGTGCAAAAATTCCGACGACGTCATATACAGGGTGGGCCATTTTAATCTACGCACTGAAATCCATAAGTTTAAGACAAAAATGTTTCAGACAAAAGTTGTATGGTTTTGAGGGGGACATAAGATGGTGCCATTAGTTTGACCTTGAAGAGTCACCTGAAGGTCACGTGAAGGTCACCTCTAACTTTTTAAATGGAACACCCTATATGCTTTTGCATATTCTTGTAGCTTATCTCGAGAGCTTTCCAAAACACTATAATTAAGTTAGTTTTCATTAAGTACTTTTCGAGTTATGAGGCTTGAAATCATTTCTTAATTTTACATAAACCGTAAAATATCTTGTAAAATATTCATTTTTCGATTATCTTACCTTAATACTTTTATGCACAAAATAATGAGAGGAATCAATTGGTGTAAAGAAAACACATAGTTGTTTCGAAGAAAAAATATGTAATTTGCAATTAACAATTACATATTTTTTCTTAAAAACAACTATGTTTTTTTTTTACACCAATTGATTCCTCTCATTATTTTGTGCATAAAAGTATTAAGTTAAGATAATCGAAAAATGAATATTTTACTAGATATTTTACGGTTTATATAAAATTAAAAAATGATTTCAAGCTTCATAACTCGAAAAGTACTTAATGAAAACTAACTTAATTATAGTGTTTTGGAAAGTTCTCGAGATAGGCTACAAGAATATGCAAAAGCATACAGGGTGTCCCGTTTAAAAAGTTGGAGGTGACCTTCACGTGACCTTCAGGTGACTCTTCAAGGTCAAACTAATGGCACTATCTTATGTCCCCCTTAAAACCATATAACTTTTGTTTGAAACATTTTTGTCTTAAACTTATGGATTTTGAGATATTTCAGTGCGTAGATTAAAATGGCCTACTCTGTATAAGGAGTCAAGGTTCCCGCTCGCATTCTGCCTGATTCAGAATTGTTTCTCGACGCTCTGCGCCCGAATCTTGAATTACGTAACGTCTTGTATTTTCTCACACCCGCAGCATCGCGAGTTACGCCAATTCGAAGCGCGCCGCTCCGTCAATCAACGGCGTTAATCCGGATTCAGATGCCTTTTTTACACCGCGAGTCGCACGTTTCGAATCTACATCCGCATCCGTTCGAGGCGGATCCATCCATTAGCGACAATGCACAGTTTTAGAAACTCTCGCCGGACATTCGCGCTGATCAAAGTGCCGAATGATAGGCCGATTGATTGGTTCTCTCTAGTCGTCCCTACATATTACTCCACGCTCTCGTTCGCAGCAAGTAATCGTAACGTCAAGCGCTATTTTAACGCAACGTCGCGACGAGAATCGCGAACTCGTGTAGCTACGCGGATGATTCGAAAAGTTTAATCGCGAAAGTCCATTCAACGCGCTCGTATGCATTTATTGGAGAAAATGAAAGAATTTTTTTCCCGTACTCTCGTCCGATAGTCAAAGTCGTACGTGAGTTCGCGAATTTCTCGTAACGATGAAGCGAAGGATTTTATATTCCGAGTGCGGATTTCTCTTTCATTCGCGAGCGCACATGTTTTGCATTTAATAGAAAGTTTCCCTTAATACAATTACATACGGGGTGATATAAAGTTACTCGCGTCTATGCACACCCCGCTAACTTTTGAATACCATTGAACAAGAGCTTGACAACAGGCACATGGATGTTTTCTCGAATAAAGAAGGAGGGGGGGAGGGGAGAGGGGGATGAAAGGAGAGACGATTGTTTAAATGAAATCTCAGAAATGTGTATTCAGAAGTTGGAACGCGCGCGTGATTGGAGGATAATTCTGTACCGTTCGTCGTGTCTCACCACATCTCGCGTCATCCGATTCCGATCGAACATATCTCATTTGTTATAAAAATATTGCATCCTTCGGCTCAGCCGAGCAAAGTGGATTTAAGTCACGCGGAGCAAACAGACATAATGTTACATCATCGTGTGTTTTAAGGCCTCCCTATAAACGGTGTGTCGAATTTACGCGAGTTAGAATAAAAGTGCGCGAATAAATCGCGCATATTTCCCGCGTACAATATCCGGATAAAAGATGTTACACAAACGCGTAAATTCGAGGATCCTCGTATAAGATACTGTAATAAGTATAACGCGAAGGCGATTTTCTAGTCAAGTAATCGATGCTGTGATTATCCGTACACATAAAGTAAAATAAAATACGCGTTATACTTCTTTTTTGTAATCTTTGACAACTTTGAGCGCATTTCGTAGGAGATCGCGTGACGCTTCAACGCCGGTAAAAATAGAGTGCCTACATTTGCATTTGACCGAAACTGCCTATTTAACAAACGAGATTAATACTCGACATCAAAGCTGAGATACGACGTAATGCATACCCAGTGAGAAATGGATGGAAAAAATAGCTATTAAACGTCGTTTATGGACGTTTAATAGCTGTCTTCCCGACTTGTCATTTTTTACTGGGTAATTCGAAAGGCCCCGCATCTCGGATAAAAAACTTGTTATATTCTCACGCATATTTCACACGTATATTTGCACATTTAGGCCATGCATTTTCCAAGAATAAAATATAAAAAAGATGCAACGATCAGAATTCACATAACTGCGCAAAATCTCTACTGCGACTCCCGATTTGTTTCACTCATCATCAAGCGCATATTTAACACGTGACTGAGCTCCAAAATGTTCGGCCTAGCTCAAGTTAATCCTTGATATGTTAACCTTCTATTCTGTTTGATGCTTCGTTTCTCTCCTTACCTTCTATTCTCTTTGATGCTTCGTTTCTCTCCTTACCTCTTAATGATAGTGTTACAAAAAGAATCGTGCTTAAGGGAAAAAAAAGAAACGCTATATGTAAATTTTACGACTGAATATATCATAAGGAGAAAGACGACTTTACCCACTGTATCCATTGGAAATACGATTTTTCTCGTACGGATGACGTATATTGTTAATTCAGTTCTTGCCTTAGTGCTATAATGATAATTCTGTATATGTGCAATGTAATTTTGTTACTGGATACATTATCGCGAGACTATTTGTAAATAAAAAAAGGAAATACTACGCGTAAGAACGTAGATATACATATGACATATGACGCTTCCTTTGCTGATGATTAAATCTCTCTATCCATCACATTACATAGTTCAACAAAAAATAACTTTTTTTCGAAATACAAAAATGGAGAATGATCACTTTTGTAATCACCGTAATTTTTTATCGTCGAATACGATAAATCATTCCATTACGTTTATATTGTGGAAAATTTGCGATTAATTTGCGAAAGTTGCAAAAAAGAACTGTTTTAGTGAATTTTATGTTATAACTATGATATGATGAGAAATTTTTTGCAATCAAGATAAAATATATTGTTACTTTTCACTCTCAAAAAAAATTTGTTGTGTCGATTATAATTAATAGAAGTTTTATAGTTATAGCGTCCATTACAGAAAAGTTAAGAATTAGATTATGTTTATTGAATCTTAAGGATGTTTAGATCACTGAATACAAATTAAAAATATATACACAAAAAGATAGATGTTGCGTCCATAAGTTTTGGCAAAAATCCGAATATTTTTAATTTTGATACATTGATTGATACTAGTTTTAATTCTTCAATTTAATTTTTCAATGACATTATCATTCGTATTTAACGATTTAAAAGAACTTATAAATTAAAATAAACATAATTGAAAAATATTTAGTTAATTTTCAATTATTTAATTCGCAACTTTTCCGCAATAGATTCTGTTTAAGATGAATATTTTATTAACTATAATCAGAGCCGGTTTTAGCAATATTGGCGCCCTGGGCAAGATCATCGTGGCGCTCATTCAAAGGCTCGAAATTCTTGAAGAAGAAAATACAAAGTGGTAATATCGAACGATGGACCCTATTTTGTTTTTAGATTATGGGAAATCCCTCGCAAGCTACACGGAGAAAAAAATTTTAGAAAAATTCCCATGCTGCCACTATAAAAGAGATGTAAAAAACTTTTATTGGAGATTTTTATGATACAGCACAGTAAATTTCCAATAAAAGTTTTTTTCATCTCTTTTATAGTGACAGTATGGGAATTTTTCTAACATTTTTCTCTCTGTGTATACGGTATACAGGTCTAGGATATACGGGTATACCCAGGGATGGGAAAGTTACTTTTTAAAAGTAACTCGTTACCGTTACTCGTTACCGAATAAAAAAAGTAACTCGTTACCGTTATTAGTTACTTATTTTTAAAAGTAACTAGTTAGTGTTACCGTTACTTCAAGAGTAACGATTCGTTACTTTTCCCGTTACTTTTAATGTTAAAACAAGATAGAATTAAATAAAAGATTTACTTTGGTAATATTTTTTATTAAAATATTAATATAAAAGCAACAAATTCTTTATTTTAAATTTACAAAACCGTAAAAAATTTAAAGAGATATAGATTTTAAAGCACTTAACATGTAACTTCACATATAAATAAAAAAATTTTAATTTTCATTAAATTTATAAATACAGCTAAATTTGCATTCTTTTTGTGCTCTCGTCCGATATTATGTCAAACTTAAAAGCTGGCCAATCACATCCATTCCTCAGATGAATGAAATAACTGTGATTGACCAATGATGTCATTAATCGCTCCAGAGGTGGCTGTGAAGCTGGCACGACAATTTACGAATTTTAATGTTCTTGACCAGTATGACAATTAGACCAGTATGACCGTTTACTATTTTATAAATAATTATTTAAAAAATCTCTCTGCTTGAAAAATGTTTCTAAAGAATAGAACTTTTATAGAACTGTCCAGAACTGCCGTTAAAAATACGGAAAATCATCAGCACGACACATTTTTACTAAGTGTCGTGCTGGTCGAGGACATTAAAAATTCATAAAAAATTATTAATTTAATTATTGAAATATCGGTCTGAAATTGCATATATAGGCTGAACTATAGCAGAATTATTGGGAACTCTTGCTAAAAATAATAATATTCAACGCGTTTTGGTTCTTTAGAGGGAAGAGTGTCGTGCTAGATTCGCAAAGTTAGCACGACATTTTTTCGATTTCGACCTTTTAATATAAGGAATGCGGAACTCTTTAATTTTTATCAGGAACTGTAGAACTATGAAAAGTGCTATCAGAACTCTTAGTATTTTTTTGAAATTCGTAGATTGTCGTGTCAGCTTCACAGACACCTCTCAGAGCAATAAATTTCATCCGAAATATTATCGAATTTTATATGAATGTCGGTCGATGACTAAAAATTGAATATGACAGAAATACGATGTCATAAGTATTTTCAAAATATGAAAAGTAACGGTAAAAGTAACTGTTAAATTCGTTATCGTTACTAAAAAAAAATGTAACTACGTTATCGTTACAGTTACAGAAAAAAAATGTAACGCCGTTACCAATCTGTTACCAAAAAAAAGTAACTATAACGGTAACGGCGTTACAAGTAACGCGTTACTTCCCAACCCTGGGTATACCCTATACCTACATACGAGCGAGTACCAGACGGTGGCGCCCTTTCATTCAGATTTGGCGCCCTGGACGATCGCCCAACCATGCCCTATCCTAAAACCGGCTCTGACTATAATCGATATAACAAATTCCTTTTGAAAAGATTGAAATGCATAACAACATAATTAATGTTGATAAAATCGTATTCAACATTAAAAAATCTACAAGAAATGTTTATTCTTTCTCTTATATTTCTTTTATTGAACTGTGTTTTATGTATTTTTTTCAATGACAAAAGCAATATATTTTCATAAAACATTTACAAGATACTTGCATTTACGAAAAGAACTGCAGATCTTAAAACAAACACGCGAGATAAACTCAGTTTCGCGTATGTGTTATATCATCATATATATCTGTCTTATTTTTAAAATAAAGCCAAGTATTGATGAAATTTATGGTCGGTATCAATTTTGCAATATCTCATTCATCACATCATGTCCTTTTCTATATTTTTTGCTTAAAAATATATCATTATCATGTTTTTACGCTATTACAATTATAATATTTCTTTGTACGAAAAATTACTCAGCTGCATGAATTGCCGAGAGGGCGTTAGCAGATACCAGAGTCTCTTTAATACACACAAATGCGGACTTTCCGTCAGAGTGTCAGTGTCAGAGAGATATCAGTTCAGTTCAGTATCTCGTAGCTACTTGGTCGGTGCCGAGTTTAGATAAGAATTGTCCTTGTCGATTACGTATTTTCAAAGCGTGGACAGTGCCGAGTCATTCTATTAGGAATTTTTGTGTCATTAATATTAATTGATTGTGAATTCAGGTAAGCATAAAATTATTTAACCGATTCTAGTCTCGAATCTTAGCAACGTGCTCCCTTCTTTCATTCTAATATTGATGCAAGTCTGAAGCAGTAACAGGTTTCGTAGTATATAATCACATATGCATAATATATGAAGCTTTGTAGTGTTACTTTGTAGTATTATTATACATATATTGATATAGTTTTAATAGAGTATGTGTATTATTTTTTTTTTAAGGAAAAATGCGTATCTATGTGGATGCTGTACCAGGAATTGTAAATAATGCACTTCAAAACAAAGAACCATGGCAGATAGTAACTATGACAAGTACAGTTACACTTGTTACAGTGTGGTTGTGGAACTTTATCTTCTGTCAAGATAAAAGTAAGAACAAAGTATTAGAAAAGATAGAAATATATATATATATATATATATATATATATATAATTTTATTTATATTTTATGTTATCGTTACAGAATTTATTATGTATTTTGATGATGCATGTGTTGCAGGTCTTTTGGAACGTGGAAAGAAACAGCTGTTCAAACTAACTCGTTATATTCCCTCTATTCGTGATAAAATAAATAAGGAACTAGTTAATATTAACGAAACCTTTGAAAAAGATGTTGTACATAGACTCAAAGAAGCCTCATTTATTGTACATCTTCCTAAAAAGGGACTAAATAAAGATGAAGTACTAAATTTAGTGAAACAGTTTATTCGCTTGGGTGAGCTAAACTAATTTTTTCCATATGTTTTCTTGATGCAGTACTTTAATTCAATTTTTGCTTGAATTATTTTCTAGGTGATTATGATTGGCAAGCAGGTCGTGTATCTGGTGCAATTTACAGAACCAACAATGAACTTAGTCAATTAATGGGAGATGTGTATGCAATTGCATCGTATACTAATCCATTGCACCCAGATATATTCCCTGGAATTTGTAAAATGGAAGCGGAAGTTGTTCGAATAGCCTGCCATTTATTCCATGGAGATGAAGAAACTTGTGGAACTGCAAGTAGTTTTTTATTACTTTTAAAATTGTAAAAATTATAGAGAGAGAGAGAGAGAGAAAGAAAGAGAAAGAAAGATACGATAAGAGAAGTAAAAATTATAGAGAGAGAGAGAGAAAGAGAAAGAAAGATACGATAAGATAATCTATAGATACAATATAATCTCTCATTAATATTTTACAATTTAAAAATTAAAATATATTATAATATATTACAATATAATCTCTCATTAATATTTAGATGACCACAGGTGGCACAGAATCAATTTTATTAGCGTGTAAAGCATTTAGAGATTATGGTCGTGAAGTCAAAGGCATTACAAAGCCAGAAATGGTAATGCCAGTAACTGCTCACGCAGCATTTGATAAAGCTGCACAGTATTTAAACATAAAAATACGTACTGTACCTGTCAATCCACATAGTTTTACAGTTTCTATCCAAGCCATGAGAAAGTCAATCACAAAAAATACAATATTGGTAAGACAATACGATATAATCATACACAAGCTTATTTCACAAATTATATTATTAGAGTTTATATTTCTGATAGTTGGTAGGATCTGCACCAAATTTTCCCTATGGAACCTTGGATAACATTGAAGCAATTTCTGAATTAGGTGTGAAATACAATATTCCTGTTCATGTAGATGCCTGTCTGGGTGGTTTTCTCACTTGTTTTATGCCTGATGCTGGTTATGATTTACCACTGTTTGACTTTAGACTACCTGGTGTTACTAGCTTATCAGCTGATACCCATAAAGTATTTGTCTATTTTATTATCGAGCGATAATTAAATTTATATATAAGTTAAAACATACAATGATCACATGTGATGCTTTTTTAGTATGGATATGCACCAAAAGGATCTTCAGTAATTTTGTATCGAAATAAAATGTATCGACACTATCAATATACGATTACAACAGATTGGCCTGGTGGCATTTATGGTTCTCCAACAATAAATGGTTCCCGAGCTGGTGGCATTATCGCCTCTTGCTGGGCCACATTAATGTATTTTGGATACAATAATTATATCGAATCCACCAAGAAAATTATAGAAACTACAAGATACATTGAACGAAAGTATGCACATTTAAAGGACAAGATTTATACTGCAATTAATTAAAGGCAACAATGTTATGTATATATTGATTCTTTTAAATATTTTTTGTAGTTTGAGAGAAATGGATGGGATTTTCGTGTTTGGTAAACCAGCCACATCTGTCATTGCAATAGGTTCTAACGAATTCCACATTTACCGATTATCGGAAGCTCTCAGTGCCAAAGGTTGGAACTTGAATCCATTACAATTCCCTTCCGGTGTACACTTATGTGTTACACATATGCATACTCAATCAGGAGTGGCAGATCAATTTTTAAAAGATGTCAAGTCTGAACTGAACACAATTTTGGAAACCCGAAATACTTTGGTGGAAGGAAAAGTAATATTTAGTAAAATTTATTAGAATTTATCAACAGATATTTTTGATGAAATATTAATCATGTTATGCAATATTTTTCAGTTGGCAATGTACGGAATGAGCCAAAGCATTCCAGATAGAAGTGTAGTTGGTGATTTTACAAGATGTTTTTTGGATTCCATGTATTATACCAGAGAAAGTGAAACATGATTTTATAAGACTATTGATCATTTTTTATATATTATTATATAATATGAAAATATATGAAACACATACTTTTCTTATGTGATGGATTAAAAAATAAAATTTAAAAATATTTTCTATAACTATTCTTCCAGTGGAAATTTGTGCAAATACATAAACAAATATTTTCATTATAGAAAGAAAGAGTGAGAGAATGTTTTTTTATATATTTGTGTAAAATATATTATATAATAAATCGAAAAAAATACTGCATAGTACTGCATAGTACTGCATAGTCTCAAAATAAGAAGACAAATATTCTTTGAGTGATTTCGTTTCTACGTATAGATTAAATTTTACATATGTAAGACTGATCATATACCTCGTAATTATTTCACGTAAGAAAACGTATATGCGCAATTGCTCAAAATTATTATAAAAATTCCACAGGATTCCAAGAGGATAGACTGATAGCAAAAATTCTCGAAACTATATTATTAGTCGATAAAATTATACGTTTTATATGTATACTTTAACTAAAATATATACGAAAAAAAAATATATAATTTATATTGTTATATTTTGTTGCATTTATGATGTTATGTTATTGCATATATATATATACTATATATATGTGATGTTGGTATATTTGATATGAAGAAAGAAATATTTTATATAAGTATTAATTGATTTTTTTATCAAGAAATAAATAACACATATAGTTTTTCAAATTGATGCTATCATTTCTTTTCCTGAGATCTATCTATATTCTCGCCGTATTCAAGCTCAAATGTGTTTCATTCCAACATAAGCTGAAATTTTTTTTAGTTTTTTTGAAGCTCTTTCCGCTTTTTTCAAATCCCTTTGCAATCTTTACGTTAAAGTATTCACGTCTCTATTAATCTACTTTTCTATCTAAATTGCATTTTCTACTGATTTACTTCTTCAATTCGATTGCATTAAGAAAATTGCGACTATTTTAAGACTGTTTTACGCATAATCACGTTGAGAAAATAGCGAAAGATATAAAAAGGGAATAGAGTGCAGTCAAATTATTTCCCATTCTTAATGAGAGCTCTTTGAAGAATTTGATAAAATTAAATATATAGTACGAATATATAATACGATATTTTAGAATTATATTTTTTTACGAGTTCTTCAATCAATATAAAAATTGGATAGAAAGCCATTTTTTTCTAACAATAACTGCTTAATATATAAAAAAGAATTGAGAAGATTTATAATTTCATTTGTTATTTACTTCTTCATGTACCAGTTTATTTTTCATTTCCAGCATATCTTGAGTATGTTATTAACAATCTTATATCGCGTTTTTGTAAATTTAATATTTACTCGTGACCATTTAGGGCTCGAATAAAGAACGCCGCGCTGCTTTCCTTCATCGAGAGCATGCTTGAGGGATATCAATATGCTTCGGTATGAGAAATATTTTATCGTATGCATGAAAGTAGTTATGAGGCCAAATACCGATGCGTTCTCGTCGGATATCGCGATCATTTATATACATATATATACATACATATATGTATATATATATATGTTTCGTCGCGTTTTCTAGATGAAATAAAATTTTATTACATATTTCCGGAGCAATTGATTAAACACAAAGCTAAATGTACCGTTTGCGTGGAAATTGCCATTATATTAATTCGAAAACAATTTACAGAATTTATCGTAATGACGTGATCGTCAATGTATATATTTAAATTTAAATTTGTCAAAAGTAATTAAATGTGTATATATAAACTACAGATCGATATAACAAAAAATTACAAAGGCCAATAAACAAGTGAGTTATTTATTGACCTTTGACATTCTCTTCAACATGACGATATTAAAATGATAAATAGCGAATCAAGTTATTTTGATGAATATTATATGTATCCTCTTTTTCTGAGGTGGTATTTTCTAGGTGGTATTTTTCACATATGTGATTTATATTACATAAATGACAAATACACGATCTTCACGGGCTCTATTTCATTCCGAAATAACAATTCTCATTTAGTAAAGTCAGACTAACGCCTCTCTTTTTGACGTCTGAAAAATTCAGAACATATATGTATAATACCTATGTAACCTTATATCCAGACGCAAAATAAGAGGAGAAAAAAATTTATTACCGGAAACTTATATGTTACATCGAAGATAAAGGACGATGGTAAAATATTTTTTCTGTGCGTGTTCAGTAATTACAAAATCAAAAACGGATGATTCAAATAATGGTATGAAATATGTACTCGTGTAATTGATTCAATTAAAATCAATTTGACATAAAGAGATTCGTTGAAAAACTTTTTGCCTCATGTTTTACATATTTTTGTGCGAATTCATCGAAGCATCAATCTGACCTTTTCTTATATTTTCATCAATTTTGCACAAGACTGCGGCATATAAATGCGAAAGTTTTTTATAGCGATTTTTTAAAAATCACTACATCCGCAAACATGAAACGAATACAATTGACATTTTAGGAGTCGCTGGAAAAAAAATGTTGAATCTTATTTCGCACTGCTCAGTTTGGAATTGGTTTTGATTGTTGTTTACGACAATCCATTAACGATTGAACGGCCGTTCCATCGATATTAGTTGGAAAAAATTAATCGATGGAAAAAATTTAGTTCAGTTTCAGTTTCTCTCTTCTCCATGGAGAGATGTAATTAAGGAAGCAAGAACGCAAGGCAAAAATGAAGAATCAAATATGCGGAACTAACGAGTCGGATTAGATAGATAAGTAGACAGGTAATCGTATTAATTATGCAAGATTAAATGGTTTAACGAGGTCGCAGTTTTTTTTCAACTAAAATTGTGCATAAATTACACGACTGGTAAACAGTCGATCGAATGAATCGTGCATGTATGTACGCTTGCAACCATTTCCTAGCGTATGTTGTGTAATATATTCCGAGATTTAGCCAATGATTCTCGAATACGAGGTAAAAGCTCGGTAATTTTCAATGAAATTCCCCAGCATGTTCCAGTAGATAATATCTATCAATTTCATCGAATAACGTTTTTTAATATTAAATGACAACATATATTATGCATTAATAATCAGATTTAGTCAAAAGGATGAATAGCCATTCATGTATCTCTACTTGTTCTCATTTTTTTAAACTTTCCTCGTGCGAGGTATGCGCTCGCGTGTCGCGTCATTTCAATACCGCACCCACTCGTAATTGGCTGAACGTTCATTCGGTCAAAGCGACAATTGAAAGTGCTGTATGCATAAGTAATTGAAAATATTCCAATCATTGAGTTTGCGACGCGTCGCGCTCAGTATTAATCCTCTGATCATATTTTTTTTCTTCGCCAATTCGATTATCCGTGTAATTAGAACACACGACTGGAACTATGAAAAAAATATATTACAGACACGCGACATGAAATATATCTGCCGCATGAAATATATCTCAGTACATGTGATTTGTTATTCAAGCTAAAAAAATAAAAAGAAGGATATACGTATTATATATATTTATAGCGTTGCATGTGTGTGTAATATAAAAAAGCGAAATATGTGAAATAATATTAGGAGAGACAAACAAGAGAAAGTAACGAAAAATATAAATATGAGTGTTTTATTTTTTTTTCACATTTGTCATTTTATCTATATTTTAAATAATATACATTGAATGTGATATTTTTCTATCTCTCTTTTTCTTTTCATTATATTTATCAATATTTTAAAATACTTTTATTGATTTAAATAAAGCAGAGAGACACATGAATTCGATATTTTTATTGAAGTGAATTATTTTTTCTCTCATCATTAGAAAAGTTTCTTTCATTATCCGATAGATCAATAGGTTAAACCCTCACATTTAGTGATATATATATATATATATACACACGCGCGCGCACACACACACACACACACACACACACATATATATATATATATATGATAGAATATTGATGGCTAGATAAAAGCTTTTTAAATTCCCACATCTTTGCAACATGAGGGAATATGGGGGAAAATATCAATTCTCTAATTATATTTGCATCTCTCTTTCTGTGAAAATTATATAAAGAATATACCTAAGCTTTAGTTAATGTTAAATGTCCGGTGACGAAAATTGCGCTTACAGCAACACGATAAGAGCCGCGTGGTCGGTTCTATTGTTTCTATTAGATAATAGATCATTAAATACTGTCGTACGTTCTGCTACATGGTACGACGACAATGTAATATTCAACGGAAATAAAATCATTTGCATAATTTCATTACAATGTTATTCTAAAGAGATTTACAGACGCATATATATATACCTACGTATTATATATGTGCATATATTAAAATATATATAAAATATTGTAAGAATTTTTTAAGGTAATATTTGTCAAATATTTTGCAATATAAAAAGATTGCATCTTCTCATTCACTTATTAAAAAAAATACAAGTTGTAACATATCAAGCAGTTCCATTTTCATATATCTTCCGATTCTATTATGCGAGTACTATATCGAAAGAGCTATAAAAAGCCGTGCTATTTCGTGAAATCAACAATAAATCGTCATAAATCGCGCACATACCGTCGATTCTTGATTTTTATTTTGCCAAAATTTTTTCATTGAATTTTATCACGATCGAATTTCAATCCATTGTACAGGAAAGCGATCAATATGACGAATCTTATGCAATGACTGTCAATTAAAAAAGTTATCAAATCCATTTTGAAATTTCAAATCCATTTTGAGGTTTAATGGTATTTCACAAAAATACGTTAAAATATAAATGTTTCTCTAAAATAAAAATTCTACCTTCTTCTCATACAGAATAGATTTAGAAATATATTCCGCCACGCACCACGGTATTGAGTTGTAGGCAGCACCTTCTCCCGATTACGTAAATGTTTGAAGACAATATCATTCCTCCGATACAAGTTCAATTTTTTTTTAATGCGAGCTACTATGAGAGAGATACGTTTCTTTATGTCTTATCTATATTTTGCACTTTGAAATACATTAGTTTAGAAAATAAATATTTATATTTTGTAATTTTAATAAAGTTCTATAACATTAAGAAAATTTCACAAATATTGTTCAAATAATGAAACGAAGCTAAATGATAAATTAGAAGAGCTATTATCTTACTGATTGTGAGTTATCATTGAAGACATTAAGAAATGTATCATTTATCTCAAAGTACGATAAGGGGAGAATAGTTTTTGTTGCACATATCTCTATATTTTATATATATATATATATATGTGTGTGTGTGTGTGTGTGTGTGTGTGTGTGTGTGTGTGTGTGTATACGGATGCAAAACAACTTCGAAAGATAAAAATTGTTGACTGAAAGATTGATATCCCACAGTAGGGACGAAAAGCGAATAAAACGCCTACGTTCAATCGACAAACTCGAGATTGAATTTCGTCGTAAAATTGAGTGGCAGAAGAGGGGAAAAGTCATAAAACCATCATAGTATGGTTTTAATGCATATGAATAGAATTGTCGTAAGCAATCAAACAACTCGTTATAAAATCAACATTGCGCTGCGAATAGCCGTAGAGTTTAAAGGTTAACACTTTCGCTGCCGAATCGGCGCTTTTGATTTCTTACACAGAAACATTTCAAAAATTAATATGCTTGTACCTGTCAAAAAATAAGTAATTTACTCTCGGCTACTCTATAAGGCTACTGAAAAATGTAAAAATAATATATAAAATATTTTTAAATATTACAATATTTTAAAAGAAATATAAATACGACAAAAATATATGTATTCAAAAATGTACAATTAATTAACAAATATTACTCGGTAATAAAAGTATTAAATAAATCGAATTTTTCTTTAATTCAATATTTAAATCTATAGTTTGGTTATTTAATATAAGCGTTCTAGATTGTTTTCATTAGTGATATGTATTTTTTAATTGAGTTCACTCAAAACGTTTGTTCAGAACATAAAATTAAAAATTATTTTAAAATGTTACCAGAAATTAAAATGTCACAAGTATGATTTACACGTCATATTACAAATAATGTTTCATAAGAGAGAAAAATCTTCAAATTCTATAATCTATCTCCATCACTTGCACATCAATTTATTTCGTCATATGTTCGGCTTCAGAGAAATAAAATGTTTCCAAAAGATTTGTATCAAAGTTGTCAGCTCAAATGCATTTTTCGCGCGAATGAAATTGCACAATACATAGAAGTTTATATAGGAACATCTTGACATGTTTCGAAATTTTGACAGTTATATAATTTACGAATATTGTCAAAGCTAGGATTTAAAAAGCAGTGTTAAATGTTTCAAATCATTTTTATTATGTTGATATAAATGAATAAATATGCGTATGTTATACAACGCAAAAAATGGACGAAAATAAATGTAGAATTAAACTCTATGTACGAAAATTGAGTCTGGGTAGTTCCATTTGTTTTATTTGTTTGTATAATTATATCTTTACATATATATATATATATATATATATATATATATATATATCTTTTTATCTCATTTTAAAAAAATTATCTTTTTAATATATTTTACATTTACACAAATCGTCGAAATTTCTCTCATAAGCGTCCAAATCTTTTAATATAATAAAAAGAGAGCAATTTATTTTCACGAATATAAATTTACTCTTAAATGATCATGTTTTATGTAAAACATTATAACCAGTTTCATTATTTCAAAATTATTTTCATGTCAGCATGTCAAGAAATATACCTTTAAATTACTTTATGTAAAATGCACAATTAAAATACTAATCGATCGTGAAAATATTAAGCAAATATAATCTTTCCGTCATTTGCGATCTTCAATATTTGAATCTGCAGTTTGATTAGTCAACTCGAGCGCTCTGGATTGTTAGTAATATTCATTTTAATCGATCGCTCAGAGAATGAGAAATTCGAAGTTCTTGTTCAGATTACTTCAATAATTAAGATACGATGCATTAAAATGGCATAAATTTACGAAAATTGCGTCTGGAAAGTTTCATTTACTTGTATAATCATATATATCTCTTTTTTATCTCATTTTAAAAATTATCCTTTCAAAATATACTTTATATTTCAACATTACGTAAATCGTCAAAATTCCCCATTTCCATGATAAATATCCAAAATATCTTTTAACATAATAAAAAGAGAGTCCTTTATTTTCACGCTATTTATATTCATCTTTAGTAAAGTAGATTATTATAAATATAAAGTAAATTATTGCAAGCAAAGATATATTTCAATAAAACCGTAAAAAAATTTTCTAAACTTTATAATCCGTCCAATTATATTTACACGTATTTGTTTCAATCTCAGCTTCGAAGATCCAAAGACACGATATTTCCAACAGATCAGTGCTAAAAGAGTGCAAGATTCTACGTGATGTATCCTCGGAGTTCTCGATCACGCCGCTTAATGCACGCGATAATGCACGCGATAATGCACGCGATAATGCACGTGATAATGCACGCTTTTTCATATCCAGAAGCCTCGTCGTGACGCAAACTACCTTTGGCGGTGGACCCGGGTTCGGGCGATGGGCCGCGATAGGTCGGCGTCTGGAGTACGCGCTCTAGCTGTGCCGGCGTCGCGAGGCAAGTGCCGCGAGACGGCCGGCCAGTATCGTGGAGGCGCGCGACCCGTTGCGATCGTCCAACCCTTAAAATCCCGCTCGTCCATCGTCCGTGTGTACGTACAAGGGATACTTTCGAGGATACGGCGGACCCCCCTTCTCCCTTCGATTCTCGGTGAGTCTTCAATTCTTTTCGAGTGTCGCGCTTTTCGAATGTCGCCTTGCGATCCGAAATGCAAAGTGCAAAGTGGAGAACGTCAATCGAGAGATCGAAAGGATAAATTTCATCCCCCTCTTGCTTAATGTTAGATTAGCGTCCATTAGCGACGGAACGAAATAAATTTTTTTTTAATTTTCGTAATTTTTCAAGTCGAGGCTTTTATCGTTCCAAGAAAAAGAGGGAGAGAAAGCACATGTGGACGGTTTAATGGTGCAATAAGGAAACTACGGGAAAAGAGGATGATCTTATAATAAGTTTTATGTTTATGTACACGATATAAGCGCTTGATTTATATATTATCTCTGTACATTACCTCTCTTCTTTAATGGCGAGAATATAAGCAATGGTCTTCGTAATAAATGTCTTTCCGGAAATGATTTACTCCGCACGTAGAACTTACCTCAATACGATTCTTGGCAGAAAATCGGGAATCACGTGAAAAATAACAGTCGTTATTACTTTCGCGATGCGGTTTCTTTCATTTTACACCTTCAATAGTTATTACTTTGAAATATAATAAGAAATTACTCATCCTCGGAATAATTTCTGTCGGAAGTTGTATAGAATTTATTCGTCTTATATCACGAGATACACCTTATATCAAGAGATACGAGAAAATTTAGACAATCAATCAGTCGTACTTGGATTAAATAATTTTATGATTCACAAATATCATATAAAAACAAAATTTTCAGTTAATTAATTTTATTCTTATCTGAGTAAAAGTAAAGAGAGGAAAAAGGGTATGGAATTAAATTAGAGTCGAATTCTTCGAAACAATCTTCCGACTTGTTTTGCAATTATTTGTACATAGACTCGTACTTTTTAAATATTTTTTGCAAGCAAAGTACTTAACGAACACCGCACGTTTTAAACAAAAATGATAGATTGTTAATGCTACATTAGCATATCGAAAAGTTCTTAATGCACTATCGCGTGCTCAGCTATTAGTTTGAGAACTTTACAGGACTTTGCAATTCGCGTGAACTAATGACAAATTACTGAAAAAAGATATTAGAGTATTCCGAGAATTTTACTCTTTTTTCAACGAAATAATTTCGCGAGCGACACGCAAGTTTTTTTGCATCTTAATTTATTAAACTACTTATAAAGATATCCTGTATCATGTATCGCATAATGCGATCTTTCAATTGAAGAAAAAACACAAACTCGAAAAATCCTGGGTTTCATGCGTTATTTGCGGAAATCGAGCCGCTGGGGAAATCATGCGATGGCAGAAAATCGCGATTTTATACCTAATGAAAGTTGACAGTACGTGACGTGGACGCGAATTTTGAGAGCGCGATGTAATTGCTCCGGCCGATAATTATGCAATTTATGTACGGCACTCAAGCGCACGCGTTACAAGTATTTAATAACGCATTCCATTCCAGAGGATGGCGTGTTTAATCGGTCGCTAAATGTAGGGATGATATGTCCCCATAAACTTTGCAAAAGTTTGCGATGATTGATATTAAAAAGAAAATTCACAATGCATAGTCACGCATGTATTCGCGCGTGTTTCCGAAATTCATTTGCTTTCATTATCATCCCCCGGTATTGTTATAACATCGCTCTGTGTAACGACGGATATCGATTTACGTCAATTGTTATTTGTTCTGACAGAATTTTGTTCTCATGATGAATACAAAAAAAAAAAGAAATTTAAACGCGCGCGTAAAATCGGATTAAATCGACTAGGGAACAGCTTTTGGATGGAGTTCCGAAAAGGTCAAACCTCCGATTTTGCTATCATCACTTATACTTACGTATTTTGATGCGCTGATTACGAAAATGATAGTTAAAGTTACCGACTACTTCATTTTCATGGTAAAAACCATAAAAAAAGAAATCGTTAAAAAATGACGTTTTTTGATTTTATTTTATCAATATACTGAAAATTAAAAAAAAAAAGTTTCAAAGAAAAGTTGTAGATCTTTTTAAAATATACATTTTATGTGCTATTCATTTTTACTGTTATTCACCACGGTCCCGATTGACCACGGTCCCGATTGACCACGGTCCCGCCTAAACACTCTAAAAAGAAATGATACGGCTCGCTTCGCTCGCCGCACCGGCCTGCGGCCCGCTAAAAAATAACTACCTTAGGCGATAGACATTGGGCTACGCTACCGACAGTGCCGCCCGACCCCTCTCCGCGGGGAAGGCGGCTTAACGGGCGCGCTAACGCGCGCCCTACCGCCTTCCCCGCTCCGAGGGGCGGGCTCCGCGATTAGGAAACATGTATTTGAACACTATAGTATATTAGCTAACAAGTGCGGGGGATCAAAAATCGGCCGAAACTGCGGACAGTCTCGAACAGTTCACACGCCAAAGGTTCCAGTATATTGTATATCTTTCTACTCTTCTCACTAAGTCAGAGTGTATATAGAGCTTTACAGCAAAGCAACATTTGGTTTCAGATAAATTTTGTGACAATTGCAGTAGTTGTTTTTCTATTTTTTTTGTTCAAAATCTTTAAGTTCTGATTTGCTTTAGCCTGCCTTTTAAGGTTTTTTAATATTTATTATAGATAAATGAGCTTTGCCATTCCTAACACTGGTTGTTTAAAAGTTTATTTCTGTTTTGTTTATCATAAAAAAATGGACAGAACGTATAATTTTTTCTCATTGGCGTCTATTCTTCAAAATCGTTCCTCAACTCTCCAATGGCTTAGAGATATTGGTTTGATTCCGACGCAAAAATTTTGTAAAACTCATAAAAAATATATGGTTTTACAAGAATCACAGCATGCTTGTGGACAATTTCTTTGTATAAAAAAAGGAAAATATCGACATATTGCAACTGTTGCTGAAAATACATGGTTTGAGAGATGCCATATTTCTCCTGCAGCATGTATCTTTATAACGTATTGTTTTTCGGTCAATATGACGTTTGAGCAAACAATTCGAGAAAGCAGCATTTGTGATGGGCAACAGATATCTCGTGAAACTGTAGCTGATAGATTTTCTTTTTGTCGAGAAGTCTGCATGGCTGCACTTGATGAGCACTTCGAAAATGAAGATCTTTTAGGAGGTGTTGGTAAAGTAGTAGAAATTGACGAATGTAAGATTGGTCGTCGAAAATATGAACGAGGACGTATTGTTGAGGGGTCATGGATTCTTGGAATGATTCATCGTGGACATTCTGCTAATTATCGGCTTGAAATTTGCCCAGACAACAAAAGGGACAAAGATACTCTTCTAGCTTTGATAAAAAAACATGTGGCACCTGGAACAGAGATTCATACAGATTGCTGGAAAGGTTATATCGATTTGGATAAGCACGGATATGTTCATAAAACGGTAAATCATTCTGAGAATTTTGTAGACCCTGAAACTGGTGCTCATACTCAGAATATTGAGTCTTCCTGGCGCTGGATGCGTCGACATTTATCTCGTGGTGCTCATCAGGAGAATATTGCAGAACATTTATGCGAATTTTTGTGGCGTCGCCGTGTTCGAAAATTGAATGAAGATCCTTTCAAACAATTAATTATTGATATTAAAAAATGTTATCCAGGAAAAATGTAACGTATTAAAGAAATATATACATATATATATATGAAAGCAGTTACAATAGCATCTAACATTAGTTTTTAAGTAAAAAAAAATCAAAAGCAAAAAAAATTAAAAGCAACAAGAAAAAAACAAAAAAACAAAAACAAGGAGCTACAAAAACTTTCTACGTCCACGTCGTTAGCTCTGGGTAATGCCAAAGGAAAGTTAACTTATCGTACACAGCATATCGTAGTGTGATGAGATATATCTTTAAGTTTGATTTTCTAGAGAACTATCACTTGTATGGTAAAAATGAATAGGACATAAAATGCATATTTCGAAGAGATCTACAACTTTTGTTTGAAACATTTTTTTAAATTTTCAGTATTTGATAAAATAAAATCAAAAAACGTCATTTTTAACGATTTTTTATGGTTTCCACCATGAAAATGAAATAGTCGGTAACTTTAACTATCATTTTCGTAATCAGCGCATCAAAATACGTAAGTATACGTGATGACAGCAAAATCGGGGGTTTGACCTTTTCGGAACTACACCCCAGCTTTTATCCGAAATAACGTGTTCAGAAGCGACGATGGCGTGTTAAAATAGATAGAAATCCGCCGCAACGTTATTACGAAATTTCGTAATAAGTTCCTATATACTCTATGATCTCTGAAAAAAGAACAATGTTCGAAAGGATATTATCGTTGTTAATGCACGTGGCAGGAGAGCCCTACTTCAGGAAATTAGCATCTTGCAGATTAGATACCGCGTATCGCGCTACTTGATTGCATTCTCAATTGGACGGCATGTACTGATATTTGACCGTAAAAACCTTATTTACATCACACGCGCGTGTATTCCGAGAGAAGCTTTAGAGACGAAGCATCAATTTGCATGCACAATTTTTGTCGAATAAATAAAAGCAGCGCAGATCTTTCATGATATTATCGTATGTATATACGCGATATCGCATTTAATTGCGATACAATATATAATTTATTATATCTCCAAGTGTGATAGTTTTGGCGAGCAAGTAAATGTCAAATCTAGCATTATTCATATATTTATCTCTGGACACTTTGGTGATTAAATTTTATATTTTTGTATTAGATACATTTTGATAGCAGCATTATGTACACAGCATGAGATTTCTTTTTTGAGAAGTCCTCTCTTTCAATCTTTTGATGGAATGTAATATGTACTGGTTATGTATTGATACATTTCATTTCTAGAGTGATTCGACTTTATGTCGCCGAGATATCTCGTTGCTTCAACACGATATACAATTATAATTGAAGAAAAAACAACAATAGAATTTTTCTGGAAAAATTCTATAACAAAAAATGACTCTGCGTTTAAAAAAAAATTATATTCTTTGAAACATGATATTTTTATGTTAAATAAAACTTTGTTTTTTTTATATGCATTCTCTCTTGGATTTTCTGAATTTTTCATAGATGATCCAATCTTTTGGTTGGTCTAACGTTAATCCAAGTGACTTTGCGGAAAATCACGGTGCATCCGTTAGAGAGATACTCAGCGGCTATTCCCTATAAATTTTAAAAGCCTTTTATAAATACTTGTTCAAGCTCCACTATAAAAGCCGCATTTTACTCTTATAGCTCTTTCTACATCATTCTCGCACGTATAGCTGCTACAAAATTTCTAGATAAACGATGGATAAGCGCTCTCAAATATACAAATACCCCAGTTTGAGGTCTGCTACATCTCATCAAAAGGTACATCTCATTAAAATGCCGAGAACAACATAAGAGCTAGAAATATTAAATTGGACTATTTAAAGGGAAAAGTACCAGGTACGGAAAGAGGAAGAGAGCATAAATGAGGGATATTACTGGATATCAGATTGGATATTACTTTATTAATACATATTACGCGTATCATTTTATTATTGAGCTTTACTATCGGAAATTAGACTTGGACGTCACGTATCCGCATCTTCGTCAATTGATTTGATTGACACGCTCTTTACAGCGTCATTATAGTTTCTCGACGCGATATAGAGAACGTCGCCGGATGATCGTCTCGATGTATGCACTGGCACGAACGCGCGAGACCATAAAAGAGAAAAGCGCGAGAGGATGAGAACGTGACGCGATTAAGTGCGTCGAATGCCGGAGTATCATCGCCGATATCCGCGTACTTGACGATGCGGGTTTCGCCAGATACATACATTCCGCGATACATAATTCTTGCGGATAAGCTTCCGAGCACGCGCGCGCGCTTATTAGTGACAGCGCGAAGCGCATTCAATACTCGACGGGCAGGATGGGTCGAAAGAGGTGAAAATTTTTGCCCAACAATTCAACCACGCGATTCAACAGCTATACGATGATTGGCGTAAACTCGGCCGCTCGCCGACATTGACGAGCGCAATCCGCTCGACGTGGTACTCTCGTTAAACCGGGGGAAAAAAGGACGCCCTTCGCGACGAGATCAACGCGACAATCACGACATGATCCCGCGGAAATCGCGCCGTTACATTCACCGAATCTATCAGCGCTTACGCGCCTCTCCAATTATGCGACATGTTGTACATCGCGATTCAAAGGGATTTCCAGGCTTGACGATTGTTTCCATGACTGATAGAGTTGAAGGGAAAACTCTCTTTCTCTTTTTTATCGATTGAGCTATTTTTATGAAATTATCGAGGAAGCATTGCCCATCGTATACACGATTGTGTATAAAAAGCCAGTAATACTGTTTTATTCCGTTTAAATAGAATTTAAAAAGTTCACGCATATCTTATTGTTAGTCATAAGTATGAAAATAAATTATATTCGAAATAACTTCGCGAGAAATATATGACGGCTCGCGAAGCCGTAACTGAAGAATTCATTTAAAACTCAAAACAAATTGGAAGTTGCCGCATTGTAAAACTTTGTTTCGTAAAACTTTGGATTTCGCAGTTGGATTGCAACAAGTACGGTGAGTAGGGAACCTCGTTAAGAACATGGCATTTTAGAAAACGAGCTAAACGCTCTGTTGTTGCGCAATTTACAAATAAGAAACAGAAGATAAGAAACGACGGCAGTCAATACAATTTACAACTGGGATAAAAAATATGGGAGAAAAACACGGAATTCTTTATGCATGATTTATGAGTGCACGAGTCTGTTTTCCTTTTTTTAAATTTTATTTCTATTAAATTTTCTGCGCAAGTCCTCCTCCTCCCCTGTTCTCTCTTTCCCTTAAAATCTTTTCTCCGATCGGGCGGAGTAGATCGTTTTATACGAGGATCTACTAAAGATAAAAGGAACGTAAACATTGCAATTGGGTTCGCTGTAAAATAAAATAGAAGGACGAAGAAGCTCTTGAGGGAGCACATATACAAATACTCACTGTTGCGCAACATGGTTGCACAAACTAAGAATGCGATACCATCAAGTATTTGGGACAGGCTGAAGGGGTGAGAAACACGGAAATAGGTAACATCGTAAGAAAATGGAGTGGAACAGTCGAGTAGTCGTTTATGGATTATTTCGCAGAAAGTTCAGAGAATTCTCGAGATAGTCTGTATTTCTCTCCGAATGCAATTAGTGCACGCTGACGGATTCCCTTGCTCTTGGACCATCAAAAATTATACGAAACTCTCTGTTCCAGAAATGTAACGAATGCCAACATTAACGACAGCCGTAACGAATGTCACACGTGCAGCGGAAATATAGCTGCATTTATAATATACATACATATCGTGACAATCTCTCTAAAGATGAGAGCTCTGTGTTTCTCTTTCCGTTTACCGATTTTCATCGACTGAACAATTTCGGGGACGAATAAAAACACGATAGATGAAAGGTCAGAAAATTCAATATTCTGTTAAAACAGCGAGACTAAATTATTTGAGGTATACGGACGGCGATTAAACCGGCTATCGCGCTGCAGTTTGTCTCGTTTCAACATACATTACGCTGCATGTAGCGAATGACATACAAATATAATCTTGTCTAATAAGAAATTCGCCATGATAACGGAATGTCTATCAATAAATTTACGATATAAATGAAATTTTCTTAAATTATATTCCAAACGATTTTATATTAAACGGATAAATTATAATAGGGGGAGTTCCCCTAGTAGCGGACACTTACGGTTTTTCGTAGATAAATTTAAAAAATGTATTTTATTTCTTTTATATTTTGCATTAATTATTAGTTAATAAGGGTGTAGTTCCGAAAAGGTCAAACCCCCGATTTTGCTGTCATCACGTATACTTACGTATTTTGATGCGCTGATTACGAAAATGATAGTTAAAGTTACCGACTATTTCATTTTCATGGTGGAAACCATAAAAAATCGTTAAAAATGACGTTTTTTGATTTTATTTTATCAAATACTGAAAATTTAAAAAAATGTTTCAAACAAAAGTTGTAGATCTCTTCGAAATATGCATTTTATGTCCTATTCATTTTTACCATACAAGTGATAGTTCTCTAGAAAATCAAACTTAAAGATATATCTCATCACACTACGATATGCTGTGTACGATAAGTTAACTTTCCTTTGGCATTACCCAGAGCTAACGACGTGGACGTAGAAAGTTTTTGTAGCTCCTTGTTTTTGTTTTTTTGTTTTTTTCTTGTTGCTTTTAATTTTTTTTGCTTTTGATTTTTTTTTACTTAAAAACTAATGTTAGATGCTATTGTAACTGCTTTCATATATATATATGTATATATTTCTTTAATACGTTACATTTTTCCTGGATAACATTTTTTAATATCAATAATTAATTGTTTGAAAGGATCTTCATTCAATTTTCGAACACGGCGACGCCACAAAAATTCGCATAAATGTTCTGCAATATTCTCCTGATGAGCACCACGAGATAAATGTCGACGCATCCAGCGCCAGGAAGACTCAATATTCTGAGTATGAGCACCAGTTTCAGGGTCTACAAAATTCTCAGAATGATTTACCGTTTTATGAACATATCCGTGCTTATCCAAATCGATATAACCTTTCCAGCAATCTGTATGAATCTCTGTTCCAGGTGCCACATGTTTTTTTATCAAAGCTAGAAGAGTATCTTTGTCCCTTTTGTTGTCTGGGCAAATTTCAAGCCGATAATTAGCAGAATGTCCACGATGAATCATTCCAAGAATCCATGACCCCTCAACAATACGTCCTCGTTCATATTTTCGACGACCAATCTTACATTCGTCAATTTCTACTACTTTACCAACACCTCCTAAAAGATCTTCATTTTCGAAGTGCTCATCAAGTGCAGCCATGCAGACTTCTCGACAAAAAGAAAATCTATCAGCTACAGTTTCACGAGATATCTGTTGCCCATCACAAATGCTGCTTTCTCGAATTGTTTGCTCAAACGTCATATTGACCGAAAAACAATACGTTATAAAGATACATGCTGCAGGAGAAATATGGCATCTCTCAAACCATGTATTTTCAGCAACAGTTGCAATATGTCGATATTTTCCTTTTTTCATACAAAGAAATTGTCCACAAGCATGCTGTGATTCTTGTAAAACCATATATTTTTTATGAGTTTTACAAAATTTTTGCGTCGGAATCAAACCAATATCTCTAAGCCATTGGAGAGTTGAGGAACGATTTTGAAGAATAGACGCCAATGAGAAAAAATTATACGTTCTGTCCATTTTTTTATGATAAACAAAACAGAAATAAACTTTTAAACAACCAGTGTTAGGAATGGCAAAGCTCATTTATCTATAATAAATATTAAAAAACCTTAAAAGGCAGGCTAAAGCAAATCAGAACTTAAAGATTTTGAACAAAAAAAATAGAAAAACAACTACTGCAATTGTCACAAAATTTATCTGAAACCAAATGTTGCTTTGCTGTAAAGCTCTATATACACTCTGACTTAGTGAGAAGAGTAGAAAGATATACAATATACTGGAACCTTTGGCGTGTGAACTGTTCGAGACTGTCCGCAGTTTCGGCCGATTTTTGATCCCCCGCACTTGTTAGCTAATATACTATAGTGTTCAAATACATGTTTCCTAATCGCGGAGCCCGCCCCTCGGAGCGGGGAAGGCGGTAGGGCGCGCGTTAGCGCGCCCGTTAAGCCGCCTTCCCCGCGGAGAGGGGTCGGGCGGCACTGTCGGTAGCGTAGCCCAATGTCTATCGCCTAAGGTAGTTATTTTTTAGCGGGCCGCAGGCCGGTGCGGCGAGCGAAGCGAGCCGTATCATTTCTTTTTAGAGTGTTTAGGCGGGACCGTGGTCAATCGGGACCGTGGTCAATCGGGACCGTGGTGAATAACAGTAAAAATGAATAGCACATAAAATGTATATTTTAAAAAGATCTACAACTTTTCTTTGAAACTTTTTTTTTTTAATTTTCAGTATATTGATAAAATAAAATCAAAAAACGTCATTTTTTAACGATTTCTTTTTTTATGGTTTTTACCATGAAAATGAAGTAGTCGGTAACTTTAACTATCATTTTCGTAATCAGCGCATCAAAATACGTAAGTATAAGTGATGATAGCAAAATCGGAGGTTTGACCTTTTCGGAACTCCATCCGTTAATAATATTAGAAATGAGAATAAATGAATGGAATAATCAACTTTTCTATAATATAATATTTAAATCAGTATCAAACTTTGGTATAAAATTTTGACGATCTTGAAGTGGCGCCTAGTACCGGACATGGTTAAAATAGATCCCCTAAACACCGTATAACTTCAAAATAATTTATAATAATCACAAATATAATTATCAGAACACTCAGGGATATCATATGCCTCGTGAGCCCATTCCTAGCAGTTGGAGCATTGAATTCAATCTTTTTCATTGCTCTCTAGGCAAACTACACAGGTAGTATCATCGTTTGTATGTTTAGATGTTAGTGTTCTAGTTTTCTTTATCTTCTTTGATCGTTTCGTCTTTTTAAACTTATTTCTTCACAGACATGCAATACTGACATTTTTAGTGTCTGGCAAGGTTAGAACAAAATATTCTGTCCGAGCCAGGGGACAAAAAATGTATTAAAAAATAACGAATTCGTAAAAACTAGTTTACTTTATGCAAAAAGCACATAGATATTTGAAAACTATTTATCAAAATACTTCATAATACAGGACCACATCTTATAGACAACAAATCTTCGTAAGTATGACCTGTTTCTAAATTATACAATACAGCGTTTTATCTTCAAACGCATCGATTAACAGTCCTCTTAGCTTGCGTATGCAAATCTGGAGTATGTCGCATCCTGCACGTGGATCATTATACTTTCTCCGCCCTATCACCGAAATAACCACCCAATCGCGTTTTTATTCGCCTAGATATGACATATGTCCGGTACTAGGTGCCGTCCGGCGCTAGGGGAACTCCCCCTATCATTTGCACGTACCGTAGGCGCCAATAATGCCTTAACATATGAAATTAGTCACATTCGGGACTAATAATAACTAGTTATTATTAAGTTATTATTAGTCTCGAATGCGACCAATTTCATATGTTAAGGCATTATTGGCGCCTACTGTACATGTTATGTTATATCGATTGTCTGGCCTGTCGCAGACCAATTCACTTGGGCTCAAATGTTTCTACATATATATAAATTCTACTGTTGGTCATTGACTAGCTGTGTAATAGATATCGGACATTCAATAACTGGTATATACATGTGTCTTTTTAACGATTTCTTATCGAAAATTATAAGGAATGAAAATTATAAATAATCCGGTAATAGTCATTAGAATAGCGCTTTTATTATTTTTGAAATTGTAATAACTAAAGGAAACTTTCAAACAAAAATTGAATAAAAGAAAATACTTTATAATGAGATTATAAAGAGATTGAAATGGGACTATAAAGATACTTTATAATGAGATACGCTATATAAAAGAAGATATATAAAATAAAATTTACATCTATTTAGAAAACATATCAATTACGTTTTTTTAAATGGAATCATACGATTTTATATATATATATATATGTATATATATGTATATATATATATTTATATGAAATATATGTATATATAATTAAATATATATAATTAAAAAAAATATATATATATATCAATTCTCTTAATCTAACAATAAATCTATATATTTAAAAAATAAAAGAAAAAAAGTGACATATTTCTCTTATATATAACTCCAATTATGAAAAAATTATAAAAATCATTATAGTACGATAACTTTTTCTATACAGCGCAATCTTTTGTTAAATTTTTTTACAGTTTCTCAAGTAATTAAAATAACAATAATTACTAATAATTATCGATTCATCTTATATATGAAATAATTAACTATATGGAGCTACTGGCAATTATTTCTTCTAACGATACAATAAAATGAAATTCAATTCCTGAAAAGCAACCTGAATTAAATCAAATTTAATTTAAAGCAACCTGAGTTATGTCATTATAATGCAGAAAATATTTTCTTATAAATTTTGTGTGTGATTTATGATATATATACATGAAAAAAAGTTATAATATTCGAAATAATGCGTAAATAATGAAGGAATGCGAAGAATAATGCAAGTTAGAAAAAAAGTAAAATGGAGAGAAAAAAAAGAGTTACTCAGGAAGTGCACACGGAAAAGCATATCAAAAGATCGACTTAAACGCGATAAAAAGTGTGTTAGAACTAGAGAAGAAAGGTAAAAGATATTTAAGTAAGAGAATTGCGAAAAATTCTCTTTGGCGTTTTCGTCATCGGAAGGAATTTTTTTCACTCTCTTTGGTTCTCATTGATATAGCGAGAAGTTTTGACTGAGAGATATGAGATGTGTTCGATCGTAAAATTTCGACTTCATCGTACGTAATCACACGTGTGTAACACCTGTCTTTTAGCGTGTCGAAGGTGATATATCGAAAGATGATATACCGATATAATCTTCTCAGCGTTTTCGTGTTAACATTGACTTAATACGCCATTTAATTAATCGCAAATTTATTGTTCTGAAAAGGACTAATCACGATATAATCTGTAAAGCATATCCGCTTTAATTTCGATTCTTTGATGAATTTGAAATCATCTTTCGCTTAGAGAGAGAACTGAATTAATCTGCTATATATATATTTATCGAGATAAATGGTCTAAATCTGCGATTAATTGATCGCCATTGGTCGATGACAAGGCGAATGGCCCACTACAATTGCGTTCATTTCCTGTATAATTATTACAGTTTACAGGTTGATTGATTAAGTTTCTCAATGTATAATAGAGGAGAAGATATTCGAATAATTTCGACGTAATGTATGCATCTTTACATTAATTCCGACTCAGTGATTTTTATCATCTTGTTTCATGAAAGAACCCGAAAGTTTTTTGAAAAATATAATTTTTCAAACAAAATTTTAATTATAAATACCAGGAATTGTGCTTTAAAACTAAAAACTACCGTTATGTTATATTTTACAAACTTAAATTAAAAATAATTAATAAGAGATCTCTTACAATGTACAGGAAAAATTATTACAGTCTTTAACGGGCGCGCAGAATTTTGTTCTCTCAGTCATTCTTTTTTTCTCGTAACAAATATGCAGTTTTATCGTTCTTTCTTCCTGCCTAAATTCCTCCCGAAATTCATAACCGCCGCGGAAAAAAATCAAGCTGCATACTTTGCCTCTGACAGAAGGCGAAAATTTAATTCAGCTCTAAGGAGTGGAAAGTTGAAAATTCAATGGAAAAAGCGGGAAAAGAAGCCAGTGTTGCTGAGCTGGGTGAACAAATAAAGGCAAACAACACAGTCAATCTTAATACATATGTGCTTTGCTGTTTCGCGTTGAAATGAAAAATCTAAAGACAGACTTGCACGAGGGCGGTCATGGAACAGATGCAACGAATAGCGTTAGATAGCGAAAGAGACACCGACAGCCCCTAACTTTTCATCGACACGATCAAGAGGGACGAATCGTCCGAGAACAATATGACGGACGCGAGTTAGAGAGAGACTCACCAAGGATGGGTGGAGACACGGAAGTTTGACGAAGGTAGGGCGATGGACGGTAATAAATCTTATTATCCGAGCAAATCCGGGCTATAATATATCGTGCAGTTCGTGCACCGCGAACTTTGCCTGAAGCGCAAGGTATATATTTACGCGTTAGGGACAGGTACATATTTATGGGTGTGTTAGCTATCCAGGCTAACGTATCACGGGCGATGCAGGATTGGCTTTAAATTACTAACTATCGGCCAACTCAGTTAGTCATGAACGAAGTAACATGTTATTTGGCTTATTATTACTCGCCATGGACATTAATTAAATGATTCATTGTTACAAAGTAATCTAATCTAATATCTGTAATATTGATGATATTATATAAAAACGCATTTTTACCGAAAATTTGAAGTATTAGATAGCAAAGATAGCTTCATTTTGTCCAATAATTTACAGAATACTGTCTTCGATATTGTCTTTAATTCATAAGAATATAATATGATTGCTTATTTTTAAATTATTAAAAATTCAATTATATAAAATTATAAATTATGAGAAACTTAGACATTAGTCGAGAATTTGAAGTATTAGATAGCAAAAATAGCTTCAGTTTGTCCAATAATTTACAGAATACTGTCTTCGATACTGTCTTTAATTCATAAGAATGTAATATGATTGCTTATTTTTAAATTATTAGAAATTAAATTATATAAAATTATAAATTATGGGAAACTTAAAGACATTAGTCGAGAGTATATTTTAGAAATAATATGAATATTATAATCTGTTTATTATATTTAGATTAGTAAGCGGTTTCAAGCGATACGATAAGATCCAAGCGCTAGCAATAAAGTAGATTTAGGACAATTTTTGATCAATATAATACATCGAGCTTTCTTAACATTCCGCTTCGCTGAAGTTTACGACGATGATAAATCTCATTATTTGCGCAGAATAACGTGAGTGACTTGTCACCGTGATTTATCGATGTAAAGCCTAGATTTATAATGCTTCTAAGACAGCATTCCCGCGATATGTTCGCCGTATGCATGCATAACATTCCATACTTATTCCGAGAATGAAAGCACAAGTAACACGCATCAGCGAAACCGCCATTATAATAAACATTTCTCCTTTAAAAGAGAGAACATTTCTCCACGTATGCATTTTTCCCATGTGATAACCAGACTAAGATAATAACCGCTTCGCTTAATCCTTTCGAATATGGTGAATATTCGCTTTAACAGAAACAATATAGAAATAGAATATGTGTATGTATGTGTAAATTAGTGGAGTAAATGTACCAGAACCGATATAGGTTTCCTAAACCGACATACTCATATTTCATAGCGTTACACTCACATTTTATTCATGATACGAACTTAGTCTACTTAATTAGCTTGCTCATTAAAAGCTCTCATCCGTTTATAAATCCGTTTGTATCAAGATTTTGAACTTTGACAATTTCCTTCCTGTGGTTTTTTTGACAAATTATATAATCTAGCGGAATATTCTCATTAATAATTTATTATTATAATTTTATATGTAAAGAATTACAAAAATTAATTTCTAAATTTTTTTATTTTTCATTACAATTTTTACCACTTTTATGTAGTAGCCAGTCTTCAGTAGCCGGTCGGTTAAAAAAAAAACACGTATCTCAATTGTCGCTCTCATACCTCATTTTTCAAAAGAAAAAGTTTGAAAAATAATATTATCGAAACTGTAAAATCTAATCTAATTTCATAAAATAATCGTTTTTTTTAGTAAATATCCGTATGTAATGTAAATTTTTATTTTCAGCCTTTAGCTAAAAATTAAAACCTGAAAAATGTCAATTTTGATACCTTTCCTCTAAAAAACATGTATGTTCAATAATTATGTGATTAATAATCATATATTCATGCCAAAGCATAAAAAATTTTAAGTGTTATGTAATATACTACGTAATATACGTGTACATAAATATGCATATATTTAAATTTATATCTTGCTTCTGTAACACGTGCAATTCCTCGCTGTGTCTTGGATCTCGCGATCTTATTTCGCGTGCAAAACAATTAAGAACTTTAATGTCATATAAGGGATTTTCATTAACTCCACAAGTTTCGAGTAGACGGACCTGAAACCCTTCACAACTATTTACTTTTGCCATGCCAAACTTTCCGAACGATAAACCGATATAACCCGTGTATAACGAGTGGGTACTCGGCTGTCCAAGCGTTTAATCGACCGGTTAATCCTCCTTTTGTAAATTGAATAATCTAATGGACACGTCGGCAGGTCAGATAAATATCATCAGGATGAGAACCGCGACATATTATGACGTATAATGACTTTTGGGCGAGCTAAAGCTATAATACGATGCCATACACATACGTGTGTCCTATTTAAAAAAATCGTGGAGCCGTTTGCCAAATTAGTATCGCTAATGGACCGCGTTGCCATATTAATTGCGCTTCAATAATCGAATCGCGCGTGAATATCTGCCACTATGCAGTTGCGGTATATTCATTCAATTAAAGATTGATTAACGATGAACACACGTGCGTGATTCGATACACCGCGACGGAATGACAAATAGTTTGCTGTGACACGAACGCGGCCGGAGAAACGAAATGTCCAAATCGAGTGTACATCCATTAAAGTCAAATTTATTTTCATTAATGTCGTACACAACGTTAAACCGCAAGAGTTTATTAAGGCAGTTTAATATATTCGTATCCTTGTCTTCTGCATCGTTTTGCACTATATATATATATATATATATATATATATATATATATATATATACGATATACAAAATACATATTTTATACAACGATACATTAATATCCTGCTTATTTTTATTAATGTCGGACACAACATTAAACCGCAAGAATTTATTAAATAGTTATTAATATCGTATCCTCATTTCCTATATTATTTTACATAACATATATAAAACGCGATACAATATACGAATATATATTTAAATGATATACAAAATATATATTTTATAATGATATACTAATATCCTGCTTTAATGAAACATATTGTTCTCTGTGAGAATAAAAAAATATTGCTACACAAAATATATATTACACGATTGTTACTTCGTTCTTTTACATCAATATTTTTGTCGCAAGCTATCGGTATATATAATTAGCGTGCGAGTAAATAAGAGTGACGATTCATGAATTTCTAAATATCCTATTTATTTATATCAGTAATTATTTGGTCATAAATATGTAGGGTGAATTAAAATTCTCTCTTCACGCTTCTGAAATATGTTTGGGAGAGCAATAATCAATCGTAATGATCAATATCTATGGCGGTCATCCAATGATTAGGGGAGATCGGAAATATTTTGAAATATCATGTAATACGTGCTTCTAATTCTGATGGACCAGATAACAGCTTAAGAATAATGCGCTATCACGAGGTTACAGTTTATAGACCTTTCTTTTCAAGATGACTAAAAAATTCACGTACATTACGCTACAAATGGTGACGGGAAGAAAGCTTTTTCGTGTCCGTAGAAACTTTTTGAATTGATACCTTCCGAACACGCCTCCGCGAAGTTTGTAAGAAAAGAATTTTGATCCATCCTGTATACATAAGATCGTGATGTTATTTGCAGATCTCGTGAACTGTCGTACAAATTGACTGTTACACATTGAATCTGCGCTGGATTTTTCATAATTTTCTGCGCGTATGAGTCGCTCGTTTTGCATCCTGAAGATCCATAAGATAAACAAAAAGTTCACGAAGTTTGAAGTTGCCATTTTTGCTGTCTTTCGTAAAAGAGGGATATTATTTTCCTCGCAAAACTTGTATCTCTTACAAATACCTATCCATTTTTCTTCTCTCTCTCTTTCTCTTTCTTTCTCTCTCATTAAATAAAATTCAAGTGAAGCGGAAATTTATATTCAAGTATAACTCATATCACGTATAAATAAAAGTTTTGCAAGATTGAGTCAACTGACCGAAACACAGATTCACATGTCTCTGTTTCCCTTTCTGTCATTTAAAACAAAAGATAACTTTATTCATTCAAACAAATGAAACATGACTGTCGCTCTTATAATAGGAATTCGATTATTGCAGTGCATCCTTATCAAAGATACGTATCGCAACTTTATGTCGAACGTCGGCTACTTGTTAGAATTATTACGATAGCTGCTTGAGCGTGAAAATTACATTGAGAATGCATTTGACTTAGTTTCCTTTTGTACTCTCGTCTTTGCAATCGTTGAAAATTTATCTCAAGATTTGACGCGTTTTATCGCACTTTAACATAGTAATTGATACAATTATGCATTGAATTTCATTTACCAATTTATATCGTTATAACGAGAAGCAACTATTTCTTATTTATCGAGCGTATATTTCAATTTTATATACATTTTTTAGCGCGTTCACATTTTTTTCACTTTCTTTGGTGTGCTAACATATGCAACGTTCGCGATAAAAAGCGACATTTTCCGGTGCCTCCAATTTCGCGTGTTAATTATTTCCAGGTCTGTCGAAATAAATGACAAACCTTTCTCTCTTTCTCTTCCCATTTCTCGCGCTTTTACTAAAAATTAATGACACACACATGCGACGGAAAATTTTATTAATTTAATTACAATCCCATCTATACGTTTCTTTTTACTTGCATTCCCGACTGAGCATCAAAATTCTGTCCGCAATAACGTTTTATACCTTACGAAAAATGGTATCGTAAATTCTGAGTTGCAGCGAAAATAGAATTTGGCTGCGAAAATACTGTGAATATGCGACTAATTCTCTCTCTCTCTCTCTCTTTTCCTCTTTCTTTCTGACGATTAACTTTTTTGGAACGATAAAAAATATATTTAAATACATTTCTCCCCCTTCTTCTTCTCCCCGCATGAAAACAATCAGATCGCAATTCTCTTTTCGATTCATAGATTCGCACCGATGTTTTAATTGAATATCCCAAACGGGACAGTACGGTTCCAAGTGATGTTTAAACATGCATGTAAATTTCTCTGATCGCACGTGTCCTGTCTCTTGTTATACCAGATGATCAAATTTTCATTCCTAAGGGTAAGGCATTCCGGCATCGCGTGTATGATGATTCTGTGTATTTTGCAACACTTTGAGGCTGCTCAGTATAAACTTTTTGAGCCAATTTTGTATCATAAATATATCAATCATAAAATATATCGTTGTTTGAATATATGATTCTTGGAGAGATTATAAGAGCCGATATATTAAAGAACCACACGCCTCGTCACGCGAGGTGGCTTCTCCTCCGAAATCCTCGATCGATCATAATTTAGTTGTCATGTGCAAGTTCTTCTTTTCTCTTTCTCAGCAGCAGCGGTTTGAAATATCGTCGATGCCGATATTTCTTGTTCATGGAACTTATATTTGACAATCGACCCAACGCAACTACCGGACAAGATGTCAGTTGCAGTCTTCGAAATAATTCGCGAATGGTCATCTTTCCGTCTATGACCAGAGCTTGGCTATATAACCAAGATGATATTCTCTCGCCAAGTGCGTCGTTAAACGGATGATCGTTTAATAAAGAGAACGCTTATTCTCTTCGCTTTTTTTCTCAACGGCTCATAATACATAGGCTGCACATTCAAAAAGGTAGAGGAGAATATCTTCGTCAAGTTGGGATTTTCTTCGAGAAAATTGAATTTATTATCATGAAAACGCCTAAAAGTATCGTAAATGTAATTGTTATATAACGAAGAAAAGTCATTTTGTTCGTCACAAATGGTTTTCACGTTTCTATTTTTAATTTGTTCTCTGATATTTTTTCGGATATACAAACAATAAATCGTGCAATAGTTTCACCGGAAATATAACGTACAATAGTCTCTATTTCTCTGGAGATTTCTGGAAATCTCATTGTACTGACGTGCTCAAGAAGAACAATGTGCACTTTTGTTTAAAAATATATCATCCATTAGAAATATATTTTTAAACGAAAGTGCACATTGTTGACGTTAATGTCGCTTGAAAATTGACAGTGTACATCAATAGATGTCGAAATCAGAAAAATAATTCTCAAAATGATTTCTCATAAATTATGGTTTAATTATTATTTTGGTTGTTGTGGTTATTTTGATCACTGACGTGTAATTAATCCTAAAATATCTCGCGCAATACGTTAAATGAGGATACTCCAACGATTAACTCCAATGATTTATTATGTAACAGGTTTCGTGTAGTAACTTAATTAAGATTTATCTTGGGTAATCAACGAAGAATAATCGCACTAGGCTATAATAAACCGAAATTAAACGATGCTAATAAGATGACATAGTTAACATGATCTTATATATCGCTATCCTATCATATCGCCTTTCTAAAATAACATATTACAAATTTGCAACTTCTATGTAGGATAAGCAAAATAATATTTGAAAGAATATAAATGAAAATATATATTTAAGAAAAAGAAGCTATAATTCTCCTGTTAGATTAAGAGAAATATGAAATAATATAAAATATATACAATAATTTATGTCAATTAAAATTCTGATTTGTGAGATATTTAATTTTTATAAATTAAAAATAAATATCTAACAATATATTTCATATTGAAGACTTTAAGTATAATAATTGCTTCCCCGAATTTGTATAATTAATTCATTTATTTTTTCCTCTTATCTAATATCTCTAACATCCATTTTGGTTTATGTTCTGTTAAATCATAATAACTTTTATGCAAATTAACATTATATATATGTAAATAATTTTGAAATAAAAATACAAATGTGTATTTTTAAAGTTACATTTGTATTTTATCATTTTTCTAACTATTTTCCTACTACTACTATTTGAAATTTGAAATTTACATATTATTATTAAATAAAAATTTCTAACAAAATTATGATTTTAATTAATAGTAGCAATTATAGCATTTTAAATAAATATCTCTTATGTTTGTATTATCTCCACATAAAACAAATATAGAATGTTTTCAAGTATATTATATATATTGCTATAATTTTAATGTGGTCAACAGTATATATACAAATATATAATAAAACTTTAAATATGTGATAATTTTTAATATTCTTCATTTGAAATACACCTGAATATCCTACATCACCCATAATTAGTTCTCTTCGAGAGTAATGTTACACCGAAACAACCTTATGCACAAGTGCTTTCAGAATCAGCGCAATGTATTCACCATACATTGCCTCACAACAGAACCGATGTGATTTGCGCTTTAGTTGACTTAGCCTATGCAAATCAATCCCAAAGCCAATCCTGTCAAATACAATCCTCTCCCCCTCTCTCCTCGATAAATCGTGCAGTAGCGATCCAGAAATGGCATTTCGACACTCGCAAAACTGTAAAAGCAATGTTTCGCGGTAACAAAGCCCAGTATTTCCGACACTGTCGTCGGATTACGTCATAATTCGTTTTCTGCGAGTGCTACAATGCGTGAACATGCGATCTGATCCACGGGCGATGCGAGACGGATAGCGCGACGAGGTCCTGCTTTTATTTATTATCGCACGTACGACCAATGTGAATTCGAATTTGTTTATCGCAACTCGCCGCGTCGATTCTAAATGGAATGGCGAGAGATTTACATATCCGCTACATGCGACCGTATTAATACGCTCGGGTTTTATGCGTCTCTCATGTGCATGAATGTACTATTCTCCGAGTTTGCAAACAAAAAGCAATCGTTAATAAAATTCATAATTCAATTGTTTCCCGAAGAAATAAAGATCTCGTTATTTTTTTTCTGTATTGAAAAGTCTGGCAAACGGCAGTAAAAATGCCTTTCCACATTTACATACAATAGCTGTAGCGTCTTGACAAATCAATTTCACTTATAATCGAAGAATCGCAATCATGTATAACATATTTTTAATTTCTAACAAATTATTTGTAATTTGTGGATTAAAGGAATTATTACACGTGCAAAGGGGATAAATAGAACTTTTTCATATTACAAGATACAAAGATAAGAATTTAAGATATGTAGAAAGGGAGAGAGAAGGAGAGGATGGGATAAGGATGCGGCAATTACGACAAAGGTGCTTATTAAAGGAATCATCTGCAGCCGGTGTAATTGGATTCTAGGCTTTCTACGAGGGCGACGGGAGCCATACCGTATCTTCTGTAAAAGCAAAGAACGAATAAAGGCCGATGGTTACCTCGAAATTTCGACCAGCAGTCTCGCAATGATATCAGTTAAGAGCATCTTGTCTGGTCCGCTCGCTACGATCATTTACGCTAATTTTGCTCGTTCATCGTATGAATACCCGGGATTTTGCAAACGCTAGGCTTAAAATTGCGACGACGAGCTTTTTCGCTGATTTTTCTCTTGTAAATCCTCTCGTAATTTTCTAAAATTCTGTCACGTGTAAAAATGAAAATAACTAAATGAGAGATGATTATAAAATATTAGTATGATCAATCTGCGAATCTCACGCGTGATTAATGTACATGATTGAATTTATCGCAACTCCATCAAGTAAAAGCATGTATATATATATATATATATATATATATATATATATATATGTATATTGCTTTTAAATACATAGTTTACAGAGTTGCTGACGTAAAGTCAAACGAATATTTCAAAACTGTCAGGAGAGCACTAAGTGCACCACGACGTGGTGTAATGTTAGAATTTCGAGGAGGAATGTGTGCCGTGAATGCGATAAATTGTTCCCGGTTGCCAGCTCTGTTCTTTTGATGCGAAGAAACTTTATTGCCTTTATATGCACGCGCGCGTACTAATTCGACGCAATGTCATTTCTTCGCATTTTTTTCGTGCACGTAAACTCGAATATAATTTTCAGCTGTTACATTCCTATCGTTCGTAACCCGGTTCAATCTCGGAAATTCCAAAGCAATATGATAAATGTTCTCTCGCAGGAGAACGTTTCTTCCACGCGGTGGACGTTGAAGATGAACGTTTCCTCCCATAGGACATAAGTGGTGTACACACAAGTCACGCTTTTTACTAGCGATGAAAGAAATCGCGTCCCTTATGGAATTCAATCAGGAGTCGTATATTAGAAAAACGACGATCATTCATCTCCCGAATATAATAAATGAGACTGGCGGTCGAAGCAGGGCGAATATTGAAAATGGACGTGCTACGTGCGGCATGCTTAATGATCCTTCTTCCTGAGAAGTAATCGATTTACCCAACGCGACGTCCTTAATTCGCATCGCATGCATATTCCAGAGAGAAAGAAAGAGAATAAATAAATGAATAAGTGAGAGAGAAAATTATACACAAGTCACGTAGTTGCAAAAATATTCATGAGTATATTACTTATTTTTATCATATTTCTTTCATTTTTATCACATTTTCCTCTCTCTTGTTTCGATATACAATATTTTTCATCATAAGTAAACATAGTTGTTTACAACTCGTTACCCGAGAGAACAAAACGTCCAAGTGTATAACGTCGCGCCTTCTCGGTCCGGATTTGAATTACCATTTAAAACGGCATCACTTGGCGAGTTCTTTGAGGGCAAAAAAAAAATAATCTCGATCCTGATTACACATTTCGTTAGAAAATCAATTTTCGTCGAACAAGGCAGAACTATCGCATCGAAACTTTGGTGAGTAAAATGAGCCCTACTTTGCACTCGCCCGATGTGACTCTTAAATATGTAAAGGTGCATAGAGGGACATACGCTAAAGTTGAAAATTGCAAAGGGATGCCGTGGGTCGTGTTGTTTAGTCCGATAGAAATTTTAACATATCCCTGCGCCCTTCGATCCTTCTTCCCTTCCCTACCCTCCCTCTCGAGAATGTTCAATAAGTACTACCAGAAACTCGAAAGCTTTATAAATATGCTGCGGTATTTCCAAGCCGCGATTGCCGAACGATTTTGCTCAGTGACTCTCTTTCGCTTTTATCCATCTGGACAATACATACATATATATACATATATATATATATATATATATATATATATATCGTCGCCAGATATTCGTGTAGTGTACGATACATACGTTGAGTCCTCGTTCGCGAGAGCAATCAAATCGACGCCGTCGCCGGTGATTTTGAAGCGAAAAAAAAATGACGCAAGCGTTTCGTGCTCCCGGGGTTTGTTTTTACACGTGAATATCGTTCAACTGCGAGTTTTCCACAAATAAATATATGCTCTTTCCTACATGTGTATATGTAGGAGAATGTAAATGAGAAAGAGAGAAAATGTAGGAGAAAAAACCAGAGCAAAGACGTGAATCTCTGGAGACTCGTGACTGTCACTCAGATAGTTTAATGATTTGCAAATATAATTACAAAGCGCTTAACTCAACAGATTGTACGGGTAAATACTCGCTTATTTTATGGAAAGAAATTTTCGCACCTGTATCAATGTTGATGTAAGCATAAATATATTTTGCTTATATCTATAGAGCGATACTCGTTTTATAAACGCGAAAGTTTCAATGGTCTTTCTCTACATTCGACAAATCAACAATGAATTATCCGACCTAGTGCTTTCTGGTATAGCTTACGACGAGGATATTATACTAAAACGATGAAAACTTTGAGAAGAAAGAACAAACTAACGCGGAACGCGAAATGAAAAGACAATTCGTCCACGCTGAAACATTTAAACCAGTTTGCTAAGTTAAATTGATAAACAGATTACGCTCTGTTTTCTCATTAATATTTCTATTAATATTCGTGTAAATTGAAGAGTTGTGCTTAAAAAGTTAATTTAATGAATATTAATACATACCAATATAAAAATATAATTAGTATGTATGTTAATTATATGTAAACTTTATTTAAAATTTATACTGCGTCCTTACTAATTCATTATTTTGTTTGCAGTATTGTATTTTGTCTAATCAATCACATTCTAAATTTATATATGTATAATTTTAACATTGCAATGTTGTAATTAACATAATGTTCACATCATGACTGTACCTGTCTAATTTGTGTATAGCAAATTGGCATGATTTATGGCTGTAGCTCTTCAATTACTCATATATAAATGTAATTATTCAATCGGAATAAATAGGCGCAGCGGAGAATTAACAACCATCACGATTGACAGATGAGCGATTTTCATCGAAAAATTCTATCGTATATGTAAAGCGTTATGATAAAACGATCACAGTATTTTAATACAATATCATTTTAATACAATATCAAATTTTACAATTTACCCGATTAATTTTTTATACTATATTTTCTCTTCTATGTTATTCGATTATTTTCTTTTCATAATGTAATCTTATTTTTCACATCCCTGCATGTGTGTTGGCTGCAATATCAATAGTCTATGACGCACGATGTAAATCATTATGTTTTGAACGCGTCAATTCTCTCGAGTATTTATTTATTCAATATATCAACGTATAGAATTTAATTTGTTAGATAATTATTGATGTAAGGTTTCGATAAGTTATTTATATAATTAATTTCAGTCTTCTCCCCTCCCCAGCAAACGACATTTAATGTTCTCAACTTGTTTGTCTACGATGGATATATGAGTTGCAGTAGTTTTTGTGCCACCAAAAGTCGACAAACATAGTACTTGAAAAAAAAAATATTTATATACATAAACTATTTTGCATGTTCTACTACTAAATTATAAATGTTTGATATAAAATAATAATTTGTGTTATAATTAAAATTTTATGTGAAATATATTAAATCAATTTTACGAATCGAAAACGATTATTTCAAATATCTATTTCTCATTAAAGATTTCATATAATCATTGTATAAAATATTTAAATACATATGTATATTTCTAATTAAGTATTTAAATATTTTTTAAAATTCTTTAAATATTATTTAAATTTTATTATTTTGTCAATACATTTTTATTTATTTTTAATATATTTAAATTTATATATATATATATTTTTTTTAATATAAAATATTTTCACGATTTTATTTTTAATTAGTTATATTATTATCTGATAAAAATAATCTATTTTTCTTACTAGGATTAATATACAATAATCAAAATAATTAAAATTTTATTTAAAATATTTAATTAATTTAAAAATAAAAAATACAAATATATCAAATATGAATTTCTCGTTAAAAAAGACAAAGTAATCATTTCTTTCATTATTTCTGTAACAAAATATTTAAATATCTTATATGTTTATATTTACTTTTCTCTTATAAATTACTATTTATTTTACTTTATGCGTTAAGTCATATTAATTATTTTTAAATAAATGATTACATATATTTTTTGAGATATATATTCAAGTTTTGCTTTATTTTCCTTATTATTTGTCTAGTATGTAACATATAAAATAATATTTGGAATGATACAAAAAAAATGGAAAATAAAATATTTGAAATAATATGCAAAGAAGAATAAAGAAAATTCGGAAATTTTAAATATTATTTCTTAAAAGATAAAAATTTTTAATAATACTTTTAAAATTATTATTATTAAATAATAATTTGAATTATTGTTGCTGGAAATAAATGTCTTATGTATTTGTGCATCATCATCATATACAATTATTGAAAAATTATTTTTAATCATCTGCATTTTAAAAATATGGTTAGCATAGTATCCAGATGTGCATTACTTTCATTCAGAACAACTTCGGATTCCTCTATCGACGTGGCGTAAGAAAAATTCATGGAATTTCGCTGAGATATCAAAAATTGACGCGGTCAAAAACTCACCCGTCGGAAGAATTCACGCAAGCCTTTAAAACTTGTGTGAATAGCTTGTAATTCAATATTACAGCACGATTTGGCAAGCGTTAACTTTACAAGACATTCGATAAATCTTGGAAACTTCAATGCCTTGCCCAATCCTTCATATATATATATATATATATATATATATATATATATATATATATATATATATATATATATGCGTAAAGGTAAAGTAACGTTTAATATCTAACTTAACTATAACTAACCAACTTGGTTGTAATTTAACTTCCGGTTAAAATTGCCGATTATGTGCCAGGAACAGTTTAATCGTGCCGGTAGTTCGATAATTTGCGCTACACAAAGTTAATGCCTCCCTTCGATCTCCGATGCCTTATTAAATCAACAAAAGACAAGTTGCAGCGTCGCGTCATCATTGCTTTGTTAAAATATATTACATGTCAATGGAGCGCGCAATGGTTATCGTATAAAATGAAGGATTAATGGACATATAGGGGCGAGAAAATAAATGTCGGAAAATCAATATCGGAGGAAGAGAGGAGGCGTGCAATGCACACATACATAAAAGCAGATTCGTTGAGATTCCGCAGAGACAGGGAATATGTAACGTATACTCGGAAGTTATGTAACATTATTGAAACGTTATTAATCGAATTTAGAATTGTTCTTGAGATATTGGTTGCATACGGTTGGATTAAGTGTTATTAATGTTGTTATGTAACCGCAACGATTGAGATACAGTAAGATTGTTATCGCGTTACGCAAAGAAGATGCTCTAAATAACGTATGTAATTACGTGGAATAAAAGTCATAACATCACAACAAACACATCCTGTGCTACGTTATTCCATCATTGCTTGAAATGAGGGCAGGCTAACATCTAGTATTACTACGATTCGTAAGCGGATGAAATGAAATGAAATGCTGCACACGTGTACGTGCACATTTACGTATGTTTCGACGCCAAATTATAAAATGGCATTAGTGATTCTCGTTTCAAGGCACTCACATAGATTGTAAGAGTGTGGGGGTTTCGTGTATCAAATTCCTATTTCCGTCAGTTACCTTTTCGACCGCGACGGTACAGCGATTGCTATTCAAAAGTACGGGCAAAAGGGTATTCTGTGCGCCTCGGCTTTTCGATGATCTGTGTGCACGAGCAAATTTATTTCTCATACGCAACAGCTTATATAAATTGAATCTCGCGGCGTTTGCAGCAAATCTTATCAAAAGTCAAGTTTAGCACTCGCTCATATTTCATCCTATCCGTGTAGATTTGATCTTCCGCGATCCGTGAAACATCCCGCGTATACATATATAAATGTCACATCTGTTACGCTTGATCGATCAACACTGCGTTTTGTCTTGACGTTACAAAATTGCTGGAAACTGGCCATCGTAATAAAAATTTACTTGGTGAAGTAAATTGGTCAAACACTTCTAGTATTTGTAATGTCAAAACGAACGCAATTCGAAATTTCCAATTTACATGTACAATATTTACGTAGATCGTCGAAATTCAAAATAAAAAGTGGAAAAATTCATAAATATAAATATGGAGCATTACCGTGTAACATTTTTATTTCTTTGTATATGCATGTGATATTAATGACTAAACTTGACGTAACTTTTATGAATAAAATGGCTTGATTGTCATGTAGAGTCGCCGGTCCTGTTAGATAATATCAGGACGCGTAATTTCGATAAAATTCATTTTTCAATAATTGTCGAACTATTTTTATAAAATTAATAAGTATAGGTATTTAATATATATTATATCATGCACATAATAAAAAATGCATGTATGTGTGCGTATATTCTATTGAATGTCCAAGTGTCGATATTTCACAAATTCAAAACTACGATAAGCCAGCTAATTGCGAATTGAATTCTGCATCACGTGGCCGTTGTATTTATAATCGCAATTATAACATCGTGTCAACTTAATCCATGAAAAAGAATCTGTCATTTCTAATAAAAGATTGTAATGAATTTCGCTGCGAAGCGAGTTTACATAAATGCAAAATAGATCCGGCGATACGAGATTCTACCGAGATTATTTATTTGTCGCGATAACGGCATATCGAATCGATTTTACATTAAAAGAGCTTATAATTGACAGAGATTGAAACTTATTATTAATTATAAATACACACACGCATATATACAGGTATATACAGACGCAATGCGGGCGATTAATTATTTGCAACATGAGCGACTGTAACGCAATGATTTTATGTTGCATACGTTTGTACGAAACAATCTACTCTCTAGTATATCGAAAGAAATGTGATTTTCGAGATGACGAAATTGATAAAGTCTTTTTAAAATAAAATTCTATTATTCTATTTTTAAATAAAAGAAAATAATTTAAATAAAATTTAAATCAAATTCTATTATTCTATAAAATTCTATCGTTTCTATTTCTTTTCTTTATAATCATTCAAATTATTCCATAAATCATTTCATCATTTCATAAATCATTCCACAAGGCATTAGGAGAATGATGAATCTCATCAGGACAGATGTGACCATAACCGTAACGGAGGTTGTCCATGCCTGTCCATACCTGTGAGATGCTAATGTCCTGCGCAAGCTTGTTATAGAGAAGCAATCACGATACCAATATGCGAAACTGATAATGGAAACGAGATATTGTACAAGCATATGCAGATACATTGCCCTTCACCTCCGCGAACACATACATATATACGAGCTTCCGTAATCTTAAAAAAAAAGTCATTTTCAAGGGAGAAAGATGCATGTATCGAATTCGTTCGTGCGAAAAGCTGAATCGATTTAGTCGACAGGCATGAAACAGACCGATGCGATGCGATGCCGCAAGTTTCGAAAGTGTTATGGTTAAAGTTTAAAATGTATTCCGTGAAAGGTTAAACGATCACACAGAGGCATGCGCTTATCCCTAACAAACTTTATTTTAAACAAAAGGAGAGTAAACGAATTTTTATTTCCAGGTATTCTCATGCATTTTGATGATGCGGTTTTCAACGTGTTTTTACCGGGACAGACAATAGCTCTTTCGTAATATAACGGCGAAAAAAAAATATAACATTGACCTGCTCTCGCGCACCATAAGTTGAAATACGCCGACATACATATATGTACGTATCTCTCTGGATCGGTCCGGCGACAAGCTAAAACCATTTTCCAAGTGACGTGGACCAAGTGCTTTGATCTGACTGATGGATTAGCGGCCACGGTGCTTTAATAATATCAAATCGTTAATGCTTTCAGTGTGACGTCACCGGAACCGGTATTTTTGCGTTGACAACGCAATTCGCGCGCGTATATTCCCCACGTGTATTCGGGATTCGCGTTTATACGTCAAACTGCGCGCAGAGTTCAACAGACAGTCATGAAGAGCGATCCATTTTGTAGACAGCAAGTATGTATTTCATGGTTGTTAGCTTTTGCCCGGAGGAGACGACTCTGTCTAATTAGAGATTATCAATTTCGTTAATGCACGTTTGACCGACGCTGTCCAATTATTAATGTTGCGTTTACGTATTAGAGATATTAGAGATATTAATGACTTAGCGAGACGCTCTCCCCTTCGGAAATCGGAGATTTAGCGTAATGTGACGATGATTGCATATGATAAGTGAAAATTGCTTTTCGCATAAAAATAAGTGCCAGTAAAAGATACTTTTCAATTTCTTTTTGTAGAGTTCATTTTAAAACTCACATCAATTTCATTGTCTGTGTCGAGAGATTTCAAGACTCATTGATACATGTTTCAACCGCAGCGAAAAACCTGGTTAGAAACTGTTGCTGTTTTACTTTGACATAGTTACGAAACTTTCTTTTTACACGTGAAAGAAAACTGCTCGTTCAATGAACTTTCGAGCATCGCGATTGTAAGCACAATTTCACTCGCTTGGTACTTGCCGCGATTTTAGTTATCGTTGATTCCGTCAATTTTTCACGTGATTTCGACAGTTTTAAGGATTAGAAAAATAATAACTGATAAAAAATATTTCCTTATCACAACTCCTAAAGAATAACTATAAGATCTTATAGGAGATAAGTCCTCGTATAAGTCTTCATTGAAATATGATTGTTAAAATTTCGCCATAAGATGTATTCAATTTTAATATAAGTATAATCAGGGAAATGAATATCCAATGGTTTTTTAACGAATGTGAAAACTTGCTTGGATATGCGATAAGAAATAATGCACATTTTTCTTCACGTCGATCCCGGATAGAAGTTAAAGATCGATCGATTTAACTTCTTCAACGACAGATCGTTTTTTTTCTTTTTTTGTCGTTTTCTAACCATTGAACGATTTTGTTCTTGAGAGACGACCGACTTTTAGTTCATCAAATTCAACTTTTTGCTCATTAATTTTCGTGCTAAAATTTCATGTAATAGCCACGCTTCGCAGCATCGCGTTTTATTACAATAAAAAACGAAAAAAGAGGAAATATTCTTAATGAATCTTTAATCTTGATACGTGTCATTAATTAATACAAATTAATATGTGTGGTCCTTAAATGATTTACTATGTTTATTAAAATTATATTTATATATTTATAAAAATTTAATGACATTAAAATTTACTATATAACTCATCAAATTAAATTTTTTCTTATAATCAATAAATCAATATTAATAAGATCGCCCTAAATGCGATCTCGTTACTAACATTGATTTGTTGATTATAAGAAGAAAAAATATGATTTTAATTTATTTTTAATTCAGTGGACTTTAAATTACAATAACATAAAAATTATAATACATGAAATGTGTTTTAGAGCGAATATTGATCGGCCGTGAATTTCTAACTAATATCGATTTGGTAAGAATGTGCGAAGTAGTCGACTCATAAAATCGGATGATTCTTACGTTTTATGTTTCTCCCGAATCTCCCTCTTTCACTTTGCCAAATACTCCTTTGCTCGCGATCGGGATCGAATAAATCTTACTTTGAAGACAGAAACTCGAATGATCTCTTTTTAAGATCGGAGTACGATCTTTTGTAACGTAAATAGTTGATTTATTGGTAGAGGGCTGTGTAATTTTCGCATTACATATATTTACATGCCCTTTTTCATTATTTATGTTCGCGAAACATCTCTAAAATAGATTGAGGGAAACGCAAGGGAAATATTGTTAACACAGATAATATTTGGAAAATATTTTTTGTCCCTCCGATTATAAAATATCATATATTTTCAAATAACCATATCCGTGACCAAAGTTATCTCAATTTTAGTGAAAGAAAAAAATTAAAAAAGATATAAGAGACTATAAGATTCATTAATAATACTTTCGCATTAATGCCAATATTTTATTTCGGCAACTTTTGTTAATTGTTTAATTAATATAATTTAACTTTAATTAATAAAATTTAACTTTAATATAATTTAGTATATCTGTTTTTATTAAAGCAATTTGTATGACTACGAAAGAATCATAACGAGAGAAAAAAAGAAGAAGATATATCAATAAAATATCTTTACTCGCATATCAATTATACGGTAAAACGTTTACTATTTAATTCCATGTATTAATCTTGAGATTCATGTTTATGTGTTTACACAAATCCGCCTTAAATCTATTACGCAATATTAAGCAAGAAATGTCACAATTGCGAGATAAATCATACAATTTCGCGTAAAGAGCATGAACTTTAGCCATTCCATTATGAGTCACCAACGTGTAATATCACTGACGTGACCATAAATATGAAGTACATATTGCTATCGAGAACCCATAACCGCGCAAGATAGATTCCTATTTGGAAACTTCGCGCTAAAGTTCGCGATGAAACGATCTCGTCTCTAGATATTCCAGAGGAGAGATTGTCGTGTCTTATCTATCGTAAAGATATTATTATTAGCGATGAAGTATTTAAGATTCTCCTCGCGCATTTACGAAGTTTTCATCCCCTACGGCACATATTTTTTCGGCTCTCACCTTACTTATCATCGTATATCACGACGGAATATCGGTATGATTCTACACCGCCTGAAGGCAGAATTATACGAATTAAAGTCACACGTATTTATTTCGCTATCCCGCGTTGTAGACGCCCACGTGATCCGTAATATTATTATCCAGTGTTATTATTCTATATAAAATTTAGCAACAAGATAAATAGATTTTTCGATAAATACAATTGTTTCTATATCACGATTAAAGTAGGTGCGAGCCGTTAATGGAGCAGGCTGCGAGCGCGATCGATATTGAATTGTTCCTTCCGGTGCTGTTGGTTCCCGAGCGATGTAATACTTCCATACGACGTGGAAGAAATACAGAACTACATTTTCAGTCGAATGATATCATGGAACCCGTGCAATATGCTATCACTTTTCATATATATTGCTAGCAAAATATCCTATTTCGTGGGTCCGTGCAAAAAGAAAAGATCCGTGCGCCTAAAATCTATCGAATTTCTACCTCGCGCAAAACATTGGCTATCTTTACCCTGGTCTAATATAAAAAAAAGTATCAGTTTTGTATTCAGTTTTTACGCGAAAATTTTAATTTAATAAAATAATATTTCTAAAAGATAAAAATATACGTCAAATACATAACAAAATACTTAAACTTGTATGCAACAAATTAAAAAAAATAAAATATTAATATGTAATTGGCGTTTTTATTATAAAATAAATGTAATCACTTATCAAATGCGGATGCATAACAGCGGAGTTGATGGTATCGAAATTCCATTGATCTATAACATATAAATGATAGATCTAAATTATAGTAGCGCCCAAAATAATGAATATTTCAAAAAATTTTAAAAGCATTAAAATTATTAAAAGCATTGAATTTTATTCGATAGGTAGATTAAAAGAATAATTTTATAAATTTTGAAAAGATTCTTTGAAAATAGAAACTTTTATAAGATTATAGCTTTTATATATATGTATGTATATATATATATATATATATGTATAAAATTCATATTTTCATGCTTTATTCGTATGTTATATTTTATTTTTTAATTATTATGACTGTACACATATAATATATTATATTGTCCGCAAATATAAAAATTTCTTACTTTCAAGAACAAATATTAAATATCAAACATTTTTCAAAATTAAATATTTTTCTTATACACGTATCTATTTTATTAAATATTTTAATGTGAGTGACAAGAAGTAACCACGTGTTCGTTGTCGTATCATTTCACAATTTCAGAAGCTGTTATCATCATGCAGATACGTGCCGATGTAAACTTGCATCGAAGAATTTACAATCTGGACAAGGCGGGCTTTTGAAACGCGCAAGCACAGGAGAAATACAATGGAGAGTTACAGCGTTACAATAGCCGTGTAACTATGCGCGTTAGAGACCGCAGTTTCTAAAGGGAGGAGAGCTCCATCATGAAGGACGAACAACTATACGCGGACTACAGCTCCACTGGGAGATGTTTTTGCGAGATGCACACTATACGATGATGATCGAAGCTTTACGTCATCGGCGGCAAAATCGTTCCGCTACTCATATTGCGAAGCTGCCATTTTCCGGTGGATGCCATGAGTTTACAGTTTCGCATACATATAGCTTTCTCGCGTTCTCGCTTATTTACTCATAAGCTACGAGCCATGGCGGGTCATAGTAACTTCTCATTTAAATGTCATTTCCGTTTGTTGGAACGCGTGTAGGCAGATATGAATATGCATCGTCGCAAATAAACGGATTTTTATAGCCGCTCGAGAGAAAATCAATGTTTTTCTGGTAAATTACAAGCAGATCGAAATCAATATAAAATAGAACATTTTTAAAATAGAGCATAAAATGTAATAAGAAGAATTCGATTTTTTTGATGAAGATCGTCTTCTATTAATTTTACATTTAATGATAATAATTGAAAATTTATTTAAAAAATTTTGTATTATTAGGAAAAAGATTTTAATGAAATATATTGGTATGTTATTACCCGTCGTATCACGGAGCTTACCGCATAATCGTTTCGTGCCAAATTCTATTTCGAACCTGGTTGGTTTGAGTAAATGCTGTGTCATAAGAACTCTCTCTAACTCTACTCTCTAAAAGTGAATCAGTGTATTATCACTGTAATCAATGCTGTACTTATAACTGTTTGTAATCAGTGAGTATTTACTGTTTTTCAGTGATAATACACTAATTCAGTTTAGTGAAAGTAGTATATATACTATTTTCACTAGAGTGAATCAGTGTATTATCACTGAAAAACAGTAAATACTCACTGATTACAAACAGTTATAAGTACAGCACTGATTACAGTGATAATACACTGATTCACTTTTAGAGATAGTAGCCGAACATAATATGCCCTGCATGTGCTTTCGCATATTATTGTGCGATAGAAATTATGTTTACCAAACATCATCATTAGTGGCAGGCCGGTTAAATGGAAGAAGATTCTCGTTACATAGAAACGCAATCCTCCCCAAATCGAATTTCCCACGAGAATTTCCCTACGATCGGATACACGAGGAGAATTTCAAAATGAATTTACGCGCACAGGATCATTCTCGGTTCTTTCTCCCGGTTATATGACGCATAATTTGGCTGATTCGAATTCCTCGATTAGCCGGTGCGATACGCAAATCTATCGTAAATTAGAGAGCGATTATTGCTTTTCGTTAATCATCGGTCGCGGGTCAGGTTATTCGATCGATCCTGAATGAACAGTCCTAAAGCATCTTGATATCAGTATCGCGAAACTCGGTAATCGACCCGATGAGACTTTAAAATACGCGAGAGAAGAGAGATTGTTTTGCGTCGTTATTTTATTTATGCCAAGATAGCGCAATGTGTATATGTGTGTGTATGTGTAAGCATCCTATTCATGTTGTGTAATTATTTAACGTAATATTTTACCAGATTTAGCGGTAATGCAGAATTCATTAACACAATAATTATGGCTATTATTATATTCACTAGTATCTCGAGAATTATGCGTTAATCAAACAAACGAGATAAGATTAAATTATTTTCAATCGAATCGACATGATTCGATAATCAGTGCGACGAGTTAATTATACATATAACGAGAAGTGTGCTATAAATAAAAACAGAGTGTCGATCACTTTAACGTCAATTTTCCGTAGCTCTTTTTTATTCTTTTTTTCTTGCTTTTAAAGCAATTTCTTATGGAAGTAAATAACAAGTCGTGCTCTCTTTCGCTATTTTTATAATATATATTAATAACTGATTAGTAGTTATATTAAAATATTTTCAATTTACGTAGAAAAAATATTGTTGTGCAAACTCTATTTGTCTGCTTTTGTCGGCGTAAGTGATATTATTTAATTGAAACTGCTACAGAGGAAAAATTTAATTTCAATACTGTCTCTGTTTCATTTCCAAATATTGATTAACATCGTTATATCGGTTTATTCCTATTCAATTTTTAGTTTTTACTCTCAAGGATTTTCAATTATTATCTGAAAATTGGCATGTAAATAATTATCCAAAAAAGTCTCGAATGCAAGCCTTAACTAAGGAATACGTCTATCAGTGTTCCGCGACTTTTCCGAAAGAAAGTCTCGAGAAAAACTCTTTGTGCTTTTATAACTCATTAGCGTCCGCAACGTTGGCCTTTAGCATTACAGTGTCGGGAACGATATTGAAAAATTGAAAATCCCATATTGGCAAGCCGTCAATGATCCAATTTATCTAAAACGGCTTCACATAGTCATTGCAGACAGAGTCAAAAGCCACCGCGCTTAATATGTATTCCTCACGTTAATTTTTATGAATCATTTCTCCGTTAATTTGATATCTTCCACTACAAGATCCAATTAAAATATATGACATAATTATTATATGAATATATAATTAATGTCTAATTAATATGTGTATCATTTATTATATTAACTTACTTTATTTTGTAATATATATTAAAATATAGATTATATCTATATATTATATTTCAGTACAAAAAGGCCAAACAAAATTTTAAAGACACTTAAATGATGGTAAAAATTTCTCTAAGAAACATATGTTGTTTGGAATAGATTATAAATATTTATTACACATACACATACACAAAATAATGATTGTATCTACTGTAATTACATGATTTTACATATCGCAATGATGCTTGAGTCAATGCAATTTATACACGATATTTTGTTAATACGCCTACAAATCATTAAGTTTATTCTAATACTATATGTATGAGATACTATGAGAGATAAAATATAATTGAGACACTATAAGCAGAAAAAACGTAATTAATCGCATGGATTTACAATATAATTCAACGAAAAAAAAAAAACACAAAAAAGAGAATATCATTTTTACGACGAAATTATTAACTAAGCCATTAATCTATTAAATTTCGTAAAAACATTTTTGAGGATTAATAGTTCTAATAATACTTAATTTTAATCGCTCAATTTTGATTGATAAAATATCATATACTATAACTATAAAATGTATTAATAAAATAGTCTTAATAAAATTGCAGGAAATGATCATCCTTTTTATCATATTAAAAAAGTTATTTTTTTAAAGTTGTTTTGTTAAACTGTGTAATTTTAATAATTGTAGAAAATGATCACATTACGAGAAATATTACACGAATAATATTACGGAGTACCTCGGCGCGAGATGTTTTTTGCTTGTTCAAGTCTCACTGTGAATGACAACAGTAGCGTGCTATTGTTGTCATTCAAGCGGCGAGACTCGAGTAAGCAAAAAATGTGCTGAGACGTTCTGTATTTCGTCGTGTTATCTCTGAAAATAAAATCACATTCTCTGCGTCTATTAAAATTAACAATTAATCAATCAAAATAATTAATTAATTAACTTTCGGAATTATATCAGCGCTCGATCATTATTACGCGACCCAGAATAAAATTACTCATGTAATTTTCCAATTTCCCAGTCATTAATACAATATATTTAAAATCGCGATTATGAAAGTTAATAATTTGAGCGTCACTACATTTAATTAATTAACATTATTATTATTAATCCTATATGATTTTAATATATGTATATAATATATGTTATAAAATACAGTTATATATAAAGGAATGCCATGTAAAGTATCATCGTATTCTGATACTTAATATGCGTGTAATCGTAATTAACCATATTTTTGTGAGTGGATATATAAAGGACGAATGCTAAAGATTAAACAAGAGAAGAAGATCCGGGAAAGCTATTGGCGGAACTATGGGATGAGTAATTTATAATTCCATTAGTTTATTATATAATATTTGTGAAATTAATTATTCGCTTATTTCTGTACTAATTATTTACTTAGGAATTAATTCAGTAAACGTTTAGTAAAATTAAAAGAAAGTAATTAAGAAAGATAATAATTTAGTTGTTAAATATATTTTCTTATAAAGACAAGCTATAGCACACGTTTGATCTGTTTTTTTTTTAAGTTAAATGAATAATAAATTCAATATTAATATATCTCGAGAGACAACTCATTTCGAGATATAATTTACTTTTAAATATTCTCAATTTTTAAGCTTATTTTAATCGAACAATAAATTCGAAACTCGGATATTTCAGTACCAATTAATTCAAGAAATTATTTGATCAAACTGTTGATACTGTTCTACTTTTTAACTGATATTAAATCTTCCCTTTTTAAATATTAAACTTTTTACGTACTTAGCAATTATACGATTATAATTTGTCACCTTTATAAAAACGTAATATCTTTGAAATCTGTTTGTAGTATTAGTTTGTAGTATTTTTTTGTAGTATTATTTTTTGATTAATCTTTAAATAATTAAAAAGCAATAATATCTGATAATTATTGACCAATTAAATAGTAATGTTATCTGATGATTGATATTCTTTTATTTATTATTCGCTATAAGTATTTTTTTAGAAGTGCATATGCTAACGTAATGTCAAGTAAGCATCACCATTTTTAATATAAATTTTCTATTAATTGATAGAAGCAACAAATTCTGGAAAGTAACAAATTAGTAATAAATTAACATATAATTATGCCATGCATGCGGATTTAATCTCTCATAACAAGAACGCCAAACTAACGGATCATTATATTATTATATTGCCGAGTTTAAGTGTAATATCCTAACACGGGATATTATATTGGATACTGCCGTGCATGCTGTAATAACTTACGTATATTCCTAATGCCGATGGGATGCGTCAGAGAAACGTCTTCTCTTTGCGACACGGCAGCTTTCGCGGCACTTCGACTACTTCGGGAAGTATTGACAGTGTCTTGATAACACGATCAGGCGCCACTCCGCCAACAACCTAGCGGCTCTCGCGTACTCCATTACCGCGGGGCTAATCGTATTAAGAGCGTGCCGCATCTCGTTGCACATCCCCCGTTTCGTATTAACATACGTTGTATGGATATACAACGCGACCGGACCCCGATCTGTGTGCATTTGCCACGTCGGGAAAGGAACCATGCCATAAAAATCTAAATCGTCGAGGACACGAGAAAAAAGAATATATGGCATTTGTTAGAGGAAGAGCAATTTGACATACGCCTATTTCTCAACAATTGTATGTGCTATACTTTATTAGATCTGATTCTTAGCAATTTACTCATCAAAAGTTATTCATAGTTTATTTATTCCTTTATACAGGATGTCAGGGCAATCTCTTCCAAATAAAAAACTCTTGTAGCTTACCTCGAGAGCTTTTCAAAACACTATAATAAAGTATTTTTTTATCGAGTACTCTTCGAGTTATAAGGCTTGAAATAATCTCTTAATGTTACATAAACCATAAAATATCTAGTAAAATATTGAAAACACAATTGTTTCGAAGAAAAAATATGTAATTTGCAGTTAACAATTACATATTTTTTTCGAAACAATTATGTGTTTTCTTTACACCAATTGATTCCTCTCACTATTTTACACATAAAAGTATTAAGATAATTGAAAAATGAATATTTTACTAGATATTTTATGATTTATGTAAAATTAAGAAATTATTTCATAATTCGAAAAGTACTCGATGAAAAAATACTTTATTATAGTGTTTTGAAAAGCTCTCGAGGTAAGTTACAAGAGCTTTTTTTTGGGAAGAGATTGCCCTGACACCCTGTATATATTATATAGAAAATTGACTTGCATCGAGTTGTTCTTAGAATTTGAAAGTTACTCTTTTGTGAATTTCTTTGAGAAATTAATAATCTAAATATCTTTAGAACTTAAAAATCAAATGAGATATATCGATCTTACGATATCTTTCCTTTAACTTTTTTTGAAAGACGAGCATATTTCTTCTTAAATTCTTTCGCGTCCTCACTTGTATAACACTCTCCGCAAGTTAATGAAATTTTTCTCAGCTTCTTGAATTCTGCGTTAGATGTTTGTACAAGAACGCTATAAAATATTAATTTTTGCAAGCTGGTCGCTTAAAATTCTTCTCGACGTAATCCTGCCGGTATTAAATCAGCGAACGCTGTCTCAAGTGTCACCAGCACTGCAGCAACCTAATTTCGCTTCAAATAATTCTTCAAAGCGTAGTTCTCGAATATATTGTATATTTAAATGTACCGCGATAGAATATTGCAGAATCATGTAGTTTCATGAAGCAGATTATATTAAATTATTCGATCAATAGAGAGCCCAATTGTCAATCGGTCCATTCATCTCGCATCCGGTAGAGATATCAATGCACTGCTTTCTGTACTAATTCCAATTTATATGTTAAATCACGAAATTACACGTTTTCCTGGCACTGCGCGTAATCATCTGACCGAAATAGAGTATGAGTGCAGTTCTATCATTTTAAAAATACAAGAATTTTTCATGAATAAAAGTAATTTAACGGTTAATTCTCGAAAAAATGAGGTGTTTACGAAAAGAAGATTTGAAAAATATTTTCGCAAAAAATTATTCGCAGTTTATATGTAATACACGCGCGTTACATTTAATTCTTTGGAAAACTAATATATACAAAATTTTTATTTTAAAAAAATATAAAAAATTTTTAATATTTATATAAAATAAAATCTCTCTTCTGCATAATATATGTTTTAGGACTCATCACAATAAACTGTATTACGCTCGTAATTTGCTATAGCTTCTTTCGCTTTTGCCGAATAATGTCAGCGATACATGTCTTCAGGGGGATTAAAAGATATGCTGTGCGTTTGACGAATTTTTGCATATTAAATATGCGTAAAATGTGAAGATAATAGCGTGACCTTAATAATGGATTTTAAGGTGAAGACGGAAACGGCTTTTAAGCAAAACGTTTATTCCGCTTTAAGGAACTTTAAATCCGCATGTCATTGTAATAGCATGACTTGAGAATATCTCTCTGTTCAGCGGAGAGGAAAACGTGCACATGAACAATAAAACGGAAAAGTCAGTTCTAGTGGTGAGGTGTGTATTCACCATTATACTATTTTCGTCCGGATTGTTACCGGTCCTCTAAGGAAGGGTGATGGAGAAGGTAGCGGTCGAAAAGTGAGATTGACGTAACAAGCGGACGGGAATAGAGTACGAAACGAGAATGGCGCTCACTGCAAATTCAAGTTGTATCGAAGTAGGACATGTAATTCGTCGGACTGTGCATAGTTTGTTTCAATGTACGTACAATGTTTGGCGCGCTATCTTTCAACTGTATATATTAGAAGCGACAAACCGCGAAGAGTGCCGTTTGTTACGATGTCAGATTCTTGAATTACGTGATCGAATGTAGGAAAAACAGAAAAGGCCATTGAATTATTAAGAAAAAAAAAAAACAGCGATATATCAGACTTTGACTTTGAGTTTTTTGCCATCTAGCTTCTATCTCGAATGTATCTAATTCTTCAAGATTAGTCGGGAGATTTACGGCCCATTGCTTTTTTTTTTCTTCGTCTCTTCTTTTCGTTTTCTTCTTCGCTTTCGTATCGTACCGTATGTTTTTTTCTTCTCCGTTAAACATGAGAAAATTGCAAGAAGGCGTATTCTTACTATCTTTTCTCGCGCAACAATTCTCACTTCGCGTGCTTTCCAGCCTTTCTCTCACGTTTCACTAAGTAACGCTAAATTTTAAATCTAGTACGACAGAGAGAGAAATAAACCCACATTGCGACGCAATATATATAACTTTCTTTCTTACACGCGCATTTTTTCTTTTTCAGCGACATTCCTCGTTTCTGCATCCGTTCTCAAAGATAAAAGGCGGAACGCTCGTGTATTATGAGCAAATCTTTAGATACTTTTCTGCATTTCTGTGGCGTTTGACGCTTGATCGTACCCCGTTTCTGACACCCCGAGAATTTCAATTCCACAGCGAAGAATGCGAACGGGAAGCGGGGGAGAGGGTTTGGCAAGTGCCTGGGCAACTTGTCGCGGTTTCGAGCGGCGACATATCGATCGATCGCTTGCGGCTTCGATAGTTGGAAGTGCTCGCGAAACGTCATCGTATTCATAACAAACGCGTTCGTGGCAAGATTTCTCTCGAGAAGAATCTCTAAGATCGGAAAGCGTTTTCTCCGGGCTATTAGTCTCGTTTTCAAGCGAACAAGAGAACGACGTTGGAAGAAAAGCGACGATGGACGGAATCGGATTTTACGCTATCTAGATGGACGGATGGACTTTCCATCAAGCAAAGTAGCATCTATTGTTAACGCGTATTCTTGTCTGGCTATAACGCTCGTTTTATTATAACACACACGTCTTTGTAATCCGAAATGCCCAGGAGACTTGCATCAAACAGAATGCTTTCGCTAAGCTTTACAGAATTGCCTTCTCTTGTCTTATCTTAAAAGATTACGAAAATCATGAACGATGTTCTTTGTGTTCCACGAATATTGTGTAAATTTTCATGTCTTTGTTAAATTGATAAAAGAATAAGAAAAATTGTCACTTTCATCAATATAAATAATCATTAAAACTGAAATAATAATATAAAATATTCGCATAAAAAAAATTTGTTCTATCGTAAACTATAATTTTATTCCATTGAAAAAAATCACAGTCTTTTGTAAATATACTATAAGGGAAACAGCGTTTATAATTTAATGAATTTGTTACTGTTATCTTGTAAATGGGAAATGAATGCAACGAGGCGGCCGCAAACTAAATGCAATGTCAAGTTGGCGCAAGTGAAAAAGAAAAAAGGGGAGAAGGACGAAGTAAATGTACCGCGCGCGTAGGTAAAGTTTAACAAATGGTCCGCTGACTTCTCGATAACCTCGGTACGGAGTGCTGTTGTCGTTGCAAGAATAGCTGTATATTTCACATGCCCCATGCCGTTTGGAGGAAAGTTACTGCATTTTCGAGCGCTTGACTTTGTTCCGCCACCGCCTACATAAGAGGAATACGATTTCGTTATGTCGTTCCGTTCGCGGTTTCGCGTCTGTTGGAAATGTAAAGCGATCTATTTTCGTTAACTCGTCTAGCAAGAGACGTATTCTATTTACCTTACGAAAGTCGTGAATTAACATAGATGTCAACCAGAATTTTGCATGTATATGAAGAGTACTTTGCATCATATTATTTCCTCTCTGTTTTAGAAAAAAATGTATTTCTTTCTATTATAATAATTAAATAACAGCGATATGGATCATCCGAGGTAGGTGCTCTTATTTGGTGAAGCCCTTTTATTCTCACTACTGCGAGGCAGATTATTAAGTCTGCGGCTCGCAAGCTATAACGAGCAATTTTCATTAAATCTTCTGCATTTTTGCGCGAGCCAGCTAGCATGTAGCAGAAGATTGTGAGATGAATCTAGTTGAAAATATCAAATTATATATACGAGCAACGTTCGCCGTTCCTATCTTTACAGCAAGATGAAAAAATGAAGAAATCGCGGCAATATTTCGTTGGCAATCTAGTGAAAGCTTGATAAATATTGCATGGAATTTAAAGCACCTCATAACTGTCTTACAAAGGACTGTGCTATAACGATTCAGCAATGATAATCACGTAAAAATCTAATATATAAATTTCAGTTTCTCATAAAATATCAAAGTCACAAAAGGAAGGAGCAAATGGATTGGAGCAAGAAATGATTCAGGAAATTAACTCAGATTTATCACAGGATAACTTTCGATCGCTCTCAAAGTTTGTGATATTTTTCCTAAATATAAAGATTCTTGGAATCTTCACGAGCCACATATTTGTAGTCCAAAAAAAAGGAAAAACATTATTCTTAAAATATTATTCATTCATTTAATCGGATTACATCAATATTTTTATGCGCTGGGTTTATCGTTAAATAAAAAAAGCATAAGAAAAATTTAAATTTTGCTCTGTAAATATATTAATTCTCATAATATCTATATTCGCGCGTATTTTTTCATTTTATCCTTTTCTCGTCCGTGTCTTCAGAGGTCCAAAAATGACTAAAAAAGAAAAAAAAAAGAATGAGAAATCTTAAAACAGTGTATTTTCGATAAGAGCTGTACATGTAACAATGTAACTTGCGGCGAGGGCCCGATAAAAATTACGATCGGAATAAAGATTCTTCTCTCCAGGGGAGAAGGACCATCTAAGTGCACGAGATCCTATCTCCAGTGAACAGTTGATTCCATGCGAATAGCAGAATACGCTTATTCGTCCGATTGCAGTCGGAATATTGGTTCCTTCTCGGAAGCAAGAAGAGTGAAAGAAACTCTGAAGGACGGTATCTGCAGTTGTGTGCGTGGTATAGAGTGATTTGCAATTTACATACTTTACAGGTACCGCATCGAGAGGACAGAGAATTCCATTCGCAACCTATTAGAGTTCTATTGGTCCTTTCTACCTTATAGCAAAAATCCTAATGAAAGTTATTTTCACACCGGCATTCTTTCTCGCTAATATTTATAATTTTACAACTACAACAATCAGCAAAACATTTTTGCTACATCGACATATGTCCGGGATATACGTTCGAAAATATATGTCATCTGCAATGAAGTTCTGCATGAATTTTCTATTGATAATAAAAGGCAGAAAACTGCGATGCACAATCAAAAGGAAGCAAGAAACTGATATGATCCAGCTTCCGATCATTCAATCGAGTGATCAATTTGGCATTCTGAATTTTTAGCGCGCAGAAACTCAAAATCCGTTAATAAAATTTATTAATTTAAGCTGCATACTAAGCATTTCAAAAAAACATTGGAATAATTAAAAGCAATCTTTTTTCAAAATATGTAATACTGCGGACAATTTTACCTCATAAAGGAGGATAATCTTCTGTTAGCTGAATTTTCGTACAAATCCGGTCCAACAAATTAGGGAAACCGTGTAATTTTATGGTCCACGACACAATCCTATTTTAATCCGAGCTAATAGTTCACAAGCGTCTAAAGCCAAGAGAAGGAGCATGAGCAGGAGAGAGAGAGAGAGAGAAAGGACTCCTTGCGGCTAGTAATGTGTTACGAAAACGTAAATTACATACATCGTGTCACGAATACCACAAACGTCACGCCCTTCGCGAACCGAACGTTCTCTCTTTCTCTCTCCGCCTCTCCGCCCTTATATCGATCGTTAGCTATTTTCAGATTCAGGAACAATATTCAAGCGTTAATTGCTCCATTTCGCTCCGCTATTCATCCCTTACCGCAAAACAGTGCATATATACAATCGGACGATACTCACGCGGAACACATAGCGCAATATGACCGTTGTATGCACGCATAGTTTAAGAACTTTCCGAGGAATTATTCGCGTTATTGAATTCGTGTATTGTGGAAACAAAGCGACAGCAGAATAGATGCGTTTGGCATCTCGGCAATAAATCTCGATTAATACCAGAGATTATGCAAAATGTGAAGCATTAAGATACACAATTGTGAAACGTAAAAAGGGATGTAAATAAATCTTTGAGAGACGCGCGTTGTATGTATATATTGTTTAAAAATTAATGGCAGAGATCAAGTAAAATGACACAAAAAAAATGTAATCTTTGTAAATCAATTATCTTTGATGCATCGTCACTTTATTTAATCTATTGCCCATATTCGTCATACAAGCCACATAAACTCCGTTTCTATTACATTGCGGCCTAAAATAATAATTATTGTCAACACAACGACGTGGTATCTTGTTGTAGTTACTTGGTGTTTGCTTGATTTAGTACGACTATGTTATTCAAACGTATGCATGTATAACGAAAAAAAGTGTTTCCATAACTTTCTTGTTAACCTCGCGGTTATATCACAATTGTGATAGAACTATTTATAAAGTTTATTATTATTTTAATTCTCTTTACAAGTAAGGAAAAAAAAGAAGGGATTGTTATTTTCTCATATGAGATATTACATACGATTTTTCCTCGAGATTATCATTCCATCGGTAATAATTCTTACACTTGCTACATATACACGGAAAACGAGGTCATGTCGTTATCGAAAGAAGTATCATACAGAGACTTCATTGAGATTAAAATTAAGAATCTTAAAATAAAAATTGATATTAAATAAGCAGAAATTGATTTAAATTCTATATAATGTACGTGTATATGTGTGTGTGTACAATATACACATTAAAATAAAATATAATTTAACGCGACTAATATGATGCATAACAATGGAGTTGTTGTAAAGCAATATCCAAAATAATTCGTCATTTCGCGACTTCAATTTAAGATGTATAAATAAATACCATGAAATAATTTGCTTTGTAAAAATAGCCGTTGTCTTAGTATAAATTTTCAATCATGAAAGTTAATTTGTCATGCAAATATAATATCTAATTGTGGAGAATAATCGCCTTTGGCATCTTTGCTAGTATTCGTAAGCATTTATCTTTCGAAATAGGATTATTATTGTAATTATTCTTTATGAATTAGAGATTATTAACTCACGCAATTAATTAATTCCTACAATTTAATTATAAGCGCATGGAAATAACAATTATTTATTAAAGCACGCATTTTGTACGATTTAAACATTTCAAATAAAAATGGAAACAATAAAAATTATTAATTATTAATTTTATTGCAATTTTTATAAGCAATTAATAATATGTTTTTATAATGATCTTGGAGTTTCTTCAATTGGGAATCAAATACATATTTTATCTCACGTTTTAAATTTTTTACCGATTTAAATATATTTTGCTCGACATTTGTCGAATTGAGAGAAAGAAATTATATATCGCAAAATCAAGCGACTTTAAAGTAACAAAAAATAATACATATAAAGTGTAAATAATACATATAATTAATTTAAGATTAAATTAATTATTAATATTAAATATTTTACATGAATATATTTTCTAAAGTATGTCACTTTCAAATTCCTTGAAAATTATGTGTGTGTATATTTATATATTTATTTTTATATTATATAAAATGCAAAAATAAAATTGTTCTAAAACGTATATTTTATTTATTAACAATCGAAATAGCTCGCGGCAATATCGCGATTAATTTGTTCACGTTCACTGAGTTGATTTTATTTCGTGTTAGTTTTCGTTGTTCGTTTTTCCAATAAATAATAAAATGTTTATGTGATTAACATCGAGAATATCGCCTGATTATCAAATTCTGCTGGTGTATGAACAACTGCTATATTTTCACGAATAAGTGCTATAAAAAACAGCAATGAATAGAAAAAAATCAGATCTAAAATACAACTCTGTTATTGTGTACGTATCGTACCAATGAATTAAATTATATTTTAGTTAATAATATATACACACATACATATAAGTATATATGTATATAAGGTGTGAGCAGTACATATATATTATATTTTTGCAGAAAGAGGAAAACATTAAAAACAATTTAACGTTAACATTTTTTTAAACTAATGAATTAAATAATTTTTCTTTTGAGACAAATATAAATATAAGTAAATCATATAAGTCTCAAAAGTTTTTGTTCGTGTGTGTGTATATATTAATATTTTTTAGCGATTGTCCCTGCATTTTACAATTAAAACATGCTTATGATACTCTTTAAGATCTGTTAAGATAGAGGAAAAATAATTTGTTAAAAATTTAAACTCAAAAGGCTCAGTTTTGACTAAAATATTCGCACACTTTTACATATATTCTGAAAAATTCATATCCTTTTTTGTACAAAATATTGTGCAATGTTTACATCAACTATGTTTCACGCAAAAATATTTGTTAAAGAAATTTATTTTGCATTTATCAAAACAAAGAGAATTTATTTAATCAAGCACGTATTTAATAAAAACCATTACAATAAATTGAAAAGCGTAGTTTGTTTCTTTTATGCTGCAAATATAGAGTTATAATATAATAGTGATAAAAGATAGCATAACAATAATAATTTTATATAAAATTAAAAGTAGAAAAATAATAAATAAATATATATATATATATTTATTTAAATATATTTATGCTTTTTTGATGAATGCAAAATAAAATTTTTTAATATATATAATGATTTTGCATAAAATGATTCTTCAAAATCTTTATTGTTTAAAAGCACGCTATCTTTTTCTTATTTCAAGATGTCTTAAAGAATGTAATAATTATTTTTATTTTTAACATATATAATACTGAATTAAAGAAAATAATCATTTCGTTTCTCATAAAAAATTTGGAAAACTTAATATTTTTTAATTTGTTATTTATTTATCTCTTTGAGTTTTTATCATAATTTTATCATTTTATATAGTATTAAATTTTAAATTTTAATTTTTCAAGAACGCTCCCAACTATCAATGAAACGCAGAAAGCACATTTCGTAAGCAAATGTGAACTCTTATTTAAGACCATTTTACAGGATATCACGCGGCAAAGAAAACTCGATTTTGTTATATTGTGTTTCATGTTTATTTTTCATAACATTCATGCATTATTACAAACTACCGATTCTAATAGGAAATAAAAAGAATAGTGCAAACATCATATGCTTAAGAAAAAATATTCTTTCCTCAAATATTAGTTATATATTATTTTACGAAAGAGTAACAGAATAATTGTTGTTATCTTTTTTTATCAGTAATATACCTAAATTACAGTATGCAAACAGCTTAGATAACGCGAATAGTGGAAAAAAATAACATAACTACAGCACAATTAAGCAAACGATATCTTACTGTAGACATGAAGGAAAATAAAACGAATATTATCCGCGAAATATGCGAAGGTAAAATAATGTTTTCAAAACGGAATGTGTGACATGATGGAGTTGATTGTTTTACGTGGATTATTTGACAAAATAATAGTTCGTCGATGATTGCATTTTGATGGAACATCAGTGAAACGTCAACGATTAGCAAGAGAAAGGGGGAAAGGATGTATTAATCTCGCAGAATGATTACTCGAAGGTATATAAGACGCTCTCGACGTACTTTGCAATCCTCGAGCATCTAAATCGAGACGATCATGTTTCACGCAGCCCACTAATTTTATAATTAAATTCCTTCGAGAAATTTCAACGGCTCATAATCACACATTTGTCCTTTTTTTACGTGTTTTTTTATACGACCGCGTTCTTCTCCATCCGTAGCTTTCTTTTTATTGTTGACTCAAACAAGACAGAATAAAATTTAATTGAAAACAAAATGAAATATTTCATTTTGTTCTTACAGTTATTTACACCTGAGCACGTTTCACCAGGTGCGAGAATCGAGAAAAAAAATTGCGCGGTGATTTTGCACGCAGTTTATTCGAATGCATGCGCGCACTTTATTCGTAACTTGAAAAGTAATTCCGATGTCGTAATATATTTTCCAGATGGTGGCGTGGATGAAACCGCAATGATCTTCCAGCGGCTCGCGAAGAATTCGTGAACATAAAAACACGCATAAAAACACGGACAACAAATGCCGAATCCTGGTGAGACGAAAAAGGACAGGGGCAATTCTTCAACGAGGATCCTCCGACGTGCTCGAAATAAGCAAATTCTTATTTCTCTGAAAATGTTCGGCCTACGAGAAGTATTTTTCTGACTTTAGACAGCGGACAAAGAAAAGACTCATCGTCTCCTCGTCTTCGAGGAAGCGTAGTTCTCGCGGAACTCTTCGTCGGATGTCCTCAAAAACTTGAACCTCCTTCTGAGTTTCACAAATTATATATCTTGGAACCAGTTACGCGCAGTGTTCTCGAGGAACTTTTGCATCGATCGTGAAGCAAACCAGACGAACTTTCTTCCGGACGCGAATCTTGGGGGAACTTCCTGAGAACGCGATGCCACGATTCGCCACTTCCTCTTCCCTCTATCTTACCTCGTTAAAATGCTCTTGGCTATGAAGGAACAATTTCCACTTTGCTCGCGATAAATGTGCGCTACAAAAAAAGGAAATCCGTAAGTCAATTGAAAATTAAGGAGATACCTGGGAGCGTTCGCGCGAAATACGCGAGGTGAGATTCTTGCTCATTCTAATAACATCGAGCAGAGGATTGTGAGCGACAGTGTTGTCGTTGTAATGAAGAAGAATGTGCGAGAATATCGTACTTTAAAATTCCAAGCGTGTCGGACGATGAGAATAGCAACCAACGTAATGCAGCGCCGAAGGGCGGATCTGAATTGAGAGTGTCGTGAAAGCACCGAGAAAACGTTTTTAAACGATTTAGTTCCGATTGACATCTAATTGAAGACGTGATAGAGTTATTCGTGAAGAGAGTATTAACGATAACGCGAATGTGTGAGGATTTTATCAGCGATGTGTGAACGACAGTTGTTCTCTCGTGTAATCAACCGCAAACTCGCGACAAAGAGGCTAGAATGCAGAGTATAATCCTTCCATTTGCGTGAAACGTAACGGGAATACTTGATACGAGTCGATTAATACGATGCGCGGTACAATGTCGAGGAACGAAAAAAAACGCCGAGTTATGATCGAACGAAGCAGAACGAAAGTTTGACGGGAATCATCGCAAAATCACGGCTCCATTAAATAAACAGCATCGTATGACAAACCGAGGGTAAAACTTCTCTTTCCGGAACAAAACGTTTGGAACATACATCATCAACGAGTATCACGCTCGCGAATTTCAGGAGCGATATTCATCGTCCTCGGCGAGGAATTGACGAGCAAAAAACCATCTCGTCGTAAAACGAACGGCGAGCGAATTTCACGATGAAACATCAACGACCGCTTTAACAATCGTTAAAAGAGGATCGAACGACGGTAGAATGCACGGCTGAAACGACGGTGCGCTATAAGATTAAACGTGAAACTCTCTCGAAAGCCGGAGACTCGGATCTTTCTTCTAGCTGAGAAATTAGCGTAATAATTAACGACAACCACTCGATCTCACCTTGTTACCGTGGAAAAAAAGCGAACTAATATAAAATCAACGATTACGCTTCCTTAAGAAGAACAAATTAAAATTCCTTAAGAAGAACAAAAAAAATTCCTTAAAAAGAACGACAGGTATCAGCGAGAAAAAGCATATTTATTATTCTAACGATGAATAAGTCGCGAAGATAATGAAATTTCATCCAATGGAGATCCGGGACATGGTCGGAGAGTGGCCATTGTGCATGAAACGCAAGTGGAAGTGAGATCAAATCGAATCTGGAATTATCCGGTCGCGCCGCTTATCATCTCGCAGTCTCTAACACAGGCAAAGACATACACGGTGCTATCACAGTATTATTGTCGACGACCTTACCGTCGCAATCGGTATCGCTGCCGGAACTAAATGAGATGATTCGTTGCACGAGAGCACGAATATTAGTGACGAAGTCGATAAACGGGAAAATGGCTTCGAATTAACGGTTTCCGTAATCGAAGCGGCCGCGAAGGCCGCGCACGACACGAGCTCGTCTCTCTCACGAATCAATTCTTTCGACTCGACGCCGCGCGGTCGTTCTCTGCGCGATTTCCAATTAAGATCGACCGGACGGAAAAATCGATAAGAGATTAAAAGCTCGTATTTCCTCGGCAGCCTTCACGGAAGATCGATCTTGAATAAACGAGACGAGAGGATCGACGATACCAGAAGAGCGAATATCTCTGCCACAACGAGGAGAAGCCAATCGATGAATGTTCTTTGACTTAGGAGACATTCCTCTGCGGCGACGTCACACCGGAGAATTCGTATCTTGTCTCGATTATAATAGTACCACGAGAGAATAGGACAAGTCTTGGCATTGAAAGCCCGCTTGAGTTGATCGACTAGTATTGGTATGCGCGGTAGCCAAAAATATGCAAGTTATTCGAAGAAAAACGATAGTCCTCTCCATCCTCTATCCGATAGTTTCGTCTATTTAAACCTTCGCCCTTTAAATCGAACACCGTAGAAATTTGGAGACCGTTTGAATATCTTGGCAATACACTAATAGTTTTGGAAAGAAACGGACGGATAAATTCAATGACAATCGATGGTACCGAGTCTCCTTACAACTGACAGCTACTGCTGTCAGAAGTTACCACCAATCACTGGGAAATCAACACGACTCGAGGGGCAAAAGAAAAGTGGCGTAACGCAAACATTCGAAGAGAGAGAGAGAGAGAGAGAGAGAGAGAGAGAGAGAGATAAAAATTGCGTAGAAAACTCAGCTGTCTTGAAAAGAAGTTAAAAAGATTCCCTAAGCAAACGGAAAGATGAGTAAGTGGCGATAGTTGAATTGTAGTAGGAAAACGAAGAAGAGTGAAGAGAAGTTTCGTGGTAGCGTTCAACTTAAATAAGCGACGAAACGAGAGAGAGAGAGAGAGAGAGAAATTCTCTCGCGATTCCGTCGCTATGCAGAACCTTGTAGACGAGTACTTGACATACAATGCCACGTCACACCCTTGGAACGTGACGACGACGATACCATGGTATGACAATGACACTTACTATCACAATGGCACCAACTACACGGAACTGGAACCGCGCAATCAATTTGTGCTGCCATGGTGGCGGCAGATGATCTGGACGCTCCTGTTCGCCGGCATGATCGCAGTGGCAACCGGTGGCAATCTGATAGTGATATGGATCGTGCTAGCACATAGGCGAATGCGCACCGTCACCAACTATTTCCTAGTAAATCTCAGCATCGCGGACGCGATGGTATCCACTTTGAATGTCACCTTCAACTACACCTACATGCTCAACAGCCATTGGCCGTTCGGTATGCTCTACTGCAAGATCTGTCAGTTCGTCGCGGTCCTCACTATCTGTGCCAGCGTCTTTACTCTGATGGCGATATCTATCGACCGGTAAGTAGGGGAGACAAAATAATAAGTTTCTTCGTTTTCAGATTTAAACTGTATTAGCTAAAAATTTAGAATAAAAATTTACATGATAATATATAGAATAAAAATTTATATGATAATATATATTGTTTTAAACTTATTTTCTATTATAAAAGTAAACATAATAATTGAAATCTAAATAATTTATCTTCAAAACTGATATGTCTACCAAAAGTCATATAAATATAATAAAAAAAGATAAAAAAAGTAAAAAATAAATTTTAAAAAATTTAAATATGTAGAATAATATAATATTAACAAAGTTATTCCGCTACTTTAGCACTATTTAAATTATATAATTTGTCAAAATATCATAGCTTTAAAATTTCAAAAATTTTAAACTTAATACATAAAATTTAACGCATAAATGAATATAAAAGTTATGAGCTTCAGATAAATAAATTAAGTATATTTTTATACATTAATTCTTCTTACTAAAAAAAGAAATAGCAGTATATTTATTTACAACATTCATCCACGTCGATTTTTATTTTTACTCTCTTTTCTTTTCTATATTTTTAGAATATTATCCTAAGAGCGATTGCGTATATATATATATATATATATATATATATATATATATATATATATATATATATATTTCAAAATATCAGTGTAACATTCGAAATCAATTTGAAGATTTTAGAACAATGTAACATTTAAAATTTGCCCAGCTATTGCACGAGATATAAAAAGATATTCGTCAATATTAATCGTTTTCTTTAAGCGCAAATTGTCATGATACTTAGACGCATCAAGCAATCAATAATGCCGATAATAGGATAGATCCTGACTTCCGTGAGTTATCTTTTCCCTTCGCTTGAGCGCGCTCTCGCTTTTAGCGTGTGAATGCTTTTCGTGCTGAAATCCCACTTAGATCGATGTCCGGTCTTGGGAAAACACATTTCCTCTTGTTTATCTAGACGAGTTCACTGCGTGTATTAAAGTAGGTATAACGTAGATGCGTCATACATGACGTCGTTAAAAACGAACGTTTCATAGCAAAATGGAAGACACAAGTCTCAGACTAACAACTGCGATCAATTTGATGTCGAAAGTCGGCAAAGAAAAACAAGGAAGATAAACACTCGCTCTAGCATCACCTGTCTTGCGATTAGACGAGATGAAACTTCATAACCGTCAAGATCCAATTACATATCTCAACAAACCTTAACTTCTTATTCGCATCTCTGGATCAGAGATATCATCATCAGACTATAATAGATTTTTTTTTCACGCATATATAAAATATGTAAGAACCGAAAAAACATTCGGATTGTTTTTTAAATCACCGCGTTCATCGTATCGAACTGAAGGATACTTAGTACGATTGCTTTTCACGGGATAGAACACATATTACAATCATACTCGTAAAAAATTGCTTTATAACAAACGATAAAAGAAATATGAACGCGTCAAAACGAACGAATAAAACAGAGGCGCTTTTTTGCGGGAATATTGAAACAAGTACAATTCAATCCGCCAGCTTGAAAATGTCGAGTTAATTTTTCAAAGCAACTCTGCTCTTGAATGAGAACAACTTATACTCTCAACGGAATACATAATTCACCGCTCTTTTTCTACAGTTACCGTAAATCCAGATTTCTTTCTTTTCTTTTTAATCCAGTTAGATTACGATTCTTTAATCAGACTGAAACGAAAGATAATTTCTTCGATATTAAAGAAGAGAAGCACTTAGGTATTCAAAGTAATTGATGATTAATGCGTTAAATCGTAAACTCTTTGAAGATTTTGCCTGAAAGTGCGAGTGCATTCGTAATATTTCGAGCGCGATCGTTTAAATTATCGTTATCTCGATTAAAGATTCAGTCACTTCTCGAACCAAACAACCCGGTTTCTCAAAGCCGATTATGCTAAGTTCACGTCCTATTCAGCCAAGCGAATGATTGCTTCAAGAAAGCACGTAAGCAAAGCCCGAAAGGATGAACTAACGGCGGAAACCGCTAGTCTGAATATTGTTCTCCGCAAATTGCGGGAGCTCTTCATTTTATGTGTTCTAGAAGAAAAGCCGCTATTCTGGAACAATATCTAGAGTTAAGCGTAGAACTGAATGCCAGTCTATTCCATGAGGCATCGTGTAGATATTTTTATTCGTTCATAAGAGTTTTTCTAAACCAAACGTATACTTTTCGAAGATTTAGACATTTTTTTTTGGAATCGCGATAAAAATGAATAGCGAGATAAAAATTTCGATCGCCTGGTGCCGCCAACAGATGCGACGTATATTGGAAGGTGCTCAGCGGTCGTAAATCCTGGAATTTGCTTTTTATGCCGAGAATAAAATACAGAGGAGGGAGACTGGTTGTTGCCGGTGGCAATCGCCAATAACCACGAATATCGTACGGACAAATTTATCGCAGGAACTAATTCTCGGATAATATCTGAGGATATTGCGTGATGACAAAGCTCGGTATTTTGCAACAGACACCTATATCGTAGCATTTTCAAAATGACAATTCGTCGGAGGAAAACGTCGATGGTGCGTCACGAACGGCAGTCCCCTGATAATGTGCGTTATCACGAATGTTGGAGATCCGAGACTTCGACAATATACCATATGGGGAAGACAGGTAAAGACGGAGGAAGGGAATCATTGAAACGTAGGCATCGGCGTCCGATGTGAAGATAGAAATAACACGGACATTGCAGCTCGCGCGTTTCGATCGATTTTCACTACGACGAGGAAGCGCTTTTATCTAGATTATTAAATGTATTACAGTGCGATAGAGCATGTGTGTGTATCCTGCAACGAACCTCCGTAAATGCGATGGAATGGAACGAAAAAACTTAATCGAAAAACGATATAATGGCGAATGTGCGCGCTCTAAATTTATATCCTAAGCCCGATTTAGGTAATCTATAAATTCGCAATAAAAAGAATTCAAGATAGAATTCTATCTCTAATTTTATATTATAGTATAAAAAATCCCGATGTGTATATATGTTTCGATATGTTTTTTAAAATATATTTGTATGTATTTTATTTTTCTCTATTATTTTACTATTATACACATGAAATTGTAAATAGAGATTTTATCCCGAATTTTTTTGTGATTTACAGACCTCAACCTTCTAAAGCGGACTCTAAGCGGATTGAATCGATCATACCCATTTAAATAATACTGCATCTATGAACACACACTAGCGCAGATTTGCTCCAACTCGTTTTTCAATTCATGCAATATTTTTTCATCACACCCCTATAAACGTATGTCAGCAGACATTGTCGTAAATATAGAAGAAGATTGGATCGTCAGTTAATTTTCTCCGGCGCGCTTGATAACCCACGTAAGAATATTGCTGTTATTACTACCTACTATCGGGGATATCGATACCAAGTATTGCGAAGGAAAGGTCGATCTCGAAGAGATCGACGAAAAGGCAATCGTGTAACCGCGAGAGGAAGAGACTCCTTTCCTTTTATTACGAAAAAGAGGATAAATAATTGCGGGTGCGCAAAGTAAAGTCACTCGTCGTCGTTTGAAATATTTTCGTTTCAGACATTTCAACAACTTGAGAGAAAAAAAAGTCTTTTCGAAAAAGAAGAGATTGGCTAATATCAGAAAGTATTGCCAATAAAAAGGAATGTAGAAGCACTCTGTTCCGAAAAAGGAATTGCAAATTATTTTGCAGAGTATTTGCTCTTATGCGACAAGCACATAATAAGCGAGTATTGGTTTCTGCAGTTAATGTGTACTTCTACCATTTGAAAGCGATTCTCGTCGACAGATTACATTAGCGGCTGAAATATTAAACGTCAATAATTATCGCATTTTCTTTTTGTTTAAATTCAGATCCCAATTGACCTGCAACAGGGATGATTAAAATATGCAATCGAATGTCCAGTATTGCACGCAGCATAAATAATACGATATTATTTTTATCGCAAGAATCGTCTATCTATAAAATATTATTTTTCCTTTTATTTCATTATATAATATTTTCCACAAAAGTATTCACATTATTTTATATTCCAACAGAATACATGCCCTCGCTCGTATGCAGCAACGATGAATGGCGAGTCGAGAGTTAATTTCAGGCTATTTTCGCTTGAAATGCCATTGAAAACAAATCTATGCAGTCTGTAAACTCACGCGAGTGAAAATGTTGCATACATTCGCTATTCATCCCGAGAGAACATTATTGTCGAAAAAAATGCTCAGGATTCTTTTCCTGAGATCTCTACTTTATTCAAGAAAAATTTCCTCTCGCTTGTAGGTTTTCTCATCACTGCTCGGAGAGTTTTTTCTTTTTCTCTATCTATCTATCTATCTCTTGTATATGTGCGGGAAAATATCTTAAAAATGCGCAGGCGTTAAATTTTCTAGGAATGAAAATAACTCACGTCCTTATAGCGCTTCCACTTAACAAGAGCATATTTATATCATTATATCATGTTTACAAGAGCAATCATATTGATTCGATTTATCATGGAACGGTCGATTAATTCAATATTTCAAATCGATTGGTTCTAAGACCCGTACTGCAGCAAAATCTCGTCTCTCTACTCATTTTTAGAATATCATCTTTAAAATTGATATTTAAAGAAACTCGAAGACTGAGATCTTTAGCTAACGATATTGCGAAATCGGATATCGAAAAACTCTTTATCAAAAATTGTTATTGCAATCGAATTGTCAGATAACAAGATTCAGTTCATGTGCGGCGACGAGTATAACAGTTCAGTGAGTTCACATTCTTAAAGAAATACGATATCGGATGTACCGTAAATTTCGCACACGGAGAACTGCTTTATCCGACGACGTTTCGCATTTATGCGGAAACTATGCGAAACTGTAAAAATTTGCTTGCGTCTGAAGAACATGCATTTCTAAATATTGACGTCATTATAACATCCCCGCGTATGTTTGGCATCCATTATTCCATACGGAAATGCACACAGTGCAACGACGTTGATAGCGAAGGGAGAAGGGGATGCATTAGCTCCTTGCGCGGTATGTCACGTACATGCTTCCGATACCGATTCAAACGAGAACCGCGCGTTGAAACAATGCCGCGCATTAGAGGCAGCGCTCATCGACGCAAATGAAATTCCGGAAAGGTCGTATTGTACGACGTATAGCACGAAATAAGAGAGAAATGCGCACAGCTCCAAAAAAATATTTCTCTCCCGCCCTCAATGTTTGTCCGAGGCAACGATAGGAACAACCTGATATTTTATATCCCAAGTTGTGAATACATTAGAAATTCAATGAGAGAATTCAATGCAAAGAAGATAGTTGTAGATCAGTGAGATTGAGTTTTATTTTCGAGAAATGATAAAAGGAAAAAGGAGGCCGAAAAGCGACGAAAAATGAATTCTGAAATATCGGGAATACTTTAGGGATATTAAGGGATATCAATTAGAGTCATCTTTATCGACCCTCAAAATGTAGCATGGCTAATGCATCGCTGATGTGAGCAATAAAAGCGCTGCTTAATAAGAATAATGCATTGGTCCATGCTGGACAGAGAATATAAATTCATGTCGAGAGAGAGACGATCTTTGATGAAGCGATGCGATTTTGATCTTGGTGCGTCTGTTGTACTTGTCATCTTGGTACAGTTCTATCAATTATTAATCTTAATATTCTATCAATTATACATATGACATTTTCTATTAAAAGCCATCAAATATTAAGTTTAAAATTCTATCAATTATCACTCTTCATCTTTTACTATCGATTAACTGTCCGTTCAGTGAGCTGTTAATTGCATATTATGATTCAAAGGCGAGCCTAGTCAATAAAGATTCTGATAGACGGACAGTTTAGGGGAAATAAACGAAGGGAATGGATACTTTGAAAAGTTTATTTCTCACTAGGGCGAACTGATGGAAAATCCGACGCGTAATGATGTTTTCAGCACGACATTTTTGACAATCAAACAGCAACATTCTATGTCGAGCTTCGATGCTGATTAACGTTCGAAGACTGAAGAATTTACAGGCGCAAATTATAACCTGGTAATCCATCTTGAACTTGTCATCGTAAACGGATTGTTTACGTAGAAACTGCTCACGAAAAATACTCTTCTAGACGAAAGCTTCAGATCAGAGATCGCGAAGGAGATCGAAACAAACTACACATCGTATTCATTTACGATGCAGTAACCAAGGATTCGATTTTTTCGTTCAAAATCACATTCGAGAAATCGAAAACGTATCTAACCAATAGTGATTTCACGCCGAAGACAAAAGCGTAGAACGATGTTTGGATTCTACAACCATTATCGAACGACGTGGAAGAGACATCGAATGCAATCGAGAATTCTCCAACGACAGATTTCTAACTCTGACCGATCGGTGGTCTTCTCTATTCCAAAAACGACGACGATTCGCAATTTAATTTCCTTAGGATGCCGATTATCCTGCGGGGATTGTCACCGCAATATCAATCGATGATCAGTGGTTCGAGTCGTCTTAAACGACGACAAAGGTCTGCGGGCGAAATGTCTTGCACAAGAAGAGAATGAGGATTTGACTGAATCGCATGGAAAGCTAACGAGAGCATCTCAAGAACTTTAACGATCGCTAGGAGGAAGCAGCGATCATTAACGACCATCCGACACCCTCGACTATTAAAGCGGAGGAAATTCGGAATTTCCTAGGAAGAAACGTCTCTCGAGGAAAGCACTCTTGATTAGAAAAATTAATCGGAAGGACGGCGGGAACATCTTTTACCGCAAACAATCACCGACACTTTCATGCTATCGATTTTCTATCGAAAAGAAAGAGAGAGAGAGAAAGAATGAAATTTACCTACACATTTTCCAATTTAATCCGATCGCGTTCGTCCTATCAAAAACATTTCATTCTGATATATATCACAGATATCTAACTACTGGACCTGGCGAACCCTCTTTGAATTGTAGACTGTCGAAACTTCACGATTCGCACATTTGCGCATTGATATCGAACGTTACGTGCTTCGCGTATCGATGATCGAGAAGTTTGCCTGTGTTGTGCCTCATGCTCGTCAGTTTTGCTCGTATTACTAGAAGCTGTAGGACAATGGGATATACAGTTAGCCGAGCGATCCGGTCATCAGTTTGCATGGGAATGCAAACCGGCACTTCAGTTGCCGTTTGTTTATGGTGAGAAGATGGTTTGTCCGTGGGCGTTGTTTCACAGGAGAGAGACTAGTTTGCACAAATTGAATCTGATCTCTCTGCGCCCGTTAATTCGCTAGTTAAATATTGACGGGAATTGCTTTCCGTTTTGCGAGAGCAATTCTTTTTCTTCGTTATTTTCGATTAGACTGCGAAATCCCGTCTGGATATTCGCCGCGTTTGTCGCGGAAGCCGCAGAACCGCTCGAAATTCTAGATAACGCGGATTCAAGTGAAAAAAAGAGAACTAATTTCACCACCGCGGAAAGAGCAATGAGAGGGCATATAATATCAAATTGGTTTAATGAAACTATTTTCCAACGGAATTTAAAAAAAAAAATAAAAAAAGAAACGCCGAGTTTTCGAGACGTGAATTTTTCGCTAGAGAAATCGCAAATCTGGGCAATAAGCATCTTTTTCGGGGGAAACGTAAAGGAAAATCAAAAGACGCGATATAAAGTTTACCTCGTTGAATGTGAAAAGTACCGATCACAACGTCGGATCTGAATATAAACGGTTCGTTCAGGCAACAACGTAATAAAACAACGGCAAGTAAACGACAGTTTCGACGGCAATGTCGATTCGATCACGCGCATAAACATGGAAAATTCAATCGCTTCGCTGTCTGCGGCGAAAAATACGGAACAGTTAGACGTTATAAAATAGAACATGACGTTGCTCATCTTCCCGAGATCCCGGTGAGAGAGTCGCGGCAAGTTATAACGCGCGAATACCGCCTTAAATTCCAACATCAATACCGATCGTAGCTGGAATATCGGCGTTTCGCGAGACGAGCATCTCGACATTCAATCAAACAGTCGGGAATCGGAATGAACCACTCTTAAGCCGTCAGTAACTTCGTCTCGCGGCGGGGAACTCGCGTTCCGGTCTGCCAGAGATAACGTCGGATGATAAAACTGCGACGAGGCGGAAATCGACGCGGGTGGACGGGGGTCGAATTTATGTAAAATTGGACATGCCAACGCGAATGTGTCAATACCACCTTGAATCGCAAACAATAGTATAGCCGCGCAACTGTCCATCAGTATCCAATCCGTCCGGAACAAAATCCGGAAACAAAACCTGCGAGATCTCCGCTTAAAGGGGATGTTGCAGCGCGGCGCATCTCTGGACAGTTTCGATCGATACAATGCAAACATTCGCTTTGTCAATCAAAACGTTATCGATGTGTTTGAAAAAGATAAATTTCATCGAAATTCATCGATATGTTTGAAAAAGATGAATTTCATCGAAATCCACAAACTACTATAACAATAAACGCGGAAAGGAAATGGCGACATTAACAGTGTGGATTCGTATGTCGACTATAACAATTTTCTCCGAAAGTTACGAGCAACCGAAATGCGCGCCGAGAATAGATTTCCGCTGGACTCGCAACGATGGGAATAACGAATCTGTTCGTTCCGAGATGGAAAATCAGATTAAATGCGCGAAAGCCTGACAGTACGCATCGGTAGTACCTGGACAGATGCTCCAAGTGTAAGCGACCAAACCTGTTGAGTCGTAACCTGTTGCGACGGCTAAATAATGCGAAACAATTTATTCCGTTTGTTTGAATCGAGGTCGAGCGTTATTCGTGAGAGGGAAAGTGCCAAAATGCGCGGTCCGAGGAGCAGCTTTCCTAGTTCTTCGCTCGCTCGACAATTAACGTCATTCGATCGGTACGAATAACATAAATAAGCGAGGCAAGCAACAACGTGAATTTTAATCGAAATACCAACGATCTTGTCGCCAACAATTAAAGGATCGATTAAAATTCCAATGCCGGCAATGTCCTCATTCATGACAATTCCTGATCGATCCTGGACGGAGAATGGAAGACGAAAACGGAATGCGAATCTTAAAGACAATACTGACTCGAGTCGGAGATGCAACTTATCGGGGATGCGAATCTATTCGCATCCGCCGATTGTCTGCATTCGAAACTTCAATGCCGAAATGTCGCTCCGAATATCGATCTCGAGGCGAGAATAAACGTCACGAGTTGCTATCACGTCGAATTGATGATAAATGGCGAAGCAAACCTCTTAAATTTCATGAGAAGGATTGAGTGCGCATGTTCGACCTTTGGCTGGACGAACGTCTTCTGTAACATCCGTTACCGCAATCCTATTGTTCTGTGTATATCCGTTATTACAAACAATAATTCGCGAAGGGCTAATTTGAACTCGAGTTACAAAGCAAATTGTGATGAGTCAACCGACACCTGGAGGAATGGAAATGACCGCGCAAGGAAAGCCGTTCTTGATTGTGTCGGCTTAGAACTAATTGTAAGTTACCTGGAACACTGCCAAGTAGAGTTGAATGTCAACGAGAATTACAATTACAACGTCAACGTCAACATCGACACATACCCGATTTGCATTATCGATCAATATCCTTCTCCCCTCCGCAAATAATAATAATAATAATCCAACAAATCAGTTAAATGGATTTCCCGAAAAGCACAGCTATAACTTCGGCACGAATTACAACATCAATTACAATCAGAGTGGAAAGTGCAAGAAAGGCTAACACGAGTTGTGTTGTATAATACAGCAACAACGAGGATAAGAACATCTAGATGAGGATGTGGAAACGATAAGAAGTTCCGGAGCGGACAACCGCGGAAGATCCGATAATCTGGCCCGTTTTCCGAACGAATTAATCTGCAACGGTCAATCATCCAAGTTTGGCCAGGATCAACGTTTATCGAAACCGATTACGCGGTTAACGAGGGATTTACGTTGGGTGGCTGATAAAATATGCATTGCATCTAGGAAGCGGTCGAGCGATTATCCAGTCGCTGTAAAATTTGTCGCAAAAATAGTATACCGCTGGAATAATGAGATTAGCAAGGCGCGAATCTAATGAAGCAAAATCCACATCTGCGCATAATGCAAGTTTATAAGTTTAATTACAATCTTGTATATTTGAGCTGTTAAATAATATTCACGTATAATCATAATGTTATTTTAATAAGTTTTTTTTTTCATATTGAATATGATTCTGACTTTTCCAAATTCGTCACAATTTTGAGGATTAAAATTGGAAAATTGAACTATTTTAATATATTTTGTTATAAAGTTGGAAAATTGGATTATTTTAATGTATTGTGTTATAGCTGTGCTATATGCGACGTGTTGGAGAAATTTTGTTACAATTAAAGTGAAAAATAGAATTTTGTTAATAAAACTTTCAGCTCTCTAGAGAAATTTGTTGCGCCGATTTGGATTAATGAGATATTTATTATTAAATTTTGCGTCTATAGCGAAAAAGTTGCGAATTAAAAATTATAAAGATCTAATAAATAATTTAATTATATTTCCAAATTAAGGATTTTCTAAGTCGCTGAATTTTTTTTGCAACTTTATTATTGCAAATTTCTCAAATGGAAAAATTTGAAAATCAGATTCGTATTCAACGTCAAAAGAAAAATTACAGAAAATGATTAAGTTTTTTCCTTATGCTTAAAAAAGTTACTTTCTATTCAATTATATAATAAAAAAGTAATGTAAAAATGACGGATAAATACGTGAAAAAAAAAGAGATATTTTTGAGAGAATTACCTTTCAGAATGCAACGGTGAAATATCATATTACATTTCTATTTTAACATCGTGTTTTGACAAATTACAGTATCAACACCTATGCGAAAATGTGATTTTACATATGCTTTGAAAAACCATGGATAATTCAGTTGAAAATTCATGTACCGTGCTCGCTCACTCAGTCTATTTGCATTTCAAATTATATTTGGGAGGCATCCTTGCATTCTCATGCTAAAAGGACTTTCTCTAAAGACCTTATACGTAAGTAAAAAAAATGCAAACAATGCTTCGTGATATTTTCTGAAATAATGCGGAAGCAGTAAATTCACGCATAGCAATATGCAAAGTTGAATGTCACATTAATTTCGTAATAATTTATATCGCTCGCATAATATAATTTTTACAATTCTCCAAATTTATTCTGAGAGGTTGGAGGTTAATATTTCCCGTAATTTATTATCGTGACGATGCAACAAGGGTTCAGTAGGGTCAAGACCCTGAATCGTCTAAGATGATCGTCGGATCTCATAAAACATGGTAGTGCAATTGGGACCCTTTTCCCCAAAGGACGATATTATTGACAGCGAATGAACCTCCTGAGAGTTTTCGTACAACCCACTTTCCTATAAACGCCTCGTCATTCGTATCCAGAAAACGTGCAGCATATGACAGGTTATCTCTTTCTTTTCCAGAAGAACATCTATCTTCCACAATAAAAAGTTATAAGCCAAGCCTTGTTAAAATTCGAGACAAAACTTCGGAAGATGTCTAAAAGAGACATCTAAGAGGGCGTCTGAAAAATAAGACGGCTTTTGAATCTTTGTATCGCATGGGAATGCGAGCAGCTGCGCGAAAAAAGTAGAACGATTAACTACATCTTCGACACATGATAGATGGCAACATTATCAGGATAATTTTCTCCGTGTGAAAATTTACAAATTGCTTATTTGAGGCTTACCCAAACTACAAAAGAAGAACAGTCCTCCCATCGAAAGAACGAGTAAGCGTATAAATCGAACGCAAGGAGGTCATGCAGACCTTTCTCGATCACTGTTCTTTGCTGTATAGCCTTGACGGCTGACTTCGTAAACGGTATAAAGTCACCCAACTTGTAAGACGAATATGAAACAAGTTCTATCTTAAAAATGGAAGCTCATCATTTACATAACTAGCAGCTCAATTTTGTTTGACTCCAAAAATGAGGTAAAATTTTTTTACTCGACTTATGTTTCTACCGTCGTTTAACTTTAATCTTAGCTTAACTTACTCTTCGTCTTCTTCTGCTGTTCCTTTAGAAAAAACTGTTCCTTTAGAAAAAGACAAAGAATGAGTTAAGCTAAGATTAAAGTTAAGCGACATTGATAGAAACGGCCATTATTCTTCAATATCAGCTGTCCACGTTAACGAAATTCCGAGTTTCAATGTTATATGCAGGTATTACAAATTAAATACCTGCAGGGTCATCGAAGAAATCAACTTTTCGACAGAAATCTTTTTCCAAATAAATATTTGTTTTCGTGGCAAATTTCTAGATAGTTACTCTAAATCTTATCGTTTTGAAAATTTATGTTTGTTATGTATTTGATGTGATAATAAGGACATTCCTGAAAACTCTATAAAACAATTTATCTCAATAATTAAATCTAAAAAAATTTAAAATATAAAGATATAAAATATATAAAGATATATTATATTATAAATATAATTATAAAATATATATTCGAATTATTAAAGTATTTTCTGTGAAAATTGCATACTAAAATATCTGCACGCTTTATTTATGCACATATTATCATACTCTTAATAAATTAAAAAATGATTGCACTTTCTCATTTTCATATATAAATCAATTGAAAGCTTTAAAAATTTAAATTTAATATAAGTGATTATACTAGTTGAAGTAAAAATTGCTTAATAAATTCAGTTTAATATCATAAATTCAGTTTTAATAATACTATTATCGAAAAGCATAATATTTAAGAATACTTATGAATAATTTCGTTATCATTAAAACTTTAATACTTTATCTATTTAATTTAAATCATAATTATACGTCATATATAAACTCGGCAGTATTTAACTAAGGATTTAACTAAGCTTAATTCAAATATCTTAACTAATCAAACTGTATTATAGTTGAAGCATGAATCATACAAGCAATACTATCCGTACTCATGTTCTTAAAATTTAAGTCCCGAGCCATCTCGTGCGACTAGCAAATCCATTTATATATTTCTCAGAAAATTACTCTATAATAATAACATTTCCCTTTCAAGAATCAGCTTGGTACAGCGTCAGGATGTAATATTATATTCGACCCTTACATTGATATCACAACTTGAGATTAAGCCGCAAGCCGGTTAAGTGGAAATCCTTGCGGTATAATCAGGCAAGGACCGAGCGTGGAAACTTGGAGAATCTGGAATTTGGGATGTGTATATTACATATAGTGCCTCTCTTAGTGTTCATCTCCGGATTAACATCATGCAGAGTAGCGGGCAAAAAGCACGAGAAACGTCAAGGATATTCGCTTGTGACGGCCATTACAAAAGCTCTCTCTCTTTCTCTCTCTCTCTCTCTCTCTCTCTCTCTCTCTCTCTCTCTTTCTCTCTCTCTACATATTCCACCTTTACGCTAATAACAATGTTCTCATGGGTTGCAACTGCCTGCTGCACATATGCAGCACTACCTATCTCGAATACGAGACAATGTAGAACGTTTGAGGTCGAGAGATATCTTCGTATATATGTATACGCGAGATACGTCAGTTTTGTCGAGTATCACATTTTTAAAAAATCAACGGAATTGCCCCGGACATTTTCGAGAGACCGAATGTTTAATCTATATTGAAAAACAAAAAAATAACAAACACGTTTTCTATAAAAATAAAAATTGTGCCGCGAGTGAGATCGAAATATATATATTCAATTTAAATCGATTATATATTTCTCGCATAAAAAATAATGTTTTATGTGTCATTTGTTTTTTATCATTTCTATCTTGAGAAAAGAAGTATATTTTCTTTAAAAAAGTTTAAATCTTTCTACTCGCCAACGTAGAATTGTGTACAGGGTAGTGTTGTGCACGAAATCTCGTAGACAGAGAAAGAACAAAAGGAGCAGGATATAGTGAGAGAAATGCGATGAGACCGCGGGACAAACTTCGTTCTGAACTTTATCTTTGAGAATAGAATGGTGGAATTGAAACGTCGGATATATATAATAGACTAAAATGAAAAAAAAATATTCGCCGTTCTTATTCAAGTAAGATCAAACTTCGATATCCTCGAGAAAGAGACTTGAAATTTTCTATCCGTGGAAAAAAGTAATTCACACTCGGCCCTCGCATGACAAGAGAAAACGTTACGACTCATCATTTGGGAGGAAACGGGGGAGAGAGACAAATTTTTGTGATCGATATTATTATTTTTACGATTCGTATGCGTCGTGAATGAACATGAGAATCATTTCAGTCAAAGACATATTCGTCTTTACACATTCTTCGCTGGGAACATGGTGATCTCTAGCGAATAGCCCGTTGAAATGGGTCACGGACAGAGAAAAAAAGCATTGTTCTTTATTCTATTCTTTCAACCCCATCGTCCTGTTTTAAATATGGAATTCTTTTCGACCGCCACGTTAGGCTTATTACATCATGCGAGCGCAATGATTTATAAATGTATTATTCTCCTTTATTGTAAATCACATTAATGTGCACTCAGAATTAGCAGAAACATTTTGTCACAATTTAATCCGAGACTCTCGGTCTAATTTAATTTTTCTATCTCATTCTCTCTCTTAAATTTCTAGGTAAATTTCCAACATTTAATACATATACAGTTATTAAAATCATTAGAAAAATTGTTTGCAATGACTCGCATAATCATGGATAAATTTCTATCATTATTAGCATAATCCATTCCAATTATCTTAAGTTCATTAAGTGTTTGTGTTTGTTAAAGAAATTATACATATATACACACATATATAAGGATTTTAAATTATCGTATAATTTTTATTAACGTCATCCCGTTGCTAGATATCATCCGCGTGCTTTTCCCGAGATTTTTCAAGAAAATGACTTGCACGAATACACCCGGACTTTGCACGAATACATTCATTCTCGGAGGTGTAAAGATGCAATCACTCGGCGTTTGAAGAGAGGTCGCTGTAATTTCGCGGGAGACATGATTCTGACATACCACCGGGATTTTATCCTACCACATACAGCGTGTCTCGTGTGGAATAGCCTGACTAGTGGATATTAGAAAATGGATTTCGCGACCGCTTTCATCGCCTCATTGTCTGACCTTTCTGATCTTTCGCACGAACTTCTATTTGTCGAAATTGCAGGAAGACACGCTGCACCTTCTTTTTCGTTCTTATAGTACTGACAGTCTTTGATCGCAATCAGTAATAGGAGTTTTACGATTTGATCTGCCTTTCTCTCTTCCTAAAAAAAAAAAAAAAAATCAAATGTATATATGTATATATTAATGCTCTCGCCTACGGCAAAGCTTTAAAGCTTTCAGAGGTGCATCAGTCGTGTAAACATGATTTTACTATGTATGATATTATCATCCTATTTCTTTTCTTTTTTGCGTCCCGTCTTCGCGTCTTTCTCGTTCGAGGATACATTTTTGCAACGCGTTTGTCTCTGACGAAAAAAAAACTGACTGATATTCTATTTGATTTATTCTCTTTTTACAGTCTGTCCTTAGCAAGGAAAATTTGTCAGAAAATTCACGTCATCTAATATTCTTCGACACATCGCGCATAATATCTTTCTCTTAGCAATTTGGCACCTAATTTTATTTTCTAGCGAAAGTAATAGCGTAATTTTGAAATTTACGACATATTATTATATATCATTGATTGTGTATTATAACGATTATTTAACACTTTTTACTTATATATATGTGCAAAAAAAATCTTAAATAAGATATTTCTATAATATGTTATGTATATTTTTATAATGTACTTTAGTTTTCTTTTTCGATTACAATTTTCAATGTGAATTTTGTTTTAGGTACATGGCCATCGTAAATCCTTTGAGACCACGTATGGGAAAAAAGGCAACGTTGTGCGTTGCAATCGTTATTTGGATCGTCGGGGCAATACTTTCTTTACCAATGCTGCTTTTCTACACTACTTACACCCAGAACTTTATGAATGGCGAAGTCCGCGTCATCTGCTATAGCGATTGGCCAAACAGAGATGATAATGGACTTAGTTACGACGAATATTTGTAAGTCGAATATTTTAATAATATTCGTATATTTGTAACTCTTTAAACTCTTTATATATTTTATAAATTATTTAATTGCTTTTACGAAACCTATTTCTATATAATTGATATAGGTATAAAAATTCCTTCACAATATTTATCGAATGACTTGTTTAAAGTCGTAAATGTGTCGCAATTGTCCATGTCATATACATAAAATCATTTGATGTATTTTACAATTAATTGTGCAATTGCAGTTTATGTCTTTAAATATATAAGCTCTAAATGTCACGCGTATCGCATAATGAGTCCTTCATTTCGCGAGGAGTTTCTGGATTATCGCGCTAAACCAAGCTAATTCTAGTTTGGATCCGTAATTTGCACTGTTTAGACATATCGCGAATCAAAATACTTATGCTCCATTCGTACGATTAAATCGACTTTGATCGGGTTGTAATTATAGATCAAGATCTGTTTGTACGTTTGCGTTCTATACGATTATACGTTGAGATACGGTCGCGAAAATGTTTCGTCAAGATAACGCGCTCGCTCCGAGGCAAGTTTCCCGTTTCCTAATTGAAAGATTCGGACACGTTATAGTTCGGAACCCATCCGGCAATCGTGCTTAGCACGTCATGTATAAAATCACGCACGTGGTCAGCGAATCTATCCTCGATATAGATGCGAACGGCACTTAATTTCCTAAATAATTCGCGTCACTTAATCGAGGCTTTCGCGATTCTAGATATCCATCGTTCTAAATCTCGATCCGGTCTAAGAATTTCTGCGAGCCTGCAATTGTGAGACTCACGCGACTACTCGAAGCTCGTTCATTTCGCTCTTCACTCGATTATCTTTAATCTGTAACAGCGCCCTTGTTTCATCGATTGGCCGACAAAAACGTCTGTCCAAATTGATCCCTCGAAACTCATCAGAGATTGAGACTTTCTTTAGGTTCATCCACAGTTCCACCATTTTCATCAATGAAAGCTTGTCTCTTTTAAGCTGCGTGCACATTGACAAGAGATAATCCATAAAATAGAATTTATATTAGTACATCGAGTATATAGTTTCATCATAAACCACATTTCATAAATTATATATAGATATACAGTCTTTCTGAGAGACTTTACGCTCTGAAAAATCACGTGGGACGTAAAACTTTATTTCACGTTGTATGAGTCATCGTAGATAATCGTAAAAACTAATAGAAAAGAGTTTCATCATCGCTCGACGTGATCATACTTGTAGAAGCATTTATTATATTTGCCTATGCGTATGTTTTTCGCTCTTTACGATCATCTCAAATGGATCATCCAAAAATTCACGCACTCGTAAACAAACGGTTTTTACTGAAAAACAATTTTTTTTACGTTAAACGCATATCATTATTCAATAAAACATAATTCATGGCTTATCTGTTTCCTTTCTGCACGTAATTTCAAGATGCGATTTTCATATTCGAGCCAATCTGCGTGTATTATCGTAGGACTGGCTTACTCTTGATATTCCTAAGATTTTCCGAAACATTTCCTTCTTCCAGGCAAACGTTCCCAGGCCCTAATCCTCGCATTAAGCGCAGCGGAAGAAAATTTGCATAAATGTCGGTGGGAGAAACGTCTTTCACATCAATCGTTCCTCGAATATTCCGGGATTTCTGCAATCGTTCGTTCACCGCCATTAAACACGCTTACGATCGCTTTTTTGCCAGTCTTCTACGGTTTAACAAAATACGCGTCGGCGTGTTCTAAATCAAGATTACGCGAGTGAAAGCCGACGAATTTGCGCGTCGGCGATTTTTATTCGTTTCGAATCAACACCGACATTCGCAAGCGAGAAATCGCGTGGGAGAGGAAATTTCAGCTAATGCGAGTCGCTCGCGACACCTCGTAATCTGATTGCAGCGCGGGCACGATAATCCATTAATGAATTCATTATCATTTGTTAATAATTCTAACGCTGAGTACGTTTTAATCTATTCGTTCAGGCAAGCTGAATGTCCGCGATTGAATAATAACTATCGCTTTTATAGCGCGGCTTAATTAGTACAATTAATGCATGTGTAGATAGAAGTAGATTAGTTTTAATTAGGGGGGACATAGCGATCTTATTAATGGAATTATCGTTATATTTTCTCATGTTCAAAATACGAAAATTTTCAATAATAATTTAGTCAACGCGCTTCTTATGTTAACTTCTTTCTCACAATATGTGAGTTAAAATTACAAAATATGAATATATTTACTATTTAAAAATATGAATATATTTACTATTAAAAAATATGAATATATTTACTATTAAAAAATATGAATATATTTACTATTAAAAAATATGAATATATTTACTACTTTTAAAATATTTGCTCGTATAAAATATTCGAATTTCTTGAATCTTTAAAATTTATCGCGCGCTCTTATCTCGCAAATTTTATCTACAAGTAATTGTTTTTTACAAACATTTTATATTATTCATTTAAATGCATGTCATAAATTTCGATAGCAATGCTGCAGATCGATACTCGTATCTCGTTAAAGATTAACAGCAATTATACGATGACTATTAGTCTCGTGTAAATGATTGCACGCCTCGAAAACACGCTGCAATCTCAATTTAATCATCCGACCAATTGTAACTTAATAATACCATTGATATGCTTTAGTCGGCAAACAACAATCTGGGATGTACGCACACCGTTTATTGCTTCATTAGATCTAATAATATGTACACTCGCCATAATATCTGTCACGTCACGCGATGATCGATAATCGGCTGGTGAATTATTTTCATCGAAATCGACGCCTCCGAAAACGCGATTATGCGCGCCATAGGGATGATGCTTTTAAACGAAGGCACGATACCGCAATATTTAAATTCCCTTTGAGCATCGCGTGTCACGACCTCTTTCCGTTTAACGTAAATTTATTATGTCGAAAGTGTGCCACACTCGAAATAAAACACATGATTCAGCGTAAATATCGACACAGATAAATTAGACTGTGAGCCGTAAATTACACTGTTCAATATGATTAATGTTAAATATCTGATGACGCAAATCTAAAATTGAATTCTTTTAACGATAACTTCATTACAGTCTATTATTTTTACATTTTTAATTTCTGATTCAAGACTTCCGCAGTGCAATTAAACGTTAAATTACATTTTTCTGCTAAGGAAGAGTGAAATTAATTGAAAAACAGAATCTTTTCTACTTGTGTTTAAGCTCTTGGAGCTTTCAAGACTTACTTTAATTCTTGACGTTAAATTATATATATAAAATAATACGAGTTTCTCAGCTTCCTAACTAAGGAAAAGTCGACTCTAATTTTTTTCAAACAGAGTCGATGATTAGGAAGAAAATTTCTCGGGACGTAAAAAATGGAAATTTGGCTATTATGTAAAAAAATAAATTTTACTTTCTAATCGATTTTTCAGATACAACGTTATTTTTATGATACTGACGTACTTTTTACCAATCGGATCCATGACATTCACCTATGCCAGAGTCGGTCTGGAATTGTGGGGCTCGCAGAGCATCGGCGAAGCCACAGCCAGACAGCTCGAGAACATTCGAAGCAAACGAAGGGTATGTATGGCGTATATAAATAAAATAAATAAAATCCAGTACAATCAAGTGCTGAAATTGCTTTTGTTTCATCGAAAGAAACGTTTGATCGAAAGGTGATTTACAGCAGTAAAAAAGTTTCCTCTCTTCTGTTCGATTTTTTTACAAGAACGAGATATTCTATTAAAGGAAAAGTAAATTGTTCTCGATATTAATATTCATGAACGAAGGAGAAATAGATTGATAAGCTTCGTAAATTCGCGATAAAGTTTGTTATATGATACTTAAGTAATTAAGTAAAGCAAGCAATTAAAGTACAATGTCAGACACACACACATCTGTCACTTTTTTCTCCTTAACTTTCGAATAAATAAATCAAGAATACCTATAAATAAGTTATTTATTTATATAACGCGAATGTTACTGTATTCTAACGATTCGCATTATTATTACAGCAGTGTCGTATCGTTGATTATCTTTATAATGATGTAAGAATACATACACGGTGAAAATAGTACTACGCATTATATCCGCAATGAACGAAGAGATACGATAGTAATCATATGACACATTTTACTCACGATCGTTCCGCTCCATTACCGTCAAAGGATATTTTATCGAAATTTTCGCTTTTTTATTTCCTTCGAAGGTATCAATGATCATTAAGTTGCGTTTATCTCTAACATTAACTTTTGGGAAACATTCCTGATCGGATAAGTTCCGAAAATTGTGACACACCTATCAATATTTAAATAATGTAAAAATCGATTGCAAAACACGTGCGATGCCACGGATAATCGCGTAATAAATATCAGATTCGGAAGTATACGCAGGGTGGCATTAAGATTCGTATGAAACGATAATATTCCATAGCCTAATGTTATTGGCTTTATCCGATCCTCGTAAACTCGGCTTATCGATGCTGTTTTATTAGCTGTGGCGAAGGGTAGAAGGAAAAGAGAGTGAAAGAGAGAGAAAGGGTTGTACGATTTTCTTCCCTTATGAATAACATCAACGATTCTGCAATAATATCCGTACAGCAGCGCGTTACGCGTCCGAAATTTGTCTTTGTCCTTTCTTATCTCTTAACGGGCTCTATGATAATTCTTACTATTTGTATGATAGATAGATGGATTATACACACGGCCTTTTCGTCGAGACTGTACAGCTAAAAAACAGGTACTATCTATAGCGCAGATACAAAAATTATACACAGCAAAAGATACAGCAGGATATTGCAGGATATCCGAATCTACTGCGCAATTTTTTATATAAATTAGAGACACTGTGAGACAAGTTTCATTTCAGAAACAATAATTAATACATATACAGGGTGTCAGGGCAATCTGTTGCCAAAAAAAAGCTTTTGTAGCTTACCTCGAGAGGGCTTTTCAAAATACTATAATAAAGTATTTTTTCATTGAGTACTTTTCGAATTATGAAATAATTTCTTAATTTTACATAAATCATAAAATATCTAGTAAAATATTCATTTTTCGATTATCTTACCTTAATACTTTTATGTACAAAATAATAAGAATATAGAAAAAATATGTAATTAACAATTAACAATTACATATTTTTTTTTCGAAATAATTATGTGTTTTCTTTAACACCAATTAATTCCTCTTATTATTTTGTACATAAAAGTACTAAGGTAAGATAATCGAAAAATGAATATTTTATTAGATATTTTATGGTTTATGTAAAAATTAAGAAATTATTTCAAGCCTCGAAACTCGAAAAAAACTCGATGAAAAAATACTTTATTATAGTGTTTTGGAAAGCTCTCGAGATAAGCTACAAGAGCATTTTTTTGACAACAGATTGCCCTGACACCCTGTATATTTTATTTATATATTTTCCGCGAACACATCTATCAACATCTAAAAAGATTAGTTATACGGAGTTTAATATTGGCGACTATTCCATTTTCACATTTTGCTCCACACGAGGCGAAATAGCAAATGTCATTATGACGTAATGATGATTTTGCCACAACTTAAGACGCCTTTCTAATTGAGTGCAATCTGCAATGTCCGAGCTTAACTATGGATCGAAGATCACACGTATATACGCGAGAGGCAACTGTGTGCAACTAGAACACCACAGAGACACAGGGTTTGAATCTAAAGCCGTAACTTGTAATTAGACTGCCCAGCCTGCACCTTTGCTCGGTCATATCGCCTCTACTTCCGATGCTTTGACTTTAACTCTCGTCTACTCTCGGTCAATAAAGCTCGCAGGAGGAAGTTTCATCTATTCTCCACAGGCAATAATACGACTGGAGCGCTTAGCTAATTCTGGTCGCGGGAAGAAAGAGAGAAAGAAAGGACAGAGTAGTGCTCTCTCAAGGGATACGGTCCTTTTGTTCTTCGAGAGAAAGATTCGTGTGATTCAACTCTCTTTCGCGAGATAAGCGACGAATATCGACCGTCTCGACAAATGTTCATTGTGTGACTTGTGTCTCGCGCCTACGATGGAAAAAGAATTACAAAAATACACATTTCGTACCTCCGTTTCTTGCCTTTATTTCAACAGCTGCGCGCCCTTTTAGATCAAAAAACATTTTACTCATGATAAATTCTAGTATAATAAATATATCATATGAAAAATTCGTTAACATTTGTGAGAGCACAATAATATGAGATATAAATACAATTATAATGCTAAAGTGCGATCTCTAATTGGATAGAGCGCTCGCGCGGGTGAGAAAATAAATAAAACGTAATTATCGGATATAAAAGTGATCGTCGTGTAATGGATGTATAATGAATTCGTGACAAGGAGCATAAATCAATATAAGATCAGTTGCATATGTTCTCAAATCCAAAAAGCTACACCCGCGTAATTGGATGCTAATGCGTCATCGTTTCGATATAGAGAATACACTACTCTCTAAAAGCGAATCAGTGTATTATCACTGTAATCAGTGCTGTACTTATAACTGTTTGTAATCAGTGAGTGTTTACTGTTTTTCAGTGATAATACACTGATTCAGTCTAGTGAAAGTAGTATATATACTACTTTCACTAGACTGATTAGTATATATATGTACTACTTTCACTAGACTGAATCAGTGTATTATCACTGAAAAACAGTAAACACTTACTGATTACAAATAGTTATAAGTACAGCACTGATTACAGTGATAATACACTGATTCACTTTTAGAGAGTATACGCATTTCTGTGACAAATTTTAGAAATCTTTATAATAAAAACTGCCATACAATTTTTTTTATAAGAATATCTTTGTTCTAATCTGTAAAATCGTCAAATTAAAATTGGACCAGCTACCACGTTAAAAATCACGTTAGTTGACAATTTTATCGCTTTCTTTTCACTCTCTAAAAGTGAATCAGTGAAAATATCACTAATTTAAACAGTAAAATAAAATTTCACTGAGAATCAGTGAATATTTTACTGATTTTCAGTGGAAACGCTTATGTTTTTGTTATTTTATCTTATATCTCACTGATTATGGTCAGTTAAAATAAAATTCACTGTAAAACCAGTAAATTTCACTGTAAAACCAGTAATCGCTAGTTCGTTCGTTTACCGCTACGATCGCTATCTCTCTCGTATTTAGTTTTAGTCATAAGAATTATATAAAGTTTGCAAAGAGCGACAGATAAAATTAAAAATATTACTTCGATTTAATTTCAGATATTAAATCGATCTTATGAGTCGGACAAATAAATGTCTGGCGACTTAATGAAAATTATTCGTTCGTTATCTATTTAAAATAGCAAGTTCAATATGCATGTAATATAAATAAAATAAAATTTTTAATATAATAAATATTTAGTAAATATAAATAAAATTTTTAATTTTATATGAAATAGATAGAGAGATGAATTGTAGTTTAATATTACTGACAATAACGAAAGAAATATTACTGATTGAAACAGTCAAAATTATTAACTAATTCTTTCAATAAAATATCACTGATTTACAGTGCTGTACTTATAACTGCTGTAATTAGTGACTATTAGTGTTTTTCAGTGATAATACACTGATTCACTTTTAGAGAGCACATTCTTAAAAAAAAAGAAAAAGAATATTTAAAAGAATATTTAAAAGAATATTTAAAAGAATATTTAAAAGAAACTATACGTTAGCACTCTGCATATGCAACGAAATCTATTGCAAATATAATCGATAATTAATGATCGTTACGACCTTGTTTTCTCTCAATAATAATATGCGCAAAGACATCAATGATAATAAAAATAGCTACGTGTGCAAAACTTGATGAAGTGGAAAATGAATCAGCTATGACTCAGCTATATACATTTAAATTTCAGTTACTTAATCCTTCGTTATTTGATTTTTAATTATTTTTAATTTCCATTTCACGCGCAGAATTCTAAATTTTTTATGCTCGTACATGTAAAATTGCACAAATAATGATAACCTATATTTATATTTTTCATAAAATTATACATTTAGAAAAAAATTGCAAAACTCAATTCGCGAAGAATGAAGATTAAATGTGGACGTTTATATCGTTTTATATTTTCAGGCAATTCTCTCTGATGAATATCATGTCATATAATAAAATATGCAGAGACTTCGGCTTGTATTTCGAATATGTAATTCATAAATCCATTATTATTGTACGTTTTCCAAGGGAAAAACCCTTCATTTCTGAGAATGCGCGGAAGAGAAGGGAGATTATATAACAATAAGCTGCGCGCGCGCGAGTTCAAGGAGAATCTAGTTTAAGCTACCCTCCTTGGCATGTTCAAGCGCGGTGGGAACCCCATTGGATTTCGATTAGACGACAAAAGGCGTCTGCTCTGCCATATTCGGAATCGCTGCTCCATTCCGTCACATATCGTATCGACGCAATGTTACGACCGCCGATATACAGGCGTGCGGGTTTCACGTCCGTCACAGAACTGGCCCGTGTATTACAAGTGGCACCCCGATCCCTTATATAGACATACCGTATGATATGTGTGGACACAAACGGCCGGTATCTACTAGAGTAGAGTATCACAATAGCTGCGATATAGTTATCATTTAAGACACAAATGTAATTTTTACACTTGTTATCTACATACATATATCTCCATCCTGAAAAAATGCAATCTTCTCATATCTCTTTAATACTTAATTATATTTCAAATTTTCTCTCTCGAGATATAATTTGAAAATTTAAAGTGCTTCTTTCGGCGAAATTCGGTTTAGTCAAATGATATAAGCCGCCCCTTCCGTTAAATTTACATACGAATGTAGCAAAACTAAAGCTTTTCATTATTGTATACTTTATATCTCCCTTCTCAATTCTTAAGTAATTGTCAGAAATGGTGTTTTTAAAAAATTTAAAAGTTCCCTCTCAATCATATGATATGATATTTGAAATGCATACGAAATATGTGTGGTTTTGAGAAAAGATGCACGCGAAACGTAAACCGGAAAAGGAAAAGTGCTTGAGCTCCTTGGAGTGTCGTTCTTAAATTTGAATTGCGAATATGTCTGAATGCACTTAAGCATGTACATTTGCAATGCTCCCATTAGCCTTTAAAATGTTATACATCAAATATCTTTTATGACACATATCTCTATAAAAATTATTGATTTCATGTCTCGTAAGTTTGTTAAATACGAAAAGGATAAGAATTAGATTTCTTTGAGTGCATGACTTTTAGACAATTTTTAGTGAGAAAATAATTCCCGAAATATTATGAAATTTTTCAATATTTGAACTAAAAATAAACATTAATTTCTTTTATAGTCAATTTGACAATTACATTTTTTTACATATTATGTGTCACAAAAGAATGGATAGATATCCGAGATCATATCGGACATGCACTCAATTCACGTCAGGAAAATGCAAGGAATGAAAATGACTTGTAGGGTTTAAATTACGAACCCATGAGAATAATGGAGAAACTAATAGCGAGGTTAGCCTCTGACATTGTGTAGGAGAAAGGATAGATGTTAGTTAATATGTCTAGTCGTGTTGGGACGCACTGCTTCCCTTGACCTTAATTAGACTTACCCAACATCCGTTCTTCCTCCGGATAAGATACAGCGAATGAATATGCCTCGTGAGCTGAATTGTATAATGTCGGTCTTCCTCTTATTTTGAAAATCCTAATCAATGATTCGAAGATCAATTCTTTTCGCTCAACTGCCGGAAGAACTGCTCGGCACTGATAGAAATCCGCTAATTTTTCTCGCCATTCAGATCGCTTGGATTGTGGCTTTTTCTTTCTGAAAATAAACGCAATTATATGCGAACGATTAATCATTATATAATTCCGAACTGAACTTTTCCGCGATTTCAAATTAAATTTCAAGGTAAAAAATTTCAGAATATTTTACATTATGCAGATATAATGCAAAATTATATGCTCTTTATTTATTTTTTTCTTCCACGTACTTACCCATTAGTCATACTTGAAGAAAATATGAGTAAAATTATTAAAGAAAAAAACAAAGAAAAGAAAGAGGGAAGATAAATTATATAAGATAGTTTTTAAGCGCTATTCAAAATTCATTGTTTGCCGCGAACAAAATGTTAGTGCGATTACCGTGAATTTTTCTAGCGAGAAAGAAAAATGCAGATTCTTACTTGACGTCGTAGAAAATGTGAGATAGAAGCAACAAAAATGCTGAGCGTATCGCAAAGTCTCGCAGACACTTGTCGAAGGTCGACATAAATATTCGGATGGAATATCACAGTCCATTGCGCTTTAACAATTTTTCGAAATTATTTGCACCGGGATATTACAAAGTCATCTCTTCCATCGCAAATTGATGATGCGTATATATTGATTTTATTGTAGATTATAATACAATAAATCGTAATGCCTTTATATCTGACTTGTTAGATATATACACACATGAGAAAAAAAAATACTAAATCTATTTTTCAATTATCTAAAGAAGATAATGAAGTACAGGTTGTAACTACCCTAAGAAATCCAATTTAAGTTATTTCTCAAGTAGCTGTCTCCTGCAAGTTGTCTTCGTCTGATTACAAGAACTCTGCGCGAAATGGAATAGGTCGTTAATTTCAAAAGAAAAGAGAAAATCTTTTACCGAATAGACAAGAGCACAATATAAGTAGTGCGGAAGAAAAAGATAAGAAAAAACATCGCAATAATAAAAGCGAAGGAGGTGACAGATTTCAAACACCTATTTCACCTATTATCGTAAATTTAATCATCTATGCAACTTTTCGTGCAAAAAGTTCATATTGAAAAATATTTATTATAATGTACATTTACGGATCAAAGCTACCAGGATCGAAACAAAGAGAACAATTTACCGAAGTACTATCGATAATTATATTCTCGTGCTGCACTAATAATTAACGCGAAGCTTGTTAATTACCTCGCTTTGCTAGACGGAAAATTAGAAATGCTTGAATTGTCAATAACACTGCCATTTTCAACAGGCGGAACACCATTCTATACAACGTGATTTACAAAATGTCAAAGGAAAAGACTAAAAAAGAGAGAGTCTGCAGGAAATTCTGTAAAAGATAGTGAATACAATTACCGTTTGTCGTATTGTCGCTTTGTAATTAAATCTAGCATGTCATTTCTAACCGTAATTAATCCATCCTGCGAATTCGCCTGTTATTTCTCGATATATTCTCGATTTATTGTATATAGAATATTTAAAAGTTAAATATTTGCAGAAAGTTTCTGTTCGGAATGGAGTGTAACGCGAATGAAATCTAACAGGTGTTTTCATTAAAATAACTGGCAATTTAACACATAAAATTATACATTTCATACATATCTCTATTATGCTTTATAAAATAATCGAGATCATTTACATATTATAAATTGTTTACACACACACACACACACACACAGGAAATATTTATATTATAATCTCTTCAATCAGATATGTAAAGCTTACGATTATTTTGCCTTGTCTCTCTCGTCATATCATTCCAATAAAACAATTTAAATAATATATAATTATAATTTATGATAATAAACATAATAATAGTTATATCAGAGACATATATATCTGATTATTTATGATTGATTGTAAAATTTATTACAAAATTATGATATGATTAGTAAGAGATTCATCACATATTATTTACTTAATTTATTTCTGTAGATCTCTTAATTATTAAATATATGCAATATAAATTTTTTATATACCACCGGTACTTTGTTTTCTTACATTGACATCTCCATGGAAAATTGGAAAAACTTCATAGAGAATTAATCACAGATAAATCACCAATTTCTTATAATAATTTTTCTGATAGAAAATTCTTTTTATATTTCAGGTCGTAAAAATGATGATAGTCGTAGTAGTAATATTCGCAGTATGTTGGCTTCCGTTTCATGTGTACTTCATAGTGACGTCCTATCTGCCAGAGATTACAAATGAACCATATATCCAGGAGGTTTTTCTGGGCATTTATTGGTTGGCAATGTCCAATAGCATGTACAATCCGATAATTTATTGTTGGATGAATACCAGGTAAGAGATATTTATGCTTTTCTACTCGATCACATTAAAAGTGCATCATCTTCTTGTTTCTCTCTGATGTACATATATTTGTCTTTTCATTATCAAATTCATGTACATTTCATAAAACATGTATCGTAATTTCACTTTACGAAAATTAAATTTTCGTAACGCCGGTTATAACTCCAGATTTATTTTCCAGAAGTCTATCTTCTACTTCGTAAGATAAGCGAACGTAGACATAGTATCGACAAATCCTCTCATTTATTAACAGAGTTCATGAAAGTTTCCTTCTCGCCATTTCAGATACCGCGCTTCACTTCGTAAATTTGCCTTTATTGCGATATCGAGCCCCAACTTAAATTATTCTATTTTAATTAGCGCGATTTACACACACAAATGATAAGATTTCGATTTACATACAAAATATATCGTTCTTAAATCGTTATGAAATTATATGTACATAATTAAATAATTCTCGCTCTTTGAAAGACTTTAAATTCCTTTATTAGATTACACAGGCCCACAAAAAAAAAGTACTCTGTGCTGGCGATCTGACTAGGCTAGTTTTATGTATTTTGGCCCGCTGAATTCGAATCTGACGTCAGAATTGCTCCATCACGTCACAGTTTTTTTTAAATCTCAAAAGAGAAAGACGAAAATTTCGTAAAAATCGACATTCTAAGGTAGTAAGACTGCGCTTCTTGAGGGAAAAGTTACCGAAATCATATTTCCATGTATTTTCTGGCATTATAAATCCAAATCCGATTTATCACACCAATCATACCATCGATTCCATTAACATTTGTCATGAAAGAGTAGCAATCTTCCGTATTCCATATTTGATTTTAGTTCATTCATAAATCTTATATTGGAAAGAATTAATCTTATATTCCCCAAGTCCAAATTTTGAGAAAAATTTTTTCGAAACTTACAGCTTCTAGCTGTTGAGTTCATATAAGATGCAGAAATTTCTTTATATAGGTCACAAACCTCTTTTCATGTCTTTAAAGCGCTAGAAATACATGAAAAAAAAGATTGTGCTATCTGGAGGTAAAAACCTATCTTAATATCTTCGCATTTTGATAAATAGAATCTGTTTGCAGTAAATTTTAGGTGTTACAACCTGAAAAAATAAAAAAAATAAAAAATGAACACAAAAAAAATTGAGCACAACGTTTATATTCTAGGTCGGATTTGGATTTATAATGTCTGAAAATACATTAAAATATGATTTTGGTAACGTTTTCTTCAAGAAGCGCAGTCTTATTACCCTAGAATGTTGATTTTTACGAAATTTTCGTCTATTTTTGAGATTTAAAAAAAACTGACGTGATGGAGCAATTCTGACGTCAGATTCGAATTCAGCGGGCCAAAATACATAAGACTAGCCTAGTCAGATCGCCAGCACAGGGTACTTTTTTTTTTGTGGGCCTGTGTTATTATCATTTATATATTTGTATATATGTATATATATATATATATATATATATATATATATATATCGCGTTTATTAAAACTATTTATTTTCAATTCATTTTCAGATTCTATTCAGACTACATTCAAATTATGTACTATCTTTCAAACCATCGAGATAAAAAACTCATTAAGCTCGTATATTTGTAAAACTATAGGGATCTGTAGAAATAAATTAATCATTCATCGCGATCTTTGAATTTAGCTTCATTTTAAAGTTGTTAATTAAGAAAACCCGAGTGGCAATTCATTTCGCTGCCGCAACCTCATCGAGAATGTTTGACGAACTGTCGGAAGTTAATCCAACGTAGCATAGAAGATAAACTCATCTGGCTTTAGAGATACTTCTAAAAAGTAGATGGGAGACCGAAGTTATTAGGGAACATAGAAAATAACGCCGTTGCGCTGTCATTAACGCCATTTACACAAACGCGACCCACTTTGAATACTGAGTATTTCCTTTCTTCTGGTTAATTGAAACGCGCGGTCAACTAGACCGAGATTCCGATAGAAAATATAAGCGATGTCCTCGCGGACGAGATAGACGGACTAGCACCGCAGAAATGTTGTTTCATATGCATGCATATATATGTATACACTGTATATACTTTCATACATTGATCGACACGTACATATCTGTGTATTCGTGTATACTCGTGTATACATCGTTAACCAAGGCAAAAGCCGCGAATTTTTAACGAGGAATCGAAATAATTTCGCTTCGCCCGCAAATGAAAATATGAATAGAGCGATGATCGACAATCGCTCTGATCAACAATAGCTCTGATCTCAAACATTCCGAACTTCTCTTACACGTCACACACAGCGTATAATATTTTGTTTCTTTATACTAATATCGACATATTATAAAAATTTACAGTTCTGTAAAAGAATGTAATATGTCAAAAATAATAAAATACAAAATATAATATGTCTCGCCGCGTGAGATATGAATAGCGGATTTAAATTTTGTAATGTGCTATCGACAAAATGTGTTTCGATCTAAATCATAAATATTCATACAGGAAGTAATATATGTATGTATTGTGTGACTCTACGTTCAGACCATGTTCTCAAAGTGACAGTGAACAATAATAATAATATTGACGCGATATATGTTCTTTACGTAATAATTGGATTACAGAGCCTGCTCTGTATTATTGAAGCGGGATATTTCCTCGGGGAAAATAAAATATCAGGCAATTTTTGTAACATGCATTTCTTAGAAGATTTCTTCTTTTGTGAGCGTAACGTGTGAAAAGAAGACGGATCATGTAAGAAAACTTTGCGATCTACTGTTATAAAATTTTCCTTGAAAAAATGATGATTTTTATAATGCATTTCTTAACACTTTTTTATTTTTCTTTATTGTTCTTCTTCGTAACATAAAAAAAAACAAACTAGAAACAAGAACACTAACTACAAGAAAACTTTTCAATTACTGCTATTATGTTACAATTTTTTTGCGAGAAATAAAAGTATCAAGATAAATTTATATATGATATACGATTTGTGTGATATGTGAATCACAAATGGCAGCGAGATATTTCTTCGGAGAAATTAAATGTTTTACATCTATATATATATATGTGTGTGTGTGTGTGTGTGTGTGTGTGTGTGTGTGTGTGTGTGTGTGTGTGTGTGTGTGCGCGCGCGCGCGCGCGTGTGTATACAGGGTGTCCCATTTTAATCGATCACCCCGAATAACTTTTTTAATTTTGATTGTAGAAAAAAACGTTCCAGACAAAAGTTATATGGTTTCAAGGGGGACATGAGACAGTGCCATTAGTTTGACCTTGAAGAGTCAGCTGAAAGTCACGTGAAGGTCACCTCCAACTTTTTAAATGGGACACCCTATATGCTTTTGCATTTGTTTTTATTCTTGTAGCTCATCTCGAGAGCTTTCCAAAACACTATAATTAAGTTAGTTTTCATTAAGTACTTTCCGAGTTATGAGGCTTGAAATCATTTCTTAATTTTACATAAACTGTAAAATATCTTGTAAAATATTCATTTTTCGATTATCTTACCTTAATACTTTTATGTACAAAATAATGAGAGGAATCAATTGGTGTAAAGAAAACACACAATTGTTTTTAAGAAAAAATATGTAATTGTTAATTGCAAATTATATTTTTTTTTTCGAAACAGAGAGATAAGCTATAAGAATATGCAAAAGCATATAGGGTGTCCCATTTAAAAAGTTGGAGGTGGCCTTCACGTGACTTTCAGCTGACTCTTCAATGTCAAACTAATGGCACCGTCTCATGTCCCCCTTGAAATCATATAACTTTTGTCTGAAACGTTTTTTTCTACAATCAAAATTAAAAATGTTATTCGGGGTGATCGATTAAAATGGGACACCCTGTATATGTATTATTTAGGTCATTCACATTTCTCGCGGGGATATTATAGGAAAAAGATGATCTATATGAGAAAATTTTACGATTTATGGCGACTATGTTACAACTTCTTTTCATGAGAAGTTAAACGGAAGTTATTATGCGATACATGGACCATTGAATCATATAATTTTAATTTATTATATAAAAAACCCCCAGTCAATTTTTTTATATTTATATTTCCAGATTTTGAATATTTTAAAACAATATATAAAGAAATACATATCCATGAGCAGTTATTAATATTTTCTAATATGCGATAAAACTTTTTAAGAGAAACAAAGATCACATTTAGATTAAAATTATCCATATATATCATGTGATATAGTATATAACGTATAAAATAATCTTGAAAATAAACTCGCAGGATTTTCCACATGTTAATGTGTGTTTTGTTACGTCGCAGATTTCGCCGTGGCTTCGCCCAGTTCTTTTTTTGGTGCCCATGGGTACGGATAACGATGGAACCGTCCCTATCACGTTCGGAGGCTGTGACATCTCGCTATAGCTGTACCGGTAGTCCGGACATGCACACCAGGATATCGCGGAACGGTACGTCTTCGTGCACCGTCTCAGAGCACGCTTGTGACACTCAGAAGCGTTTCACGACTAGAAGCGAATCGCAGCCTCACGAGCATACTAAAAAATTCGACGAAGATACGCGAGCCTCCCCCATATATTTGTGCAATTTGACCCCTTATGACAACGTCGGCGATGATGGTGTAGCTGTCATAGTCAGGAATTGCACTCAGATTTAGAGAAAATTTAATTTTTCATTAGAGACACAATTCATATTTAATATATATAAAATTTCTATTTTTTACTCAATTTCCGAATTATTATCTATGCACTGAAATTCGTTAGGAAATGAGGATTGGATACATTCAATGCTGAATGTTGTACAATGCAGGCTAAATTTGTTTCGCTTGGTTACGTATCGATCTCGACTCAGCAGCCTAGGCCAGAAAGGCAATAAGCGCGATGAAGAATAAACCGTAATTGTTACACGTTTTTGTTTGTTAATATCGTTAACTCGCGAGAGGTATATTTGCAAGATCGGGAATTGAACCTCTTGAAACCCTTGAACATCTAATTTCATATCAATTCACTTCTGAAGGGGTTAATTTTCAGCAGTAAAATTACGTTAAAAGAAAGAAATATCCAAAATATGATTTTTTTAACACGTTATTCTCAGAGAATTTCTTTTTTTTAATATTAATAATAAGCAAATATATTTTGTTCTATTTTTTGTTCTATAAAGTAACTGCTTTAAAAGATAATTTGATAATTCGCAATATTCATAAATTCAAGACAGAAATCTATCGAAAATTATGTATATACTTCATATTCTAATATATGTATGTGTATTTTATATACGAGTTTATTTTACCTTATTTCTACATATATTTTTTATATTATACATAAAATTAAATAAATAGAATTCTATCTTGAATTTTAATGCAAATTATAAATGATTTAAAGCGAGCTTTACTGTTATTACATATCTATGTATTATAATTATATAATTTCTGAGATTATCCCATAAAACTCCAAGTTTATTTCGCACGATATATGTTTCATCTCATCAAATATTCTTGTCGCTTTAGTTATACTAAATTTCTCTTTTACACATGTTACAATTATACAGAATGCTAGCACATAATAAATGCATATACCGTATATATATTTTTAGATTTTCACGCGATTCTCTAGTTACAAGGCAACAAACGATCACTCGCGGGCAAATTGCACCAGAACTTATGCATACGATTAAACACAACGGCACGAAACGATTCTATTAATTATCATAGTATAATTGGATTGTAGCACGATACGTAGCAATCGATGTATCGAAGCAAACAAGCCCTATTTCTAATTCGATAGGCACGGTGCGCCTGCCGCTGCACCTGCAATCAATGAGAGGCGGAAACGATCGGCTGTTGGCTCATCATCGAGGTCATGGCAGAAAGTGGAGAACCTCGCAAACCAGAGGACACGTGTCCTGACAGGAGGAGGAAAACTCTCAGCAACAACGAGTACATACCTGGATATAAGAAACTATTTCTTTTCCCTTCTGTGTGCGCGATCCGCTAAATCACAGTTGCGGCTCACATCTCGGAAGGAGCGACATTTATTGCAGCTGTCAACTAGTCATCCTGTAACACACCAAAGATACTGTTATTTTACTTCGAAAACTTTAGCTCAGTTTTTCTCTAATCATCGCTAAGTGTGATATCTATGTTATTACTGTATTGTACAAAGCGTATAATTCAAAAACTGTAATTCTGTTGACATCATATTGAATTATCTCGCTACTAACGTATCATTCATAAGTCATAATTATGTAAAGAAGATGGACGGACCAATATTGCAGTTTCCATAACATCAATACACAGTGTTTTTCAAAAACAAAAATATTATATGATTCGCGAATAATCAGTGTTAGGAGAGTGTAATGTTAAATTTAAAAAGTAACGGTTTATAATGTATAACGTACATCACGTAATTGTCGTGTTCCTATGTGTTAATTATTCTGAAAAAGTGAAGAATTTCAAAGTAATGCTCGGTATAAGGCTTAATCTTGTTGAAAGATAGGCACTTCTCTTCAATCAATAAGCTTAAGAATAAAGATATAAAAATTTCATATATTTTACACTAACAATAAGTGAAAAATCAAACATGGAAACTTTTATTTAAAATTATATATGTATCTTCACAACCAAAATTGCAATGAATTGCAACTTTTTGCTAATAAATCAAATATTGTAAATTATGTGAATATGCACACTAAATGTGGTTGTGAACACGTAAGTAATCTGTAGGTAATCAGCAAAACTTTTCTCATATTCTTCTCAAATATTACCTTTTATTTGCAAAAATCTTTCCCTCAATTTCAATCGCTTTCCTCATTCATGAAATAAATTTGAAAATAGTACATTTTTCTATTTAGATATTTTGATATCGTAAAGCCTGTCTCTAAAGTTTTTAAAATAAACTTTAGCATAAAAATGTTATTATATCATAATATTAAAATGTAACTATTTTCTTTTTTTTATTCAATCATTGTAATTTGCATAATATTTTAAAGAAACTTCATTTTAATATATATCTCTTTTAGATATATATGATTACTCTATTTATTAATTTTCGGTTTGAACTATTTAAATATTAATGAATTCGGAAAAATGTAACTTCTCTTTATGATGGATGTGTTTTATTTAGACTTTCAGATGTCGGAGCAAGAAATATTCTGGGAAAACAAACGCTTTTTAAGATACGATTTAGATGTACATATTACACGTCACATAATAATATAATTCTAATAAAAAGTATATGATTAAGAAAATATTCAAAATCGTGATTATTTATGAGTAAGAAGATAACAAACAAACAGCTAAAAGATCATATTATCAAAAAAAGCGAGCACGCTTCATCTCTCTGAACGGTCCAAAACAGTTCTATACATAAATGACGCGCTAAAACAATAAACAAGATATACTCGGAACCAAAAAAACTTTTCATACCACTACTGTTGTGATATTTATAACTCGCTTTTTGTATCAACACTATTTTAGCAATTCGCAAATCTCTATCTACATAAAATTTATCCTAAATAAAAATAGATGAATAAGAGAGAGACTTTTATTTAAAATTCTTCTCCTTTGAAAAATATAAACTCCATCGTAATTTGAGAAAAAAAATTTTACGAATCGATATATTATTCACATACACTTTTAAAAAATATTTGAAAAAATTAGAAAATTATTTCTTGTTATCGAGAAATGCAATCGAATCGTACATGATAAAAAAGAATCATAGATTATATATCTGCATTAATATAATATATATTTAATATCATATCTCAGAGACCATTGAAAAATATAAGCACAACGTTATAGAATAAACAATTAAATGATGTTCAAAGCTGCGCTAGTAAAATAGCGATTAAATGTAATGCAAGAAGGTATAGATTCTATAGAATCATGTAAAAACAGTGTGTGGTGTTCGCACGAAAAAATATTTATTCTCTTTATTCATCTGGTATGCTATAGCTCCGCATATCTATATCATGTCTAATAGTCTGCTATGATTGTATCCTGGAAAATGCGTAAATAAAATGTCTAATTTTTTATGTACCTACTATATTTTGAATTAATGTGACGAAATAACTATGTGTTTGTGCTAAGATATAAACGATATCTATTATCAAGATAAATTACTATATACGACATGTAATTATCAGATGATTTCTTTACATATTCAAATGAATAATAAAACGCACCATTCAATTTATTTTATTATCAAATAAAATAACTAATTCATTTTTCTATCATTCTATAAAATAAAATGTAAATAGTTTTTACATTTTTTTCTAGATCTCTATTTAAAATTTTATCTAAAAATAACGCATGTGTGAGATAAAAATAGCTGAAAGACGCGCAAAATGAGATAACAAATGATATGATTTAGATTTATGTCACGTTTCACATGTTTATTTTATATACATTGTGGAAAACGAATAAATTTAATTTATGTAAATACCTTGCATCTATTTCAGTTAACATAAATATATAATACAATTTATAATATCTTATTTTTTCGGCAAATAATTTAAGTGTATTTTGCCATCCTTTTTATTAATTTTTTCCCAAGCTGTGCATTGAAATGTGCTTATATCCATTTTATCTATATATAGTTCTCCCTAAAAAATAAAAAAATTACTTAATATATTTTTAATCTTTCACATAATCTTATTTTTAATCTTTTACATAATCTTTTACATACAATTCTATATAATATTTTAGCATTATATATGTATATAAAATTTTTTTCTCTTTTATAAATCTTTTATAAATCTTACTTGTAAGTGATCATATTCGTGTTGTGCTATTCTAGCAGACCATCCACGTCCTCTCCATGTAAATTGCTCAGCGGAAGCATTCAAAGCTGTAATTTCTACTTCATAAGCTCTGGGCACAGCAGCAGAATATCCACGAACGCTCTCACATCCTTCATACAAGATGATCGGTGTATGATCTATTACTTTTAATTCAGGGTTGATGAAAATTGTCATTGGAATGACTTCCATCTCATGGGCTTTCTTGATAACCTCGTCACTAGTTTTCATATGTTCCATTGTATGTTCTATAGCAAATATTTGCCATGGGAGTCCAATTTGAGGACCGGACATACCACATGCATCATAACTCCTCATAATGTTTATCAAATGTGTGATTACCTGCGAATGATTAATAGTGATGCAATATTGTTTTTTATATGTTATATTGAGAATTGTGAAATTTTTTATTTATTATAATAAAACAAATTCTTATAACATTAAGGAAGAAAATATGTAGTAAAATCACTTAAGAAATAATTTAACTGTAAAAAAATAGATAGAAAAAATATGATACTTGTACTGACTTGCAAACTATTTTAATATTATTTATAAAAAAAAATAATTATTTAGCTGAAAAAATAATGTATGATTCCAGAAAACATGTATAAAACATTTTTAGAATTTTCTCTCTAGCCTCTCTATAACTATAGAAATTATTAAACAAAATATATTAAAACATTAGAATAATTAAATCTTGAGTGATTTTGAGAATTAATCTTGACTTTATTCATCAATCTTGTACACAATCTGATATAAATCATTTTTGTTTTTGAATATTTTATGTTTATTTAAATTAATGAATGTATATAAGATAATGTATCTCGGAGGAGAAAGAGTTTCTTATACTATTTTCTTATATCTTTTTACATATCTTTTCATTTACTTAAACATAAGCATACTATTTTATATTATTTTATATTAACATGATATCTATTTTTTTAAATTCTATGGTTGAATATGCAAAATGAATTTATTTTATGAATTTAGCTATAGTATTTTTCTTACGCACAAGTTATAAGATTCTTTTTGTTTTCATATATTTTGTATATTGTTTTTATATATAGTTTTATTTATCTTAGATTTACTATCATCACAGCCAAATATCATTATATAATATTTCAATATATATATGTTCATATTATATCTATTTTTTTAAATTCCAAGATTTTGCAATAGAATATATAAATAGATTTAAAAAAATAGATACATGATGTATATTAAAATATTATAATATTATACGTTTGAATCAATATAATTATATTAAAGAGTACAGAAAACTCTCTTTCTCTCTCTCTTTCTCTTTGTCTAATGCAATATATTTTATATATTAATTAATGTAAATAAACATATATTTATGTTGCGTGCATAAATATTATTATTTTCTTACATTATATATTTTTCAGATTTACTTTCATGTACTATTGTGCCTTACGATATTTTATTCTATATCTAAAAACTCAAAAAACATCTACTTACTTATATTTAAAAACTCCAAAAACATCTACTTACTTTTATAAAACTGATATTACAATAATACCTTTTGAAAATCCGCCAATTTTATGACTTCTGGTTCTATCTTTATTGCACGGCCACGTAGAACAGGATCGCCAATTTGACAAACGTGTTTATACGGTAACCTTTTGGAATCCGAGCTCCAGAAATGATTCAATGTTTCTTTCAGTTTATGAAAACTTACAAATCGTGCATTGTTTTTTCTAATAACAATAGCACGCGAGACCACATTAGCGAAATATGATCGAAACATTGTATCCTATCACGCTTTTAACGTATTTTTTAGTAGACGACCTAAAATTTAGGTTATCACCTTATCACGCGTCTACGATGAATATTTTCACTATTATGTTTCTCATCCTGATGACGAAATATTCACGCATGCGCCACGCAAAGCGACAATTAGAGGTTGGTATGACTGATCGTCGACTTATAAAATAATGAAATTGCATCAATTCAAATTTAATCATACAAAACACAAATTTATGTACAAAACATCTTTTATTATATTCAGTTTCAGAATAAATATACATGTACCTGACAATAATCGGCATCTTCGCACTCCTTCGACGAAAAGATATCTTGAAATAGAGGATGGAGATGATCGATCGATTCTCGATACACAGAAAATGACACGACGAAACCGACTGTAAATACCAAAATCGTGACATACACTGACGTATAGCAACAAAATTATGTATATATCTTGAAGACGAGCACTTTATGCGACACTTACCGTAATTTTTCAAGCGAAATTCACATTGAAACAAACGCGAGTAGCACAGAACGATTTGAAGTTCGTGGCGCGTTTAGTGATCATAGAAGAGCGACTCAATATTCTCAGGGTGCAGTCCCACGTAGAAGAAAAAGCGGAACGGAAAAGAAGTATAGTGGGGGTAACCAATCAGAACGTTTCTCCAAAAGACATACTTAGCGTTCTCATATGTATGTACATACCTAGCATATCTAGTCTTTCTTATTCATAAATAAAATTTATAAATTTATTTTTATATAAAATAATAATGTCATCGGTAAATTTTTTTATTATAATATAAAATATGTGTGTGTATGTGTTTTATTTTCAGATATATATATTAAATTTTGTAACAATTTATTACACTTAACATTAAATTAGGTGAAAATATATTATTCTGAATAAAATATTTGTTACAATATAAAATGTAATTTTATCATTGTTTCATATATAAATAGTTTAGTTTAATTTTATATTTTCACAAAATATAAAAACAACAAAATTACACTAAAATAATATATTTCTCTTGTTAAATTTATATTATTATAAAGTTCTTTATTCCATTCCGCTTTTATATGACTGGGTTCCCCATGGAATATATTTTACGCAAAAACGGAAAAAATTCTAACAAAATTTACAATAATTCTGAATTAGCTTTGTTTTTTCGTAAATTATATTCCATTGGAATTTTCCATTTATTATAAAAAGATATTTTTTTACAAAATTGATTATTCTTGTTAACTATACCCAGTGAGAAATGATAAGTCGAATAGACGTCTAAGACGTTTAATAGATGTCTAATAGACGTTTATTAAACGTCTTAGACGTCTATCCGACTTATCATTTCTCACTGGGATAATTCATAAAAAATAATTTGATTGGTTACCCCCACTACACTTCTTTTCCGTTCCGCTTTTTCTTCTACGTGGGACTGCTACAATGTACTAAATTATAAAATTTAATATAATTACAAAATAGTATTACTATCAATAAATAGAGTTGTATGCATACTGTCTTTTAGTTTCTAATCATTTCCAATCACTATGCATTTCTAATATATTCTCTTCTTCGAGTTCTTGGATTATTATGGTTTATTGTATTCCTTTGTGTTAACATCATAAAAATTACCATCACTTGTCATGCTTATTCCTTCCTATGGAGTCCATCGGAATACTTTCTATGAACATTTGTTCTCAGGTATAGATATTCAAATCACTGTAGTTGCCTTTTTCTATTTTCTCGATTATTGTCCCTTTTTCTTTCATTTTATTTAAAAATATTAATATAATTAATATAACAAATATTTATATAATCTTGGTATCTCTCTTAGTCTTCCCCTTCGACCTGTCCGGCATGGGTGACCCTATCAGTAATTACGGTCGATATTCATAATTCACTTTTATATTTAAGATCATACTTAAAATTATCTTAAATATAAGAAAAGTCTATATGAATATCGGCGTATGTTACCGCCGGCATAGCTCTCAGGTTCATTAGAGTACTCAAACCTCCTCACCCGGCAAATGCCTTCGTTAAGGTGGAGATACCATCGAGGAGGAAAAATTTTTTATTTTCTTTCAATACAGAATTTAATATAAAAGTTAATGTAAAATATAATATAATTTGAAATGTAATACAAAATAATTTATAACATGGAATAATTTATTACACGAAAATGTCAAAAATATATGTATAATATTTTATAATATAAAATTTATTAAAAATTTTTACATAGTCCAGACAAGATTAGCGATGATTAATCCCTAAGATTATTGGAATTTTAATATATTTTCCTCAGCATTAAAGGAATATTAAAAAAATTTTAGTGATCACCTAATAGCCCTAACAATCCTTTTTTTTTTCTTTTTTCTTTTTACGTGGGCAAAATACTCCTTATGCACACCCCGACGGGACCTATTTAACGGTAGTGTTGGGCTCTCACATACATGAAATTTCGTATTACATAAAAGTACATAAATTTCGTATTACATACGTACATAAAATTTCGCAAAACAATTCGTATTACTATAAAAATTATTGAGTGTTAACAATTTAATTTTCATCCTTATATAAATAAAATACCTATAAAAAAAAAACACTCAAAAAATATTGACCCCTTAAAAATTGTTAATATTAATAATATAATTATTGAAATATTTATTAATATTTATTAATAACATTTATAATATTTATAATATTAATAATATTTATTAATAATATAATTATTGAAATATTTATTAATATTTATTAATAATATTTATAATATTTATAATATTTATAATATTTATAATATTAATAATATTTATTATAAATATTTATTAATAATATAATTATTGAAATATTTATTAATCTGTTTTCCCTAATATTATTTAAACCTACATTTCCTGATTCTTTAAAAGATACATAATATATTAATCACCTAAATTAATCACATAATAGCCCTAACAATCCTCTATTTCTTGAAAGGAAAATTAAAAAATTTTAATGATCACCTAATAGCCCTAGCAATCCTATTTCTCGATTAAGTGAAATTATTATATTAGGAAAGCCTATCTCTAATCGTATATTTTAATTACGTGCTCTAATTACATTTTCTAACCGCGTGAATAAATGTCCGACATTACGTACTATTGTACGTAAAGCTTTTCTTCAGGCCAGTTGAACTTACTTTTCGTTGATCCTGGCCACTTTCTCGCTCGATCTCTAATCAGAGATCGAAAAAGGAGATAAATACTCCTTCTTTTGCCGATTAATTATCGGCAAATAAGCGTAAATATTTCACGCTCATCGTAACGATCGCTCGATTTTACGATCGTTCGTTAAATATTTGAATATAATTTTATTTTAATTCAAATAAAGCCAAATTACTACAAATTTCTGTATATTATATTTTCTAATAAAATATAAAATTCATGTGTGTGTATAACTTTTATCATATTACAAATTATTTAATTAATTAATCATTTGGCTTTATATTAAGTTAAAGTAAAGTTTAAAAACAATATCTACAAACAAATTCTACGATGGATGAGCTATAAGAAATTAGAATAAAATAAGTGTGCGTTATAAAAATAAAGTAGCATCAAAAATTGATAAAATTGATAAAATTATTAATGCGTGCTCTTTATTTAATAAATTAGACAAAATCTTTACAAAAAAATTCTCTTTTCTTGATTCTCTTTTTTTAATTAATACTTCAATATATTTTCGCAATAGATGCAAAGCATTTCGAAAGAATTTATTAAAAGTTAAAGTTTAATTTAATCTATCCTAGCTCATTCATTTTAAGGCAACGAATTTACTACAATCTACAATCTACAATGTACAATCTGCAATCTACAATCTACATCTACAATCTCTACAAATTCGTTACCTTAAAGTTAAATAAAAGTTTTTCTCTCTCACCGGCACTGATGCGCAACAGCGGAGTTATCGAAGCTACGTTGTCTGTAACATACAAATATAAAATTCATTTATAATAATGTTCACAAAATGCAATCAATATTTCAAAAAATTTTTATCGTTCGGAATTTTATATCCGATGTGTAAAATAATAAGCAGAGATAAACACGTGCGGAAAAATTTTATAAATTTTTGAAACTGTTTTTTAAATAGAAAGTTTTATATGACTTTTATAGAAATCTTTTTCTCTAATTTTCTCTTTAATTCATTTAAATAATAAGACCGAACTATTATGCGTACAATTTATACCAATTGATATGCAAATAATAAATATTCACCATCAGGTTGCTCCGCCGATGCAAGATGCCTCTCCCAAGCCTCTTCCTCCTCTCATGTTGTTGACGCGCGATACTTTTAACGGCACTCAAGATCAAATAAAATATAAAAGCTTTAGTTTTTATTTTATGGTAATTTAAAGTCGTATATTATTATAAATAACAAAAAAATTCCCGATGTCGCAGATTCCGAAGTTTCTTACATGAGACTTCATTTATAATATTCACGAATATATGTCAAAAAATGAAATGCATTTTTTATTCATTTGAAAGTAATTTTAATAGAATAATGAGAATTTTGCGATTAAAATAATATCAAACACGATATAAATCGCATAAATTTAGTTAAATATATAATTATAAAATTTTTATTATCAGACTAATTAAAAATTATCCGATTTACGTCGGGTTTGATATCATTTTAATCGCAAAAATCTCTTTAATTCATTAACATTACTTTCAAACCGATGAAATTAAAACTAAAAGTTTCGATTTTTATTTTATAAGATGTTTACATTTTCGTGAATTGCGAATGGATAGAGGATGCGAAGAAACCGATTGTAAGAGTACTTCGGAACTCTTTGATAATAGGTCATCTCCCTCGCTCTCTACTCATGGTCTTACTTTCTCTGTCACACTTGACAATCGTGATAGATAGCTCGGAAAGATAAGCGGACCCAAGAATCGAGAGCGAGCGAAACAGTAACAAGAACGAGCGAGACAATAATAGGAGCAAGCGAGACAGTAATAGGAGCGAGCGAGACAGTAATAGGAGCGAGCGAGAGCAAAATAATATCGCGCAAGAAAAATCCGATTCTTGAGCTCAAGGCTCGAGTCCTCGTTGCTCGTGCTATCTCTATCTCGTTTGCTCTTATTGTTATTTCACTCGTCCTTCTCGCTTCCTCATGTAACTCTCGCATCGCTTTTATACATACACATACGTACATACATACGTACATACCATACGCACACACACGCACACACACACGCACGCACGCACGCACACACACACACACACACACACACACACACACACACACACACGCGCACGCACACACACACGCGCGCACACACACACACACATACACACACGCACACGCACACACACACGCACACGCACATATATATTACATACTATTAACTGTGCGTAATCTCTTTTGTTTTAATACATATTATGAATTCGAATAATTGATCATATGAGAAAAAAAATTATTTCACACTGAAAATGTTTATCATAAAATTTTGCGAGACGTCTTTATATGTGCGTGACGACACACATATATGTATAAAGATGGCTCGCAAAATTTTATGATAAATAAATACTTTTAGTGTGAAATAGTTTTTTCTCATATGATCAATTATTCGAATTCATAATATGTATTAAAACAAAAGAGATTACGCGCAGTTAATAATATGTAATAAAAATTAATAAATGTATGATATGTTTCGTACTTTTGAGATCCACATGGATCTAGCACGGACATGAATCAATCGGTCGTTTTACCGTGACAGCGAAAAGTGGATCCGGCCACGTAGTACCGCCGGCCATAAAATGGATCCAGTTAGCGCCACTTTATGGCGGGGAAAAAGCGTTCCCTGAAAAACGGCAGCGTGACCCCTCTCAGTCTTCTCTCTGTCTCTAGTAACGGTTTCCATCGCTGCTCGACATGATCGTAAATATCGAAATCACGATGTTGGCGTATAATAATGAGATTGTATTTATATCACTTATTGATAATAAACACACACTTTATGCTTGTTATAATTTTCTTTTAGCGAGAAATTTACTTTGAAACAGCGAGAAATACAGTGCGATTTGAATCTCGCGATATAACCCAGTGAGAAATGATAAGTCGAATAGACGTCTAAGACGTTTAATAGATGTCCAATAGACGTTTATTAGACATCTTAGACGTCTAACAAACGTCTATCCGACTTATCATTTCTCTTTGGGAAGTTATATAATCATGGAATATGAAATTTAAGAGTTACGACCTCTGCATTTTTCGCGTTTTAAATTATAACAAGCATAAAGTGTGTGTTTATTATAAATAAGTGATATATATACAATCTCATTATTATACGCCAACATCGTAATTTCGATATTTACGATCATGTCGAGAATCGATGGAAACTGTTACCGTAAATTCCAAGGTATCTTTTCGTCAAAATGCACCCAGACAGCACAAAAAGGCCAAAAGATGTCTTTTGGACATGTGTGCTGTCTGGGCAAAGATAGTGCCGATTATTGCCAGGTATATATACATATACATATATTTATCATAATTCTAAAACTAAATAAGGAATGTTTTGCATTAAATATATACTCTGCTCTAAATTGGAGTAGATGCAATTTCATTATTTTATTATCGTAATATTATTGACAATCAGTTATATCAACCTTCAATTTTATCATCGGATTAAAGCAATTAACGTCATTTATGTAGAAAGAAAAAAATTATGTAAATGATGTTACATATGTTCTACATCATTTATGTTTCTTTAGCTCGGTTATAAAATAAAATTTTTGAATTGATACATATATTAATATCAATTGCTGATATTAATCCATTGATTTATATTTTTAAAATATTTTTTGTAATTCTACCTTTTAAAAATATTATTCAGAGATTCTAAAAATCTTTACATCTATATAAGTAGCATGCAAATAATGTTGTAACGAAATACAATATGCTTGCAAAAATTTGTTAAACTTTTTTTTGAAGCATTTTTTTGCAAACAGGTGCATAAAATCATTGCCGAATATCATAGATATGGCAGTATAATATCAATCATGATCAATATCAATGTCGATTTAATTAATTGAATGCATGAATGATAAACATGAATGAAAAAACAATTGCATTTATTTAATTATTAATGAGCTATACTATTTGTATATTCCACTTAGAAAATAAAAACTCTTATTACTTGTCAATCAGAACAGAATGCCCGATTATTTCTCAGTAACTTTAATTATCTGATTAAAATAAAACAATGATGCGGTAATTACATAAAATTCATAATATGTATTATATATTAAATGAGCATTATATGTAATCGATTCTCAAGAGAAAACTTATTTTTAATATGCTAAGTTTTCTTATATAATTATATAAAATTTAATTAACAAATAGTTGTATAAATATTAAAATCGCTATTTGGAATAAAAATATAAATGACAAAGAATAAATAAGAATCTTTAGAATTCTTTATTTCGCAATCGGATAATATCAAACTTCCGCCTGTCACTGAGAAATAATCGCAAATTTGTGTATCGTTGTGTCGTGTACAAACATCCATAATTTTTATTAAATCGCGCAGAGACGATCATCAGTGATCGATATCTAATCATTTGATCGTAACAATCCAAAACGTAGAAGAATTGTCACTTATTCTTAAGAGATTTACTGATACAAACACATTTATTTCTATGATGTCCTGAATTTATTGATCTAAATAATCGGTGCAGAGTTTGATAGTTTGATATTGATAGATAATCAATAATCATAAGCGCCCGATTCCCACAATCCAATGTAAAATTATTTCTTGAGCATTTCATGAACAATCTCGTATATTATTGCTAAGCTAGAATTATATATGTTGATTTTAATTTTTCCTTATTTTAAAAACTTTTATTTTATCTTTTTCTCATCGCAAAATTAATTATCCTCACACAAGATTAACTATCAAAGTTACAATATTCTTGGTTCAATATGCAGATAAAAATCGATAAACGAATCGAGTTTTTTGTCATTTGAAGATGTTGTACATCAGCAATTAAAGTGAAAGATAATTGGCTAAAATATAAGATGAACATTTATTATATGTTTAAACTATATCATCGAGTTTTTTTATTGCGCACACGCGATAAAATTAATTTAGTCATTCACATAAATTTTTTCATATATTTGTTTATTTTCACTGGCGAATATATTTGAATATAGTTGATACAATTATCAGAGTCTCTTTAAAAGTCAATTAATTAAAGACACGCTTTATCAGCGTTGTTGAAATTATTGCGATTATTCGTGACAGTAAAATTTCGATTAGATACATTAGTGTAACAACTGTAGTAAGATAATTAATTACAAGAATATTAAGTACAAATATTGTTAATCAATTCACAAACAAATGAACATGACTGAAATTAATCTAATTAGTGAATATTCTTCTTGTGTCAGAATACTCGTGTATTATATTAATCATATTATACAACATCTGACCATTGTTCAACTTAACTCATAATGGTAAAAATACAATACTTATCCCGAGTCGGAGTGATAAATTAAATATGAAATGATTGTTTTAATAAAAAATAAATAAAAAAATAACTGAAATCTAAAGGATAAACCAACCTAACTTTTTTGAAATTCTCCCAAATTATTTTTACGAAATTTTAGAATTTGTGCAAAAGTCGGTTTTTTCTTCAAAGATGCAATCGCAGATAATATATAAACTACAAAATAGATTTTTAAAGAAAAAGAGAAAATATGACTGAGAGAAATTATATACTATATATATATATATATATATATATACAAACATATAAATCAGCTTTTCATATCAATTAAATTTAAATTTTAGTTATCCTATCGATTTAATTGTTGTGTGCTTTCATTTTTATGATATATATTATTAATATTTTGCTATTAAAATAATTAATCGATATTTGTGTAGCGGAAATGTTCACAAATTATTTATATTCTTTTAAATCTTGGCTATGCAGTGGTAACGCACATATTTGCTCGATGTTTCGTGATGTTCAAACGCATTAATTTCATATCATTTAATCATTATATATTATATAAAAATACAATGTACATAGTATAGCGTATACGTATATGCACAGCAATAACGATGAAAATATTCGAAAAAATTCCGTAATCAAAAAAAATTATAAAAATACATGATAAGAAATGGGTATTTACTGGTAAATTGATTATTTCTTTGGCGTGAAATGGATGAATATGTCTTCACTTGGTCGGAAAATAAGGGTGGCCCCGTATTTAATTGTATCTAGGTTTTTGACACTTTTTACTCTCCACTTTCTCAGAATAGCTGTTAATATTGTTTTCTCTTCGAGTAAAGCAAATTTCTGACCGATACAGTTTCTTGGTCCGGCGCTGAATGGAATGTAGGCATACGGATTTCTATTTGAATTTTCCGGAAGAAACCGATCTGGATCGAACTTGAATGGATCTGGCCAAATTTCCGGATTTCTATGCACTAATGCGATTCCCAATACAACTGTAATACCTTTTGGAAACGTATAATCACCTAAAAAAATAGATTGTTATAGATTGTATTCTATTCCCTTCTAATATACACAGAGATTGTGTATTTTGTTTCTTCCCCACACATACATACATACACACACAAAAGTTTATTGATAAATTACACACACACATAAATGTTTTTATAGTAAAAAATTATACTTTTATAATTTACAACAGTGCTGGGATTTACTTGCAACTTTCGGCCAGATTTCTTAGCTTACGCCTACTGTTCCCCTCTTACCGCTCGCGCCTTAGCGACCGCGCCACCGAACGCTCGTAACTAAGGAGCGCTCAGGAACGTGCGCGTCACAAATGTAATGTGGCAATCTATCTAAGTTCTCTTTATTGTTTATTAATAATAAAAATAATTATTCTATTATTAATTACGTATATGTTCTGTAACAATTTAAAATATTTGTGTTTTGAAACGTAATTACAATAAAGAGAACTTAGATAGATAGAGTGCCACATTACATTTATGACGCGCACGTTCCTGAGCGCTCCTTAGTTACGAGTGGCGCGAGCGGTAAGAGGGGAACAGTAGGCATAAACTAAGAAATCTGGCCGAAAGTTGCAAGTAAATCCCAGCACTGATTTACAATATAAAGATTGTGTTTATGTGTAAAATTCATAATTAAATCTATAACAGATAATTTGTATACGATAATAATTCGTGAAAGAATTCTATTCGTATAAAGATATTTGAAGAATTTACATGCGGGATATAAAATGATAAATAGAATTTTATGATATTATTTTATTATTTCTTGCATTTTATCGCAAATTAGAGACTACTTAAAGTAGATTTTTTTAACTGTTAATCTTTTATTGAATTGTTTATTTATCTTATAATAAATAAAAAAGGTATCTCTCTTAGAAATACAGTATTTTTATCACGTAAGTGAATGAAAAATTACCATTTTTAATAACAAAATTTACAAATTTATAAATTAATGTGAAAATCTTACAATTCCTTTCATCTTAATATTAATAAAGTTTCATCATACCTATTTTTACATCTTCCGATAATTTCCTTGTGACTAAAGGTACACTTGGAAATATTCTGAGCGTTTCCTTTATGATCCTATCAAGATACTTTAATTGCGATAGTTCATTTACGCTGGCTGGTGTTTCTGAATCTTTGAAAACTTCATCGAGTTCTTCATGAACTTTTTCTTGATGCTCTAAATTATTGCCCAAAAGAAAGAGCGTCCAGGTTATCGCAACCGCAGTTGTGTCGTGACCCTATATTATTATATATATCTTTACTATTTTATAGTACTCATTTATAATTATATTATTAAATCTGGTAAGAAAGAATTTTGCTTTAAATTTCAAAGATTTTTTCTCTCACCTCGAACATGAATGTGTCGACTTGTGCCCTCAATTCATCATTGGTTAACGGAGCTTCGTCCTTTTCATTTTGATCTAGTAATAGATCCAGAAAAGCTTTCCTCTTCCACTTACCTAACAAAACAAATTTCATAAGAATAATTCAAAAAGTTTATTAACGTAAGCTATTAAAACATATATATAATTATAATTTTGTAATCACCTATACCAAGTTCATCATTTTTATTTTCTGCTTTGGCAAAATCGTTTTGCAATCGTGTAATTTTTTTCTTACGTATTACCTGAAATTTAGTATTTCTCAGTTGTAAACTTTGGATTCGTTCAAACAAAAAATAGTCAACAGTTAATTTAATAAAGTTCTACTGATATCTAATACATTATAATGTATTATTAGCATTTTTTTCCACGTACATCTCCCGTAAATTTATGTATTGTATTAAGCCCTGATTTATATTTCTTTCCCGAAGGTACTAAGTCATACAACCAATCTGACCATAGCCATGGTTGAAATAATCGATCAATTACTAATTTAGAACCTCTGAAAGTACAATTAAAAACTTAATATAACAGAATATGTTTGTTATTATATTAATTAATTAATTAAAGTGTGCTGTTGATTCTTAAAAAAATCTTCTAAATAGATTATGTTACCAATTATATTATTATTAATAAAATAATGTAACTCATGACTTTTCGAACCTATGTATTGTTGCAGTATACTTGGTTTCATATTCTTGAGCATGTACATCCACACCCATTGCCGTTTCTATAAAATAGTGACATTTCATAAACCTCTCAAAATATTTTTACATTGTTTATTCCAGAAAAAGAATAAAATTATTATTTGTAATTAGCAAAAACAATATAGAATTGAATAATTAATTTTGTTACACAGAAATTAATACCAACATAAAATTTTGCTTCTATTTGATTTATTTAATGTTTTTGCTTTTATTTTATCTACGACTACGTCGTAGATAAGTCTTATATTTATTCAAATATAATTTATTCAAATATTAAATAAATTTCGGTTTTTTGCATGTATATATACAATGTCTGAAATTAAAATTATACTGTATCGTAATCAATGATTACACAAACACGGAAAGAAAGAATTTTGCTGTTGCAGCAAAATCATTGTGTTGCAGCTACATATTCAATAAACTTCACTTCATAAAAACAAATGGCATTCAATGCAGAAGTTAATTATTTGATGTAAAATTTAAGTAAAATTTATTTTCAGAACAGAAAGATCGTGTATGTGATTAAATTTGAAAGCATAAATTTAATATTAAAGCAAAATAAACTAGTTTTCCAGTAATTTAACCATTGTTTTGATAGCAAAATAAATGGATAAATAGATAAGTAAACAACTTATTATAATAAACTTGCCGATTCAACAAAATTTAATCTATTTGACAAGCATATTCCCGTTATAGTTCATAATAGCTTGCTATGACAATATAAAATTTACTACATGAACAATATTACTTTATGTCCAAGAAATATTATGTTATAATGATATATAAATTTATTACCACATATAACATCGAGAGCAACATTGTTAGTGAACGGAAAAATATTGATGGCCTTCCCTGGATTCTTTGCTATCTCCTTCTCAAGACATTTTGTCAAGATTTCTGCTTTTTCAGACATAACTACAGCAAATTGCTCTAATATACTAAAATGGAATGTTGGTCCGATCAATTTTCTATCATGGAACCATTGTTTTCCTGAAGTATCAAACAGTACATTTATTTATTAAAAATATCGTATGAGAGAGATAAATATACGCACAAATATTTGTAAATAAGTAAAAATGAAAAAAATATATTACACATTTTCTTATTTTGTTATTTATCTTTTTTGCATATCGCCACTGAATTTTTATAATCTAGATAAGAAAAATTGCACAAACAACAGTATTATTTTTAAAGTTTGTCAATTTGCAAATAATAATATGAATAATTGTATATTAACATAATAATGTATATATATAATAATGTATATTAACATAAAATCAATCACATAAATTGCATAAGTAATTGGACATAAGGATGTGAAAAAATGTGTTTTCTTTTTGTTTTTATCAGGATATATATATACAAATTTGCATAGTTATATTAGAGTAAAATTTTACTTTTTCGTCTTTTTAGTCTTTTTCGTATTTTTATAGTTTATTTAAAATATTTTCGAGAATAACTATATATCAAAAACGCATAATATAATATAAATTCAAATTAACTTTCATGTTTAATTAGATATTAAAAATAGTCTATAAAAATAGACTGAAAGAGATTATGGATTTACCTGTAGAAGTTAGAAGTCCTTTGCCTAACCAAGATTCCATTAATTCATATGGATGTCCTTTGTCGATATTTACTGTGCTATGCAGAATAACCTGCAAAAATATATTTAAAAATAATAGAACCGTGTGTAATAATTTATTATTTATTATATAAGATGTCCTTTTCAAATTTTTAATTTTTTCGAAAACAGCCTCGCATATAAAAATTTTTTTTCATATTTTTAATTCATTTTTTTATATTATTTCATTATGTTTTTCTCGATGTATCATTAGATTAAGAAACATTTTATATAATATTTTAAAGACGAAACCGATAATTGAGACTAGATTGCTAAATTGCGGATATCAACTAGAAAATTTAACTTTGATCGTGAACTGTTTTTCTGTTAAAGGCCAATCAGTTTCTTTGATAACGCAAATAAAATAAACAAATAAAGCAGACGTTTATCTCTTGACCTGATAATAAATCTTCTATTTAATACAGACAATCTTGATACATAGTCTTAGCACTGTTTATCTAAAAACTAACTTAATAAAGTTTTGCATCTTTCACGTAGAAAGAAAAGTCAGTATGATATTTTATTATACAGGGTGTCCTAGACCACCCCTTTTCTTTTAAAAACTAAGCATTTTAGAGAAAAACGTTTTCGACAAAAATTGTATGGTTTTGAGGGGAACATAAGATGGTATCATTGGTTTGACCTTGGATGGCATCGTTAAGGTGGGGCAAAAAAATATTTGCAATTAACAATTACATTTTTTTTTTCGAAACAATTATGTGTTTTCTTTACACCAATCGATTCCTCTCATTATTTTGTACATAAAAGTATTAAGGTAGATAATCGAAAAATGAATATTTTACTAGATATTTTATGGTTTATGTAAAATTAAGAAATTATTTCAAGCCTTATAACTCGAAAAGTACTTGATGAAAAAATACTTTATTATAGTGTTTTGGAAAGCTCTCGACATAAGCTATAAGAATATGCAATAAAAAATAGGTGGTTCCATTTAAGAAATTAAAGGTGTCCTTGACCTCACCTTAACGATGCCATCCAAGATCAAACCAATGACACCATCTTATGTTCCCCTCAAAACCATACAACTTTTGTCGAAAACGTTTTTCTCTAAAATGCTTAGTTTTTGAAAGAAAAGGGGTGTACGGATGGTCTAGGACACCCTGTACATATATACGTCTGCAGCAAATTTTGATCGGTTATTATATAGATAATTTATTCGGAATATTAATTTTCTTTGCCGAAAATAATTTTGCTAAATCTTGGTGTGCACGCACATAAACATAATATGCATAAATGTAATACGACACACACATACACATAAATTGTTTTACTAAAATAATAAGTTACTTTCTATTCTATAATTATCAAAGCAATAAAATGGCGGTAAAATTTACTAGAAATACATTATTTTATTTTTAATTGCACTTTGTAATTTGCATTTATGTTTCTACAAATAAAAATTTATTTAGAAATATATTTTTATCATAGCAAAAGAAAAAATTTTGCTGCAATATTAAATAATTCATTGTAATAGCGAAATTTAATCATTTTTTACATATATATAATAGCAGCAATTATGTTACTGATAACTAAGAAAATTTATTTTCTCCGTATAATTATTATATTGAGAAACTTTTTAATGATAATTGTATTATTTAATAATAATAAGATAATGTTCATAATACATTCACATAAGAATTTATTTTATTTCACTCTCGCAAAATGTTTCACTTTCTTACCGTAACAAATTATTATGTATTTATACATTTATTATCATAAAAAATATGATACTTTTTATTAGGAAGATTTTTTTACATTCTTACCTCTAATAATTCAGGTTTATAGAGATTAATAAATGGACTCATGCCTATCCAATATACGAAGATTCCTTCTTTAAAACGTAGCATACGTTCTGAAAACCATTGTACGCGTTCTGTAAATAAGCACATAATCGGATATTTAATATTTAATTTTTATTACTCTAATTAATTACATAATATATAATTTAAAATAAATGATGTATTTCTTATTTTAAATTTTTTGTTAAAAATGTATAAATAATATTTATAAAAGTATAATGGCAATATTATTCATAATTCTTCACCATAATCCGTCAGTTTTAAGATTTCAAATGCTATGCCAAAAGGAAATGTGCCACATTGAGGAATATTCTTGAGCTTTTGTCGAAGAACATACTGATGATATATTGTGGATAAGAAGGCAGGGATTATTAAAATAACGAGCACAGCGCACAATATCAAAGAGATTAAGTCCATTGTCATAGGCTGTAAACAATTTGAACAGTCAGAATTATTCAAATATGTATAAATACATAAATTACTATTTTTTTAAAGTAGAAATACATTATACTCTCTCTCACACACGCACACATACGCATACACATACACATTGACAAATATATCATTGACGATGTTTATATCATTATTATTTGGAATACTTATCAAAAATACTTTTTTATATTGTATATAAATACATATCATCGCTCAAACTCAAGTAGGAAATCATGTCAGTAAGAATATTTCATCGGCTAAATATTTCTTGATTGTGTCTGATTGTGTTGATGCAACTCATTCAAATGTGAAATTTATGCTTCTTAATAGAAAGATTCACACTTAATAGAAAACACCGCAATAAATCATATATATTTCATTTCTCTACCGGCTTTCGGTATCTTTGAAAGAATTTACTGCTTAAATTGTATAATTATTTTTTTTTTAATAATATAAACAATATTAAATATCTAATCTTTAATCAAATGTACGTTTATGTAACAATGTGAACGCTCTATTATCACGGTTTAATTGTAATATATGTAATATGTAATATATGTAATATATGTATAGTCGAATTTCTTTCTTGAAGAATTATGAATTAGAAGATTTTAAATGCAGTTAATTTTTTTTCTGTTCCCAAATAATTGCCATAAATTTATATAATAAATTTACATAATACGCTAAAAAATCGATGAAAGAAAAAAAACATTTCATCATAAAATACCCATTATACAAAGAAATATATCAGATAGTTTTCGGAAACATTATTTTGTAACATGAAATGTTTCGGAGATGCATGCAGAAACGTTTTAGAAACATTGCATAAACAGTTAATGTCCGCATTCAGACACCTTGATATAAAATGTTTACGACACTATCCTAAAAAATGTTACAAAAACATTTTTCAAGATAGTGTCGTAAACATACTTGAGAAATGATATTTAAATGTTGCTATGTTATATTTCTGTAATAATTTATATATAGCGGTATCATGCCCGGGAAAAAAAAGTCCATATAAAATTGGCCATATATGAATTTTGTCAATATCTAATTATGTTTTGCCAAATATAGTCATATATGATATCATATATGAATAAATATTATCAGATCTGAAAATTAAGTACCACTAAGAGTACACCGAAAAAATTGTATTCTTAACTTAAGAATATGCCACTTATCTTTAGAATATATACCACTAAAATAGGCGCCAAGAGGATCCTCTTAAGTTAAGAGGAAAATCTTCTAAAGAGATATTCTTAATATACAGAAAAAAATATTTCTTTGGATTTAATAAATTTTGTTGAAGTCAAATAAATTTAATTATTGGTCTAAAAGTTTTTTTCCGCCTAATTTCAAATAATCTGTTTAATATTCTGAATCCCAACAAGGAATCCAGATTATTAAATAAATTATTTTAAATTCAGTTTCAAATTAAACTGATAAACAGTGATGTCAGAAAGAGGATGCGGCTCACGTGCACACAGAGAACCTGTGTGTGAGCCGCGTCCTCTCTTTCGCACCACTGCTAAGGGAAGAAAATATACTTTAGATCTTACGTTAATACAAGTCCTCTATATACATTTCATGATAAATATTGAATACGAGAAAAATTAAGAGTGGTGTCGCCGCATAGCGGCAAATGAAGAAACATGTCGAGCACACGAAAATCGAGTTGCGGCGTAGAAGTCGCAAATTAAGAATATATTCTTATTCATTAAGAATATATTCTTATTTATTAAGAATATTTATTAAGAGAACTTATAAAGAGGACTTTTAATTAATTAAATATATAATGCAAGATATAATTTTTAGGGAAAATTATATTTGTCTATATAAAAAAAGGTAAAATCATATATAATATTAAATGATTATATATAATATCATATATGATTTATATCAGAGCATACATGAAACTAACCTTTGCTTTGGTTTTATACATGCTTAGATATGATATCAATATCTGACTATGTCTGATTGTACAAAATGACGTGAGTTATCTAATATCATTTTTTATGATCAGAAATGGTCAGAGATGGACATCATATCTAAGCATATACAAAAATGTATGCTCTGATAAAATCATATGTGATATTATATATAATTATATAAGACTGTATATAATTTTACTTTTTTTTATATAAATAGACATGGACTTTTTTTCCCGGGATAAGCAATAATAAAATGTTTCAATTGTAACACTTATGAATTACATCATTTGTAAATATACATGAAACATAATTTTGGAATATTTCCGAAACGTATCAATTGAAATATCTTATTTGAAATATTTCTTAAATAAGCAAAAATAAAATGTTTCAATTGTAACACTTATGAATTACATCATTTGTAAATATACATGAAATATAATTTTGGAATATTTCAGATACATATCAACTGCGATATTTCATTTGAAATATTTCTGACTATGAAACATTTTAGTTGTGACACTTATGAATTATATTATAAACATAGACATGAAACGTCTCATTTGAAATCTATATGAAGCATTTTGAAACATTGCATATATATTTCATGTTTAGTGGGAGGTAGAAATCATATATATGCCAGCAATAACTTAATTGTCATTTAAATATAAATATCTTAGTAATTCTTGAGGAGAAACACTAAACGGATCTTAACTACGTCAATAGTTAATAAATTGAATACATTTCAAGATTCATAAATTTGACATTGCTCGAAATATATTTTTAAGTTTTTAAAATATAAAATTAATTATTAATTTTATATTTTAAAATGTCGAAAATACTTCACGCAATGTCAAATTTATGAATCTTGAAATGTATTAGATTTATTAATTTTTTACGTAGCTCATTCATACAGCTTCATCTTAAGTGCACATTAAAAATGCTACAATATACATATGGTAAGTATTATGTCAAACAATGTGCAATCTCTATTTTCATCGCGTAATGCTATAGTGTACAATTTTATTATTCTCGACGTCATTATGTTCTTGTGTATCCTTCGAGTCATGGTTGTTTCTCGCCAACTTATGATAATAATTTATAAGTACTTTCCTTACTTTATTCTCATCAGAAAAATTCAATTTTTTATAATCGGTAATTAATTTTCCATTTAAGATGTCTGCATCGGATATACATTGCAATTCTATAGAGAAGAATTCATTAACTTGAATAAATGTGTTTGATTGATTTTTTTGGTATTATTTTTTAGTTAAGATATTTAAATATTTAATTTAAATATTTTAATATTTTAATTAAATAAATAATAACGAACTAAACGCATTTAATCAAATTAACGGTTTTTGTTCAGTATTGTAAATGTAAAAATTATAAAACTTTTTCTAATAAAACATTGCATTTTATATATGTATTTGCGCAGATATTATACGCACACATGAATGTGTATACATAAAACAATTAAATTCATCGCGATTTCTATATATACGAGACAGTGAGGAAAATGTATTTTTATCACTGATAGAATAAAAAAAATGCAAATTATTGCAAAACAAGTGAATTTCGATGTAAAGCATTACGCATGGAAAAAAGTAGATATGTAAATAACATATAATAACATATAGTACCAGTTAAAAATATATCACCTTTATGTTTTTTGAGGATAACTTAATTTAAAGTGCATATATTTTTATCTAGTCACACATGTTTTAATAGTAGGTATATGGGTTACTAAATAGATTTTACAATAGATTTTTTATTCAATAATGTAAACAGCAATTTAAGAAAAATTAAATATATACATTTTGGATTGTTATTTTCAAAAAACATAAAGATGATATATTTTTGGTCGGTACTGTACATGTTAATAATTACTAAATATGAGAAGATAAGTATCTTCTTGTATTGTCGCAATGTTATATATCAATATAGTCGTAAAATCTTACGTAGTGTCTAAATTGAGAAATAAATACATACCATTGATTTTTATTCATGGCTTTGTTACACAATTACAAACTCCTCCTATTTCTCTCTACAGTGTAAGATTGTATGCTGAATGGTGTGAAATTGTAATCCAAATACGTATTCCGAGTACAGACTGTCTTCCTTTCATCAAATTTTTCGTCTGGAACTTTTTCAACTGTCAAATCTCTTTCCCGGCATAAATGCAGTTTAAGAAATCAATCAAGTTTACGCCGAAAGCAGAATCGAAAATATCGGTAGAACGGGAAAGAGTGCGATCCGATAAATATACAGACGTTGTGTGTGTTTGTGAGAGATTATATCACAGACGTATAATATATAGACCGCGCATTCCCACCCTCCCCTTTGTTTCAGTAATTTGAAATTTTAGGAAGAGAGAGCTTATATTCATGGTAGTTTCTCTCTCCTTTGCTAACGACGTGTGGGGGAAAGAAGTCAATCAAGTTATATGTCAAACGCAGTGGCCATATTAAATTTTTGCCCTACTATTATTATTGATAGACATAGAAACTAACACCACGAAAAAGCATGTTATCTCTTTTTAAAATTTATATAATTTTCGAGCCAAACGCGAAGTCTATACATATATTATACGTCTATGGATTATACACAATCTGTGCGCGTAATCTCGAAGTTATAGACATATTGTTACATTTAGAAGAGAAGTAATGGCCATGCAAGCGTATTGTCTTTCATCCATATCACTGACCGGAACTTGGTAAATGAACGGGAAATAGTTGATGTGATTAAAAATTATTTCGAGTTCGAGGAGCGCAAACAGTATTGCAAATAAAAAGCGTGAAGATTGAGATTCAAGGTGAGATTTGTCGATTAGTGAATATATTTAGTTAGTGAATGTAATAGAATAATTTTAAACCGAAGAGAAATATGCGTGTCCGAACGGTACATCTTTGAATTTGTTGCATCACGCGCTTTTTTTCTCGGTTTAAAACATTATAGCTATAAAAAGTCACTTACCTAAATCTCTTACGATAAATCTCACTCTCATTCACGTCTTTTTGCCTTCAAATATTTAATAACTGTGCTCATCTAGATCTTGATGTAATTTTAAATCACATCAGCTATTTCTCGTTTGCTTGCTAAACTCCGACTAATGAAAGAAAAATAACAACTCTTGCACGGCTACTATCCTTTTCCTCATGTAACAATACATGTTCGTAATCTCAAGGTTGCATGTACAGATTATGTATGATCAATGCCTGTGTTTTATTATCGGATCATTTTCATATATTACAAAGAAAATCATATTACGATAAGAATATGAGTGTTTACAATAAACACAATGACGAAATCGATTGCGATTCAGTTATTGTTGAATCAACATGATTCGATATTGTTACATTTGACAGGCAACAAGGAAATTGGCAGTAGCAACGTGTTTAAAAATTCTCACAAATGAAGAGCATCAAAAAACGCTCAATAAAGGTGCAATAATTTGACAATCGCACCTTGCTGGCTTTATGGCACCTTGCTGGTCAAATAAATACGAATCGGGAATCTTTTTAAAGGAAAAAGGATACATAATTTATTTATTACATATTACTTATTACTATATAATTTATTACTTATTACTATATAATTTATTACATATTACTTTTCGTATATTCATATCAAAAAAGATCATTTGTAATAATTTTATTTTTTTATTTTCGAATTGGCACGATTTGACCATAACTCAACATCGCGCGAAAGAGATGTATTGATATTTGTTTGTTACAACTAATTTATCTGCAAATGTAAACATGCATTTGCAGAATGTAGAAAGAAGCTCCGTAAACGTAAAAGATCAACATTAATAATCGTTTGATGAAAATTCTATTATAAAACCATTGTATATAAAATATCCATCGAATTTTCGCAATACTACTAATTTTTGCTGCTAGCAAACAAGAAAAAAATAAATAATTGGTATCTTAAGATTTATAAAATAATATTGCATTTGATGCTTCATAACAATTTTTTATTTCCCCTTTAATACTAGATTACTATTGACAATATATACATGTAATTTTATATATATATTTTTTTTTGAATAAACATTTCATAAGTTTGAATTAAAAAAACATAAAAGATATATAAATATATGTAACGTCATTTACGGAGAAAGTAAATGCCCTTACGTATGTTTATCTCATTTATGTTTTATTATTTATGTTTCTTCATTTCAAAACTATGAAATGACTTTTTATTCGATATATTATATTTAAAACGGTTTCTAATTCTATATCCTAAAAATACATTTAGAGATTTTAAAAATATTATATCTATATAACAATATTTTCATATCTAGCATCTTCATATCTTCATATATAGCAAATAATGTAGCAATATCTGGCAATGAGATGCAAGACTTAATAAATTTCTTAAATTTTTCTCTCGAAGCATTGTTCATACGCAATGTAGGCGAACAGATAAATATTACAGCACATTGTCAATAACAATTCAATAACAATATCGATTTAATTAAGTGAATGATAAATATGAAAGTACACTTGTATTTAACTGTTAATGAGTACGCCATATTATTTGTATTCCATTCAGAAAAAAAACTATCCTATCATTTATCAGAATAGAATGCGTAATTATTTTTCAGGGTAACTTTGACTATCTGATTGAAAAAAGGAGATGATGCGATAATTACGTAAAATGCACAATGTATTGTGTACTGTGTACTGTGTACAGTGTATTGTGTACTGTGTATTAAACGGGCATTATATGCAATTCTCAAGGCAAAATCATGAAGTAAGAGTAAGAAGACTTAGCTATATAAATTTAAAGTGGCAATGAAAAAGTTTCCTGTAGAGCCAGGTGTACCGAATGGAATAGCTTATATTTTGTCGCTATCATGAATAATCATATATATATGTATATATACGACTATTCATATATATAGAGTTACGTTTAATGGTGTCAGTGTATTAATGAATGTATAAAGTATGGTGTACATAAGAGTTTAACACAATTAAACATAACACTGCACATACATGTAATATTCAAGATGCTGACGAAATATTGTAAGATATTCCATTCGTTGAATCTGGTCCTACACAGAACATTTTCAATTATCAACTTTTGTTTCTTTTTTTGTATTATGTAGTCTCTGGCTTTATGGACAAATCCAATTTTTAACACATTCTAATTCATTATATAACTATATGAAATTTAATTATTAAATGATAATATTAAAATGAATATTAAAATCGCTATTTAAAATAAAAACATAGATAAGGAAGCATCAAGAGAAAGACAAAGAGATGAATAAGAATCCTTAGAATGTTTCATTTCAATCAAGATCATCAAGATCATTCCTATTATTTGAAAAATAATCGCAACTTTGCGAATTGTGTTCTGTATTTAAATCTATAATATGAATTAATCAGCACAGAGACATGAATAATCTTTAATCTAAAATTTCCCCAATTTCCTGAACTAAATAATCCGCACGAAGTTTGACCAAAAAAATCATAATCGTTTGATGCAATAGAAAAAAATCAGTTACAGGATTCGTGAATTATCTCATGTTTTATTGGTAGAAATATGTGTTGGTTATATGCTTCGCTTTAATAGATGTCTAATAGATGTTTATTAAACGTCTTAGACGTCTATCCGACTTATCATTTTTCACTGGGTCTTATCTTATTTTCTTTTAATTTTCTCGTAAGAACCAATGTCAAGGTTCCAATGAGCATCCTCGACTTGCAATTTCAATACACAAGTTAAAACCAATATATGGACCGAAATTTTTAATAATAGAAGGTGTTACATAACAGCGATTAAAATAAGAGATACTTATTGTTAATTCTAATTAAAGTATGAAATAATCGTTTGTTTATATTAACTTGTCATTGAATTTCTTATTGTGCGCACATGTATATTATATTGATGTTATTAATTATGTTGATGTTATCAATTTATATATATAGTCTTTCATACAACTTATTTCATATAATTACTTATTCTCACCGGCCAACATATTATTGCTATAATTACCACAGATTTGAAAGTAATTTTATTGCAGACTTTATTCAATCTACTGTAGTTATTTTTATATTGAATTCTGATAAATTCTCTGTTAAATACATTGAGAAAAATATAATCGACAATATTAATATAATTGGAATTTATTTTATTAATTTAATAACATTATTAATTAAATCAATACGTCAATTCCTAAATCAAAAGCATGATCTGATTAATAATGTTATTGAGTTAATAAAATAAATTTCAATTACATTGATGTTATTGATTCAACATTATTTTTTTCTCAGTGTGCATTAGTAATTATTATGTAATAAGATAATCAATTCTAGGAATTATTATAATTCAATAATAAAAATACGCAAACGAACGAATGTAGATGAAATTAGAATCTAATTAGCGGATGCTTTTCTCGTATCAGACTGCACGTGCGTCTATTAGATTAGATATCCGTATCTTATATCGATCGTGACCTAATGTTCATTATTCACATTGATCCAGAATAATAAAAAACGCTTTCTTTGGAACGAAATGATAAATTAGATATTAAATGATTATTTTGATAATAATTATGTAGAGATATATACACTGAAATGTAGAGAATACGCTAGTCTGACTTCTTTGAAATTTTGTCGAAATATAAATCTTTGTAAAATTTAAAATGTAAGAAGTTGTGTTTTCTTCGGAGATGTACTCCGAAGATAATAGAATAATAGAAGAACAATAGAACATAAACTATAAGACAGATATCCAACGAGAAAGTGAAAATGTGACTTAAAAATCAACCCTGAGAGAATTTTTACATAATAATTAAATTTAAATGTATCATAATTATCATATCGATTTAAATATGTGTATTTAAATGCTTTCTATATATACATACATACGTGTGTGTGTGTGTGTGTGTGTGTGTGTGTGTGCGCGCGTGCGTGCGCGTGCGTGTGCGTGTGCGTGTGTGAGTGTGTGAGTGTGTGAGTGTGAGTGTGTGTGTGTGTGTGTGTGTGTGTGTGTGTGTGTGTGTGTGTGTGTGTGTGTGTGTGTGTGTGTGTGTGTGTGTGTGTGTGTGTGTGTGTGTGTGTGTGTGTGTGTGTGTGTGTGTGTGTATACAAGGTGTCCCAAAAGTCCCGATACGGTCGAATATTTCATAAACTATGCACTTTAGAAAGAAATGTTTCAGACAAAAGTTGTGTAGCTTGAAGGGGGCCATAAGATGGTGGCAATGATTTGACCTTGGAGAGTCATTTGAAGGTCACGTGATGGTCACCGTCAATTTCTTAAATGGAACCCTCTATTTTTTATTACATATTCTTGTAGCTTATCTCGAGGACTTTCCAAAACACTATAATAAAATATTTTTCCCTCAAGTACTTTTTGAGTTATAAGGCTTGAAATCATTTCTTAATTTTACATAAACCGTAAAATATCTTGTAAAATATACATTTTTCGATTATCTTACCTTAATACTTTTATGTACAAAATAATGAGAGGAATCAATTGGTGTAAAGAAAAGACATAGTTGTTTCGAAGAAAAAATATGTAATTGTTAATTTGCAAATTACATATTTTTTCTTCGAAACAACTATGTGTTTTCTTTACACCAATTGATTCCTCTCATTATTTTGTACATAAAAGTATTAAGGTAAGATAATCGAAAAATGAATATTTTACAAGATATTTTACGGTTTATGTAAAATTAAGAAATGATTTCAAGCCTTATAACTCAAAAAGTACTTGAGGGAAAAATATTTTATTATAGTGTTTTGGAAAGTCCTCGAGATAAGCTACAAGAATATGTAATAAAAAATAGAGGGTTCCATTTAAGAAATTGACGGTGACCATCACGTGACCTTCAAATAACTCTCCAAGGTCAAATCATTGCCACCATCTTATGGCCCCCTTCAAGCTACACAACTTTTGTCTGAAACATTTCTTTCTAAAGTGCATAGTTTATGAAATATTCGACCGTATCGGGACTTTTGGGACACCCTGTATATATATATATATATATATATATATATATATATATGTATATATTGGTATATATATATTATTAATATCTTGTTGCTAAAACAACATTATTTGCGTAGAAAATAAATATTCACAAATCATTTATTTCCATTAAATCTTGTCTGTACAATAATAATTCATATATTTGCTCGATGTTTGGTAATATTCAAACGTATATGTCATATCAATTAAAATATCAATATAGTAAATAAAAATATAGTGTACAATAGTAATACGCTGTATCTGCAACCAGAAAATATTCAAATTCCGAGAAAGATGATAAAGATTGCGTAATATAAAGAGAAATGGACATTTGCTGGTAAATTAATTATTTCTTTGGCGTGAAATGAATGAATATGTCTTCGCATGGTCGAAAAATAAGAGTAGCCTCGCATTCAACTGCATCTGGCTGTTTTACACTTTTCACTCTCCACTTTCTCAGAATAGCTGTTAACATTGTTTTCTCTTCGAGTAAAGCAAATTTCTGGCCGATGCAGTTTCTTGGTCCAGCGCTAAATGGAATGTAGGCATATGGATTCCTGTATTTCGAGTTTTCCGGAAGAAAGCGATCTGGATCAAACTTTTCTGGATCTGGCCAAATTTCCGGATTTCTATGCATTAATGCGATTCCCAATCCAACTGTAACACCTTTTGGAAGTATATAATCACCTAAAAAAATATATTGTTATAGATTGTATTCTGTTCCCTTCCCACATACATATATATCAAATTTTATATTAACTTATATATATATATATATATATATATATATATATATATATATATATATACAGGGTGGCAGGGAAATTTTGACAGTCCCGAAGTGTGAAGGTAGATTGGCTCAAATTAAGAAGGAAGCTACTATATTATTTTGCGATATTCACAATAATTAACGAAAAATTAATTAAAGAAGATCGACCAATGCGCGTGACTCGAAGCACACGACGGCGAAGGCGGTCTGACTGTAACATAATGGCGGCGCGCGGCGAAGCGGTGATTGGGGAGGGGAAGAGCCTTCGCCACGCGCTTACACACTCATCGCTCCTCCCCTCCCCAATCACCGCTTCGCCGCGCGCCGCCATTATGTTACAGTTAGACCGCCTTCGCCGTCGTGTGGTTCTAGCCACGCGCATTGGCCGATCTTCTTTAATTAATTCTTCGTTAATTATTGCGAATATCGCAAAATAGTATAGTACCTTCCTTCTTAATTTGAGCCAATCTACCTTCTTACTTCGTGAAGGTCAAAAATTGCCTGATACCCTGTATATACAGGGTGAGCCATTTTAATTAACGCACGCAATTATTTCGGAAACAAAGCATTTTAGAGAAAAATGTTTCAGACAAAAGTTTTATGGTTTCGAGGGGGCCATAAGATGGTATCATTGGTTTGACACTGAAGAGTCATTTGAAGGTCACGTGAAGGTCACTTCAATTTTTTTAAATGGAACACCCTATATATTTTTGCACAATCTTGTAGCTTATCTCGAGAGCTTTCCAAAACACTATAATTAAGTACCTTTTCGTTAAGTACTTTTTGAGTTATGAGGCTTGAAATAATTTCTTAATTTTACATAAACCGTAAAATATCTTGTAAAATATTTATTTTTCGATTATCTTACCTTAATACTTTTACGTACAAAATAATGAGAGGAATCAATTGGTCTAAAGAAAACACATAGTTGTTTTGAAGAAAAAATATGTAATTTGCAATTAACAATTCCATATTTTTTCTTAAAAACAACTATGTGTTTTCTTTACACCAATTGATTCCTCTCATTATTTTGTACGTAAAAGTACTAAGGTAAGATAATCGAAAAATGAATATTTTACAAGATATTTTACGGTTTATGTAAAATTAAGAAATTATTTCAAGCCTCATAACTCAAAAAGTACTTAACGAAAAGGTACTTAATTATAGTGTTTTGGAAAGCTCTCGAGATAAGCTACAAGAGTGTGCAAAAATATATAGAGTGTTCCATTTAAAAAAATTGAAGTGACCTTCACGTGACCTTCAAATGACTCTTCAGTGTCAAACCAATGATACCATCTTATGGCCCCCTCGAAACCATAAAACTTTTGTCAGAAACATTTTTCTCTAAAATGCTTTGTTTCCGAAATAATTGCATGCGTTAATTAAAATGGCTCACCCTGTATATATACAGGGTGTCCCATTTTAACTTTCACACTCGAATATCTCGAAACCATGGCGGTTTCGGTGAAAATATTTTAAACAAAAGTTGTATGATTTTAAGAGGGCCATAAGATGGTGTCATTGGTTTTACCTTGAAAAGTCGTTTGAAGGTCACGTGAAGGTCACCTCCAACTTTTTAAACGGGACACCCTATATACTTTTGCATATTCTTATAGCTTGCCTCGGGAGCTTTCCAAAACACTATAATTAAGCATTTTTTCATTAAGTACTTTTCGAGTTATGAGGCTTGAAATAATTTCTTAATTTTACATAAACCATAAAATATCTAGTAAAATATTCATTTTTCGATTATCTTACCTTAATACTTTTATGTACAAAATAATGAGAGGAATCAATTGGTGTAAAGAAAACACATAGTTATTTTTAAGAAAAAATATGTAATTGTTAATTGCAAATTACATATTTTTTCTTCGAAACAACTATGTGTTTCCTTTACACCAATTGATTCCTCTCATTATTTTGTACATAAAAGTATTAAGGTAAGATAATCGAAAAATGAATATTTTACAAGATATTTTACGGTTTATGTAAAATTAAGAAACGATTTCAAACCTCATAACTCGGAAAGTACTTAACGAAAACTAACTTAATTATAGTGTTTTGGAAAGCCCTTGAGATAAGTTACAAGAATATGTAATAAAAAATAGGCAGTTCCCTTTAAAAAATTGAGGGTGACCTTCACGTGACCTTCAAGTAATTATTTATGGTCAAATTAATGACACCATCTTATGTCTCCTTTAAAACCATATAACTTGTGTCTGAAACATTTTTTTATTTAACGCACCGTTTCGGAGATATTTGAGCGTATTATTTAAAATGGGACACCCTGTATATATATATATATAAATATGTATATATAAATATATATATATATATATGTATATATAAATATATATATATATATATATATATATATATATATATATATATATATATATATATGTATGTATATATGTTGTTGTAGTCTAAAAAATTATATTTTCCGTAATCCGTATAAAAATTATATTTCTGTCTAAAATCCACAACATAATGTTAAATCTACAATAGATAATCTGTATATGTTAATAAAACTAATGAAAGAATTCTATTGTATAATATAGTTATTTTTTTTTAAATTCAAAACGCGGGGTATAAAATGATAAATACAATTTTATGCAATTATTTTATTATTTTTTGAAATCTGTCGTAAATTAAAGACTCTAACATAAAGCAGATTTTTTACTATTAACCTTTTGCTGCATTTATATACTTTTAGTAAAAAATGGCACCTCTCTCAACAGAAACATAGTATTTTCATGTAAGTAAAAGTACTGTTTAATAGCAAATTTTATAAATTTATAAATTAATGTGAATATCTTAAGATTCCTTTTATCTTAATATTAATAGAAATAAAGTATCATATACCCATTTTTACATCTTCCGCTAATTTCCTTGTGATTAAAGGTACACTTGGGAATAATCTGAGCGTTTCCTTTATAATCCTATCGAGGTACTTTAATTGCGACAGTTCCTTTATGGTGGCTGGTGTTTCTGAATCTTTGAAAACTTCCTCGAGTTCCTCATGAATCTTTTCTTGATGCTCTAGATTATTGCCCAAAAGAAAAAGCGTCCAGGTTATCGCAACTGCAGTTGTGTCGTGACCCTATATAATTATATATCTTTATTATTTATTTATAATTATATATACTTATACTATTATATACATTTATAATTATATTATAAAACCTAATAAGAAGAAGCTTTGCTTTAAGTTTCAAAAATTTTTTCTCTTACCTCGAACATGAATGTATCGACTTGTGCCCGCAATTCATCATCGGTTAACGGAGTTTCGGCTATTTCATTCTGATCTAGTAATAGATCTAAAAAAGCTTTTCTTTTCCGCTTACCTAACGAAACAAATTTCATAAGAATAATTCAAAAAATTATTAACATAAAACAATTAAAACATATATGTATAATTATCATTTTATAATCACCTATATCAAGTTCATCATCTTCACTTTCCACTTTGGTAGAACCGTTTGGCGATTGTCGTGTGACCTTTTTTTTACGTATTACCTGAAATTTGATATCTCAGTTTGTAAATTTGTTGGATTCATCCAAACAAAAAATAGATTCAATAATTAATTTAATAAAATTCTGCCGATATCTTAATACATCATTAGTGATTTTTTGCGCATACCTCTCTCGTAAACTTATGGATTATGTTAACCACTGATCTATATTCCTTTCCTTCAGATACTAAATTATAGAAGCAATCTGGCCAAAGCCATGGTCGGTACAATCGTTCCATTATTAATTTCGAACATCTAAAAATATTATTAAAACATTAAACCTATATAACAGCATATTTATGGTATTATGTTTATTAATTAATTACAAAATGTACTGTTAATTCTTAGAAAATTTTCTTAAATGTCACTAATGTGATAAGTCACTAATGTGATAAGTCACTAATGCTATCAATTATTTTATTACTAATAAATTTACTTATAATAACTTTTCGAACCTATGTATCGTAGTGGTATATTTGGTTTCTTCTTCTTGAGTATGTACATCCACACCCATTGCCGTTTCTGCAAAATAATGACTTAGTATTATCATAAATCCCTCAAAGTATCCTACATTACTTATTCCAAAAAAGAAATAGAATTTATGCTTATAACTATCGAAAATAATATAGTAATAATTATATTTAATGTTAAAGCAAACTGTAATCTTTTTTTCTAATAAACATATTTTTCTAATAAACATAATTTTTCTAATAAACAACCGTTGTTTTGATAAAATAAGTGAATAAATGGATAAATAAGCAATATATCAACTTATTATTATAATGAATGAACTTCTCGATTCAACAAAAGCAAAATGTACTTGACAAGTCTCTTTATTCATATCCTAGTTCATAATAGCTTTCTACTGCAGCATAAAATATCTACATTAATGATACTTTTTTGTGTTCAAGATAAATATCATATATTATAATAATATGATATATATATATATATATATATATATACGTGTATATATATATATATATATATATATATATATATATATATTTATTTATTTATTACCACATATAACATCGAGAGCAGCATTATTAGCGAACGGAAAAATATTGATAGCCTTCCCTGGATTCTTTGCTATCTCCTTCTCGAGACATTTTATCAAGATTTCTGCTTTTTCGGACATAACCACGGCAAACTGATCCAATATACTAAAATGGAACGTTGGCCCGATCAACTTTCTATCATGGAACCATTGTTTTCCTGAGAAAAGTAGTATCGAACAGTACATTTATTTATTAAAAATATCATATGCCAGATATACGCATACATATTTGTAAATAAGTAAAAATGAAAAAAATATATTATTATGGGTTTTCTTATTTCGTTATGTATCTTTTTTGCATATCGCCACTGAATATTTATAATCTCGGATAAGAAAAATTGCACAAACAACTCACAGTCAGTAATGTTAATGAAGCTTGCCAATTTGAATAATTAATATTAACATAAAATCAGTCACATAAATTACATAAGTAATTGTGAGATAAGGATGTGAAAAAATGTGTTTCCTTTCTTTTTATCAAGATATACATATATACAAATTTGCATAGTTGTATTAGAGTAAAATTTTACATTTTCGTCTCTTTAGTCCTTTTCATATTTTTAGGTTATTTAAAATATTTTCGAGAATAATCATACATCAAAAATGCATAATATAATATAAACTCAAATTAATTTTCATGTTTAACTAGATATTAAAAATATTCTATAAAAAAAATCTTGAAAGAGATTATGGATTTACCTGTAGAAGTTAGAAGTCCTTTGCCTAACCAAGATTCCATCATTTTATATGGATGTCCTTTTTCGATATTTACTGTGCTAGACATAATAATCTACAAAATGAATTTAAAAATAATAGAACCATTTAATAATTTATCATTTATTATATTACATAAAATGTCTTTTCTTCAAATTTTTAATTTTTTCGAAAATAGTATGTAAAAATTTTATTTCATATTTTTAATTCACTTTTTATGTTATTTCATTACGTTTTTCTCGATGTATCATTATATTAAGAAATATTCTATATAATATTTTAAAGATGAAACCGATAATTAAAACTAGATTGCTAAAGTGCGTAGATTGCTAACATCAATTTGAAAATTTAACTTTGACCGTGAACTATCTTTCTCGAAAGGCGAATCAGTTTCTTTGATGATGCTAGTAAAATAAAAAAAAATAAAATAAACGCGTGCATTGTCTTTTAGTCTAATAATAAATTTTCTATTTAATACAGATAGTCTTGATACATAGTGTTATTTTGTACATAAAAGTATTAAGGTAAGATAATCGAAAAATGCATATTTTACAAAATATTTTACGGTTTATGTAAAATTAAGAAATGATTTCAAGTCTTATAACTCGGAAAGTACTTAATGAAAACTAACTTAATTATAGTGTTTTGGAAAGCTCTTGAGATGAGCTATAAGAATATGCAAAAGTATATAAGGTGTCCCATTTAAAAAGTTGGAGGTGACCTTCACGTAACCTTCAGGTGACTGTTTAAGGTCAAACTAATAACACCATCTTATGTCCCCCTCGAAGCCATACAACTTTTGTCTGAAACACTTTCTAGTAAAATTCTTCCTTATCGAGATATTCGACCGTGTCCAGACTTTTTTAACACCCAGTATATACGTTTGCAGCAAATTTTAATTGATTATTATGGAGATAGCGAAAGAAATAATTTATCCGGAATATTAATTTTCTTTGCCGAAAATTAATATTCCGGAAAATAATTTTGCTAAATCTTACAAAGTGTCTTATATTACAAATATCATCTACATATTACAAAGTATCTTCAAAAGACACACATAAACACAACATGCATAAATACAACGCGATACAGAACACGACACACGCATACATATGTACGCACGCACGCAAACAAAAAATTGTTTTGCTAAAATAATAAATTATTTTTTATTCTACAATCATCAAAATAATAAACAGAAAAATCATTTACTAGAGCTAGATTATTTTCATTGCAGATTTATGTTTTTCCACAAATAAATATCTATTAAGAAAAAAATTTTTTTATTAGAGAAAGAAAAAATTTTGCGGTAATATTAAATAATTCATTATAACAATAAAATATAATCATTTTTCATATGTATGCAATAGTAGCAATTATGTTACTGATAAACTGATAATTATGTTATTTTCACCGTATAATTATTATATTGTGAAACTTTTCAATAATAATTGTATTATTTAATAATAATAAGATATAATGTTTAATTATATACTTATAAAAACTTACTCTATTTCACTCTCGCAAAAAGTTTCACTTCTTTATGATAACAAATTATTATGTATTTATACTCTTGTCATTACAAATTATATGATAATTAATACTTCATACTAAAAAAATGCTTTTCATTCTTACCTCTAATAATTCAGGTTTATAGAGACTAATGATTGGCTCCATGCCTAACCAAACTACAAAAATTCCTTCTTTAAATTGTAGCATACGTTCTCTGTACCATTGTGCTCGTTCTGTAAGTGAACACATAATAAAATTTAATATTCAATTTTTATTATACTGATTATTTACATATTACATTAATTTAAAATAAATGATGAATATTTTGTTTCAATCTTTTTTTTATTAAAAATATATAATTGATATCTGTAAAAACATACAAATAATATTATTTATAAAATTCTTTACCATAGTTTGTCAATTTTAATATTTCAAATATCACGCCAAAAGGAAATCTGCTATATAGAGGAATGTTCTTAAGTTTTTGTCGAAGAATATATTGATGATACGATGTCCATATAATTGCGACGATTATTAAAACAACAAATAGGGTGCATAGTATCAAAGAAATTAAATCCATTCTCGTAACCTGTAAATATATTGAACAATTTTTGACTTATCGAATATGTATAAATGCATAAAGTACTGTTTAAAATAGATTTATTAGAATCGCATATGCATATACAGTAGGCGCCAATAATGCCTTAACATATGAAATTGATCGCATTCGAGACTAATAATAACTTAATGATAACTAGTCATTATTAATCCCGAATGCGACCAATTTCATAGGTTAAGGCATTATTGGTGCCTACTGTACATTAACAAAGATATCATTAGCACGATGTTCATTATTTACTAACCGATAGTATTTATTAAAAATATTTCATTTCTGATAATATGACGTTGGATGATGCGTACATAAATATACATATCATCGCACAAATTCGAATATAAAATCAATATCAGTGAGAATATTTGGTAATTATGCATAAAAAGGGCCCACCTTCGCACAAATGTGTTATTGACGTATGTTGTGAAGATGTTATCCCTGATTAACATTCTGAAGGATTTAACCGGCGGTCGTTCTTTATTCAAAAGTTATTAACAAATAAATGTGAGAAATATTGACATAAAGATTCTACTTTATTTGTTCACCGATTTGCTTCATTTTTAAATATGTTATAGGGGAGATTTTCCCGAGTAATTTCATATATTGTAACAAGTAATTATGATATTTGAACGGCCGCCTTTAAAGGCAAGGTTTCCCTCAATTTGACGCGAATTTTCAACGGATACGACGCGCATGCCTATCGATCTATAATGATCGAGGTGTGAGAGCCTCGTCTCTGCTCGTCCTCTTTCGTTTTTGGGCTCTCGCACAGTCAATATCGAGGAATCGATTATCCTATTGACCTGATCGGGAAATAAAAAAGGAAATCGGAGAAGTACGAATATCGAGGAAGTGAGGTCTGGCCAACCCTTTCTGAGTTCTCATCGTCTTTCTCACACAAGAGAAGGAATTTGAGGCCCCGGAACAGGTGAGAGAGCCAACGAGGGATAGAAAATAAGACGTCTCGAGGAGCAATGAAATAAGTGATTTGGCAAGAGATCTCACGAATTATTAATATATATTTTGTAATTCATTTTTGATTGATTCGACTGAACCTCTATCTATTGTCAGCATTACCAAATAAAATAAAATTGTTATAATATATATATATATATATATATATATATATATATATATATATATATATATATATAAGAGTCGGACTCAAATAGTTTGGAGATATAGGCTGAAAAAGGATAAAAATAATAAATACAAAAATAAGGTAAACCTTCGGAAAACCTGCCTATATGAAATAATGGGTAAGAATACCCAATTTCTACGTATTTTTACCTCCTGAACACGAATATGAAACTTAAAAATAGCGGTCGAACTCGCAAATCGAAGAAAAACGCAAAAAAGGTAAATTAAAGATAAATAAAAAAAAGGTAAACAATTTAAATTTATATAGAATTTAGTACAATTTAATACAATTAAAAAATATCACAAATGTATGTGTACACACACACACACACGCGGGGGGTGCAAGGGCCCTTCGGCCCCCCTTCCGCAGCCACTCCGCCGATAGGGGACGCATTGCGAAGAGTTCAATCTCAATGGATACATGCTGTAAGTTGTAAAGCGAGGTCCATCTTGCCTATCGGTGGGGTGATTGCGGAAGGGGTGGCCGAAGGCCCCCCTTGCACCCCCCCCGCGCGCGCGCGCGCGTGTGTGTGTGTACATATACATTTGTGATATTTTTTAATTGTATTAAATTGTATTAAATTCTATATAAATTTAAATTGTATTAAATGTATTTAAAATTATTATTTTTTCATATAACAGCTAAAATAGTAGGTTTACGAAAAAAATGCATATAACCTTTTTTGTAGAGTTTTTCAGCGGCTTTATTTTTTGCTTAATATTCTTTTTCTCAAATCAATATTTTCGGAGATACAAAGCATTAAAGTTGTAAAATTCTTTTGTTAATAATTCTTTAATAAACAACGACCGCCGGCTCAAACCGTCAGAATATTAATTAGAGATATGACCTTGACAACATATGTCAATGACACATTCGTGCGAAGGTGGGCCCTTTTTATGCATAATTACCGAATATTTCATCGGTTAAATATTTTAATACGGTCAAATGTGGAATCCATATTTCTTAATTTAAAAAAATGTACAAAAACCTCAATAAATTGTTTATATTCCATTTCTCTACCGTTTCTCTTCTCCTTTCCATATTTTTCTTTCAATGATATTTTTAAAAGAATTTATTGCTTAAATTATATGTATAATTATTTTTTTTAATAATATTGAACCAATATTAAATATCTAATCTTTGAACAAATGTACGTTTTACATAACAATGTGAGCGCTCTATCATCACTATTTAATATCGTAATATATGTATATAGCGAAATTTTTCTCTTTTGGAGAATTATGTGTCGCGAGATTTTAAATGAAGTTAATTCTGTTCTAAAATAAAAAATTACTTGCCATAATTGTATATAATACGCTTTACTTTAAAGAATCAATACAGTGAAAAGGAAAAAAACATTTCACCATAAAATATCCGCTCTTTTTAAATGAGTTCTTTTGTTAAATCACATTTTAATTATACGCAAATTACTTTGTGTTTTCAAAAAAATAAATAATAAAATCAAAAGTTTCAACTATGAAATAGTAATATGAAAAATGATAAGATTTCAATACTTACTGTCGCAGCACTTAATATTGAAACAATGATGCGTGGCCAAGATATTTGACACTGATAGCAGATATCGTTCCACAATTAATCACAATTTACTAAGCTTTATATAAATATAATGTAATTAAATAATGTAAAAAAATAATAGAGAAGAAGAGAGCGAAAGAGAATAGAATACTTTTCTAGAAAAAAAAGAAGGAAAGAAAAATCTTTTAAAAGAATCTTTTTAAAACAAAGGATTATATGAAATGTCTACTTCTTCTTGATTCAAGATTCAATAGCGAAATGTGTACTACGTGCTTATACAAACGTTATATGAATATTATATTTATGATATCATTGTTAGCATGTAAAGTTTTTTGCTTTCATTCTACTTGATCCCGCAATATACAGTAGCGGTCATAAGTTTAAGACAGTGCTCGGAATTAGTTGCCCTTTTCAAGCCGATTTCTGAGACGATGCTTACGATTCCCCCAGGTCCGTCCGAGGCTCGACGGCTGAGCCGCCGATTGCGCGCGTAACTCGTCTACCAAGCAGTTTCGCCATATCGTCATTAAAGTTTTCTTTGGTAAATAATTTTTCTTTTTATAAATAATTAAATATTAAAATTTTTATTATTATAATATATTACATATATACAATTTGTTATACATACATATTATACATACATGTATGTTATAATAATATATTTTAAACTTTAAAAGTTACCCTGAAAAATAATTGCGCATTCTATTCTGATAAATGATAGAATTAGCTTTTATTTTTTGAATTGTATATACAAATAGTATGACGTACTCATTAACAATTAAATGGAATGCAATTATCGTTTTATATTTATCATTCAATTAATTAAATCAATATTGTTATTGAATCTGTTATTGAATGTTATGTATTATGATTGATAGTATGCTGCAATATTCACATTCATTGCAGCAATAAATATTCATGAATTATATATATATATATATATATATATATATATGTACATATATAGATATGTAATATTTTACTAGAATATATTTTACTAGAAAAAGTTCTCTCTCTATGATTTCTACATTTTCAATGTAATGAATAAAAAATTGGTGATGTAATCAAATACATTTAGTTGATTATTATTTTTTTAAATAAAATATTTAAATAAAATATTTAAATTTATTTAAAAATATAATAATCAATCATACACATTTATTCAAGTTATCGAGTTCTTGTCCATAGAATTGCAATGTATATCCAGCGAGTGTGCATTAATCATAAATGGAAAATTAATTACTGATACGTGGTCTTCGGACTCTTAATTGAAAATATTCCAACCGTCTTCTAAACTGTTCTAGCGCTAATTTGCATATCATTAGTTGCATTTATTTCAGCTACAATATCAGTAGCAGAACGAAAACGATCTTTCTCGTACAAACGATGGATGCGACGATCCATTTTCTGAATTATTTTTCGTGGTTTACTGTTTTTTAATCGATCAGAACAGTCTTTAAAAATTTATACCATGCATGTTTACAAGCAATTTCTGACCTATTAACAATACTTTATATTTCAGTAAATGTTTTCTTTTGCTTTCGAAGTCTTACGACTTGTTCCCTTTCGTTAGGTAATAAATTCCGTGATTTACCCATACTTATATGCTTGCTAAATGAACTTAAATCGACAAAAAGCACACTACACACTAACTTTAGTATTTGTATACCAAAATGTCAAGCGAATTTGTTAAATGTTACTCGTTAGACAGATCGTCTTAAACTAATGTCCGCTGTTCATAAAAGTGAGGAAAACAGAAATACTGGAAAGATTGTGTTTCGTTTACATTTGGTAGCCAAAAGTTTGAGATAAGAAAATCCAACAGGCATCTGTATAATTTCAAAACAAACAAACTAAATGGAAAAAGACTACTTATACAACAAGCGTATTACCGACATTAAAATTCATTGTCTTAAACCAGTGCTCGGAATTAATTGCCCTTTTCAAGCCGATTTCTGAGGCGACGTCTACGATTCCCCCACTACCGTCCGAGGCACGACGGCCGAGCCGCCGATCGCGCGCGTAACGCTATGCTTCAGGAGCGTCCGCCAAGCCGTTTCGCCAAATCGTCATTAAAGTTTTCTTTGGTAAATAATTTTTCTTTTTATAAATAATTAAATATCAAAATTTTTATTCTAATTCTATTTTCTAAAAATATATTTTGAGATTTTTAAAATATCGTCATAGCAAATAATGTTGTAATATCTGACAGTGAGATACGAAACTTGTTAGAAATTGTTAAATTTTTTTCTTGAAGTATTGTTCATACACAACGTAGACGAACAAATGCATAATTCATGAATATTTATTGCTGAATGTGAATATTGCAGCATACTATCAATCATAATACATAACATTCAATAACAGATTCAATAACAATATTGATTTAATTAATTGAATGATAAATATAAAAGGATAATTGCATTCCATTTAATTGTTAATGAGTACGTCATACTATTTGTATATCCAATTCAAAAAATAAAAGCTAATACTATCATTTATCAGAATAGAATGCGCAATTATTTTTCAGGGTAACTTTGATTATCTGATTGAAATAAGGAGATGATGCGAGTATTACGTAAAGTTCATAACGTGTGTTGTATTAGACGGACATTATATGCAATTCATTTTCAAGGCAAATCCATGAAGTAAGAGTAAAGGAGACATAAAGTGGTAATGAAAAACATTCCGTGCAGTATCAGGTTTACCGAATAGCTTATAACATTTTGTCGCTGTCTTAAATATTCACATATATAGTGTTTTGTTTAATAGTGTCAGTGTATTAATAAGTGTACAATGTATAACACAATGTCAAGTTTTATACAATTAAACGTAACACTGCACATATATAATATTAAGATGACGATGAAATGTTACAAGCTATTTCATTCGATGAAGTTGACCTCTACACGGAACATTTTTAGTTATCAACTTTTGTCTCTTTACATTATGTAGTTAAGTCTCCTTACTCTGACTTCATGGACAAAACTAATTTTTAACACATTCTAATTTATTATATAACTGTATGAAATTTTATTATTAGATATTATTAAAGTGAATATTAAAATCGCTATTTAGAATAAAAATATAGACAAGGAGGCATGAAGAGAAAGACAAGGAGATGAATAAGAATCCTTAGAATGCTTCATTTCAGTCAAGATTATCAAGATCATTCATCAAAAATAATCACAACATTGCGCATTGTATTCTTATTCATTGTATTTAAATCTATAATATGAATTAATCAGCGCAAAGACATCAATAATCTTTAATCAATTTCCCAAATTTTCTGAACTAAATAATCCGCACAAAGTTTGATAAATTGTCAATAATCATAATCGCTTGATCCAACAAAAAAATCAGTTACAGGTTCTCGAAATATCTCGAGTTTTATTGGTAATTTAGAAAAATGTGTTGGTTATATACAGGCTCCGCTTTTTTTGATAACTCTTATTCTATTTTCTTTTAATTTTCTCGCAAGATCCAATATCATGGCTCCAACAAGCATCCTCAGCTTGCAATTTCAATACACAGGTAAAAACCAATATGACCGAGATTTTTAATAATAGAAGGTGTTGCATAACAGCGATTAAAATAAGAGATACTTATTGTTAATTCTGATTAAAGTATGAAATAATTGTTTGTTTATATTAACTTGTCATTGAATTTCTTATCGTGCGCACATGCATATTATGTTGATGTTATTAATTATGTTGATGTTATCAATTTATATATATGTATAGTCTTTCATACAACTTATTTCATATAATTACTTATTCTCACCGGCCAACATATTATTGCTATAATTACCACAGATTTGAAAGTAATTTTATTGCAGACTTTATTCAATCTACTGTAGTTAATTTTATATTGAATTCTGATAAATTCTCTGTTAAATACACTGAGAAAAATATAATCGACAACATTAATATAATTGGAATTTATTTTATTAATTCAATAACATTATTAATTAAATCAATACGTCAATTCCTAAATCAAAAGCATGATCTGATTAATAATGTTATTGAGTTAATAAAATAAATTTCAATTACATTGATGTTATTGATTCAACATTATTTTTTTCTCAGTGTACATAGTAATTATTATGTAATAAGATAATCAATTCTGGGAATTATTATAATTCAATAATAAAAATATGCAAACGAACGAATGTAGATGAAATTGGAATCTAATTAGCGGATGCTTTTCCCGTATCAGACTGCACGTCCGTCTATTAGATTAGATATCCGTATCTTACATCGATCGTGACCTAATGTTCGTTATTCACATTGATCCAGAATAATAAAAAACGCTTTTTCGGACTGAAATGATAAATTCGATATTAAATGATTATTTTGATAATAATTATGTAGAGATATACTGAAATGTAGAGAATATGCCAGTCTGACTTCTTTGAAATTTTGTCGAATTATGAATCTTTGCAAAATTTAGAATGTAAGAAGTTGTGTTTTCTTCGGAGATGCACTCCGAAGATAATAGAACAATAGAAGAACAATAGAACATAAACTATAAGACAGATATCCAACGAGAAAGTGAAAATGTGACTTAAAAATCAACCTTGAGAAAATTTTTACATATAAATTAAATTTAAATGTATCATAATTATCATATCGATTTAAATATGTGTATTTATGTGCTTTCTATATATACAGGGTGACCCATTTTAACTTAGGCAGCCAAATAACTCGAAAAATAAGCAAGATAGAGAAAAATGTTTTAGACAAAAGTTGTATGGTTTCGAGGGGGCCATAAGATGGTATCATTGGTTTGACCTTGAAGAGTCATTTGAAGGTCACGTGAAGGTCACTTCAATTTTTTTAAATGGAATACCCTATATATTTTTGTACATTCTTGTAGCTTATTTCGAGAGCTTTCCAAAACACTATAATTAAGTACCTTTCCGTTAAGTACTTTTTGAGTTATGATGCTTGAAATAATTTCTTAATTTTACATAAACCGTAAAATATCTTGTAAAATATTCATTTTTCGATTATCTTACCTTAATACTTTTATGTACAAAATAATGAGAGGAATCAATTGGTGTAAAGAAAACACATAGTTGTTTTTAAGAAAAAATATGGAATTGTTAATTGCAAATTACATATTTTTTCTTCGAAACAACTATGTGTTTTCTTTACACCAATTGATTCCTCTCATTATTTTGTACATAAAACTATTAAGGTAAGGTAATCGAAAAATGAATATTTTACAAGATATTTTACGGTTTATGTAAAATTAAGAAATTATTTCAAGCCTCATAACTCAAAAAGTACTTAACGAAAATGTACTTAATTATAGTGTTTTGGAAAGCTCTCGAAATGAGCTACAAGAATGTACAAAAATATATAGGATGTTCCATTTAAAAAAATTGAAGTGACCTTCACGTGACCTTCAAATGACTCTTCAAGGTCAAACCAATGATACCATCTTATGGCCCCCTCGAAACCATACAACTTTTGTCTAAAACATTTTTCTCTATCTTGCTTATTTTTCGAGTTATTTGGCTGCCTAAGTTAAAATGGGTCACCCTGTATATATATATATATATATATATATATATATATATTATTATTATTATTAATATCTTGTTGCTAAAACAACATTATTTGCGTAGAAAATAGATATTCACAAATCATTTATTTTCTTTAAATCTTGTCTGTACAATAATAATTCATATATTTGCTCGATGTTTGGTAATGTTCAAACGTATATGTCATTTCAATTAAAATATCAATATAGTAAATAAAAATATAGTGTACAATAGTAATACGCTGTATCCGCAACGAGAAAATATTCAAATTCCGAGAAAGATAATAAAGATTGTGTAATATAAAGAGAAATGGACATTTGCTGATAAATTAATTATTTCTTTGGCGTGAAATGAATGAATATGTCTTCACATGGTCGAAAAATAAGAGTACCCTCGTATTCAACTGTATCTGGCTGTTTTACACTTCTTATTCTCCATTTTCTTAGAATAGCTGTTAATATTGTTTTCTCTTCGAGTAAAGCAAATTTTTGGCCGATGCAATTTCTTGGTCCAGCGCTGAATGGAATGTAGGCATATGGATTCCTGTATTTCGAGTTTTCCGGAAGAAAGCGATCTGGATCAAACTTTTTTGGATCTGGCCAAACTTCCGGATTTAAATGCAGTAATAAAATTGCCAATACAACTGTAATACCTTTTGGAAGTATATAATCACCTAAAAAAATATATTGTTATAGATTGTATTCTGTTCCCTTCCCACATACATATATATCAAATTTTATATTAACTTATATATATATATATATATATATATATATACAGGGTGGCAGGGAAATTTTGACAGTCCCGAAGTGTGAAGGTAGATTGGCTCAAATTAAGAAGGAAGCTACTATATTATTTTGCGATATTCGCAATAATTAACGAAAAATTAATTAAAGAAGATCGACCAATGCGCGTGACTCGAAGCACACGACGGCGATGGCGGTCTGACTGTAACATGATGGCGGCGCGCGGCGAAGCGGTGATTGGGGAGGGGAAGAGCCTTCGCCACGCGCTTACACACTCATCGCTCCTCCCCACGCTTCTAGACACGCGCATTGGCCGATCTTCTTTAATTAATTTTTCGTTAATTATTGCGAATATCGCAAAATAGTATAGTACCTTCCTTCCTAATTTGAGCCAATCTACCTTCTTACTTCGTGAAGATCAAAAATTGCCTGACACCCTGTATATATATACATTTTAACTTTCACACTCGAATATCTCGAAACCATGGCGGTTTCGGTGAAAATATTTTAAACAAAAGTTGTATGGTTTTAAGAGGGCCATAAGATGGTGTCATTGGTTTTACCTTGAAAAGTCGTTTGAAGGTCACGTGAAGGTCACCTCCAACTTTTTAAACGGGACACCCTATATACTTTTGCATATTCTTATAGCTTGCCTCGATAGCTTTCCAAAACACTATAATTAAGCATTTTTTCATTAAGTACTTTTCGAGTTATGAGGCTTGAAATAATTTCTTAATTTTACATAAACCATAAAATATCTAGTAAAATATTCATTTTTCGATTATCTTACCTTAATACTTTTATGTACAAAATAATGAGAGGAATCAATTGGTGTAAAGAAAACACATAATTATTTCGAAGAAAAAATATGTAATTTGCAATTAACAATTACATATTTTTTCTTAAAAATAACTGTGTTTTCTTTACACCAATTGATTTCTCTCATTATTTTGTACATAAAAGTATTAAGCTGAAGTAATCGAAAAATGAATATTTTACAAGATATTTTACGGTTTATGTAAAATTAAGAAACGACTTCAAACCTCATAACTCGGAAAGTACTTAACGAAAACTAACTTAATTATAGTGTTTTGGAAAGCCCTTGAGATAAGTTACAAGAATATGTAATAAAAAATAGGCAGTTCCATTTAAAAAATTGAGGGTGACCTTCACGTGACCTTCAAGTAATTATTTAAGGTCAAATTAATGACACCATCTTATGTCTCCTTTAAAACCATATAACTTTTGTCTAAAATATTTTATTATTTAACCCACCGTTTCGGAGATATTTGAGCGTATTATTTAAAATGGGACACCCTGTATATACAGGGTGTTTCATTTTAATCCGACCAGTCGAATATCTCGAAAACCAAGCCCGGGAGAGAAAAATATTTCAGACAAAAGTTGTTTGGTTTCGAGGGGGCCATAAGATGGTGACAATGATTTGACCTTGAACAGTCATTTGAAGGTCACATAAAGGTCACCTTAAATTTCTTAAATGGAATACCCTATATATTTTTGCACATTCTTGTAGCTGACATCGAGAGCTTTCCAAAACACTATAATTAAGTACCTTTTCGTTAAGTACTTTTTGAGTTATGAGGCTTGAAATAATTTCTTAATTCTACATAAACCGTTAAATATCTAGTAAAATATTCATTTTTCGATTATCTTACCTTAATACTTTTACGTACAAAATAATAAGAGGAATCAATTGGTGTAAAGAAAACACATAGTTGTTTTGAAGAAAAAATATGTAATTAACAATTCCATATTTTTTCTTAAAAACAACTGTGTTTTTTTTACACCAATTGATTCCTCTCATTATTTTGTACATAAAAGTATTAAGGTAAGATAATCGAAAAGTGAATATTTTACAAGATATTTTACGGTTTATGTAAAATTAAGAAATTATTTCAACCCTCATAACTCAAAAAGTACTTAACGAAAAGGTACTTAATTATAGTGTTTTGGAAAGCTCTCGAGATAAGCTACAAGAGTGTGCAAAAATATATAGGGTGTTCCATTTAAAAAAATTGAAGTGACCTTCACGTGACCTTCAAATGACTCTTCAAGGTCAAATCAATGATACCATCTTATGGCCCCCTCGAAACCAAACAACTTTTGTCTGAAATATTTTTCTCTCCCGGGCTTGGTTTTCGAGATATTCGTCTGGTCGGATTAAAATGAAACACCCTGTATATATATATATATATATATATATATATATATATATATATATATATATTGTGACGTGACACTTGGCGGTCCGTCACAAGGATCGCGAGATCCGACCGAGAATGAATTTGGGCCCTCGTTCTCCCCTAATTTAGGGAGAGAGCGGCTATTGGAGGCGAGATTATACTCGCCTTCCGTGCGTACAAATTTATTTGTTAGCGTTAAGATTAGGCTTAAGAGCGGGCACGATGGGAAACGCTGACGGGATCTCATCCGGTGGCTCAAAATTGAGGAAGGAGTACAGGATACAAAGAAACGGGCGAGCGGAGGCGCCGACTAAAAGGAACACGCCAAGCTAAGTATTATTATTTAATTGCGTCAATAATAAAGTCCACTTAAGACTACCGCTGCCGCCCCTGTAAACATTCACATGCCCAGCAGGTACGGGGAACAATTGAGGGGAAGGCCAACCAGCGGACGAAAACTGACACTGAGACCCCGAGTCGGAGTCATCTCGGTCGGAACAGCGCTAAAGAAGAACATTCTAAATAACGGCGAGTGGCTGCCGAAAGTATCCCTCCTGACGGGCCTCGACGAGAGGAATTATGGAAAAGAAAAGAGGAAACGGGGTGCGACAAGCACATGTACAGCCCTGAAGGCCGCAGGATTAAATGGGCCACACGACGATCCTGAGGGTTGCGGAAGCGCCACAGGTGGCCTAGTTACGCATTAATTTGCTGGCGTGATTCCGACGGGCCTTCCGCTCGCCACTGTTCGGCGGACCGGCGAAGGGAACGACGGCCCAAAACCATCGATCCGACACGTGGATGCCGAGAGCACGGAGAACCGCCAGGAGTCACCGGTGAGACAAGCGTCGACCCCATCTGGCCGTCTTTGTTAAATAATTCAGGTAGAATTAGCTCGAACAATGTCGGTGCCGTATAGCTGCCGTCATTAAATTTATTGTGAAATTCCTTTTCTGCGTTCTCGATATTTGCGTCTTAGAGTACGACGGCCGGCCGAAAGACTTTGTTCGAGCTTTCGTAAAATTAAGTGCCCTCTCTCCCAGTTGCGCGCCGACAGTCACTGTAGATGTTTATTTGTACAATTATTACTGTTAGCTGTAAAACTTTGTCTGTTAAAAGTACTGTAACCGAGCTCACCCACAAAGGCGATTGCGATATCCAATAACCGACAAATACGTCGCGGCATCGGCTCGCATATTTCCGAGGCTCAAATCACTTTATTGTTATTGATAGTTTTTCATGTCTAGATTCAACCGTTCATGTTAGATAAGTTAGTAGTCGCTCAATTCTTTCGTTAAAGCAGCAGATCTGTATAATCGGTTCGCATCTATAATCGCTTCTGTTAACTGCGTGTGCGGCGGGTAGATCCATTATTATAATTAATTATTTCTATTCGCGAAAGACGGATGTCATTAAAGGAGTCGACACCGCGGTGCTCATTATTAAAAGTTATCTGGGGATTCGTAGCTGCCGAAACTCTAACAAGTCTCGTTTAGCGCGGAATTCCGGGACTTTTCTTGTATGCTTTTTTTTCCGCCGCGTGACATATGATACCGCGGTGATCGCGCTCGAATGCCGGCCCGTCGCTGCCGGCTAATAATCGGATAATCAATATTATAAAACCGCTTTGCATCTACACGAATCTGTCTGTCATTAAAATTTATTCATATGTTAAATATATTAATTCTTGTTATTATAATATTATGTTTTATTTGCAGCCACCCTGTATTCTCGATCCTTCCTTGTGAACTGTTAACACGGACTCCCCCCCTCTGCCAATTTCGAGACGGGGCTAGTCGAGCGTCCGTCGCGATTTTTCTGAGAATTTTGCATTCTTTGTGTACTGCCGATACGGTAAATTTTATAGAGCGGTGCGGATTACCGCACCTGGCGCCCATATATTTGATTTTGGAGAGAAACGTTTTTTTTTTGTTATGTAAGGAGATCGCGCCGAAGGTGTGCCGTGGGCCAAAAACACCGGCCACGTAAAATCATTAGCCCTTAAAGAATTAACGGTCACAATATATATATATATATATATATATGTATGTATATATGTTGTTGTAGTCTAAAAAATTATATTTTCCGTAATCCGTATAAAAATTATATTTCTGTCTAAAATCCACAACATAATGTTAAATCTACAATAGATAATCTGTATATGTTAATAAAACTAATGAAAGAATTCTATTGTATAATATAGTTATTTTTTTTTTTAATTCAAAACGCGGGGCATAAAATGATAAATACAATTTTATGCAATTATTTTATTATTTTTTGAAATCTGTCGTAAATTAAAGACTCTAACATAAAGCAGATTTTTTACTATTAACCTTTTGCTGCATTTATATACTTTTAGTAAAAAATGGCACCTCTCTCAACAGAAACATAGTATTTTCATGTAAGTAAAAGTACTGTTTAATAGCAAATTTTATAAATTTATAAAAGATTCCTTTTATCTTAATATTAATAGAAATAAAGTATCATATACCCATTTTTACATCTTCCGCTAATTTCCTTGTGATTAAAGGTACACTTGGGAATAATCTGAGCGTTTCCTTTATAATCCTATCGAGGTACTTTAATTGCGACAGTTCCTTTATGGTGGCTGGTGTTTCTGAATCTTTGAAAACTTCCTCAAGTTCCTCATGAATCTTTTCTTGATGCTCTAGATTATTGCCCAAAAGAAAAAGCGTCCAGGTTATCGCAACTGCAGTTGTGTCGTGACCCTATATAATTATATATCTTTATTATTTATTTATAATTATATATACTTATACTCTTATATACATTTATAATTATATTATAAAACCTAATAAGAAGAAGCTTTGCTTTAAGTTTCAAAAATTTTTTCTCTTACCTCGAACATGAATGTATCGACTTGTGCCCGCAATTCATCATCGGTTAACGGAGTTTCGGCTATTTCATTCTGATCTAGTAATAGATCTAAAAAAGCTTTTCTTTTCCGCTTACCTAACGAAACAAATTTCATAAGAATAATTCAAAAAATTATTAACATAAAACAATTAAAACATATATGTATAATTATCATTTTATAATCACCTATATCAAGTTCATCATTTTCACTTTCCACTTTGGTAGAACCGTTTGGCGATTGTCGTGTGACCTTTTTTTTACGTATTACCTGAAATTTGATATCTCAGTTTGTAAATTTGTTGGATTCATCCAAACAAAAAATAGATTCAATAATTAATTTAATAAAATTCTGCCGATATCTTAATACATCATTAGTGATTTTTTGCGCATACCTCTCTCGTAAACTTATGGATTATGTTAACCACTGATCTATATTCCTTTCCTTCAGATACTAAATTATAGAAGCAATCTGGCCAAAGCCATGGTCGGTACAATCGTTCCATTATTAATTTCGAACATCTAAAAATATTATTAAAACATTAAACCTATATAACAGCATATTTATGGTATTATGTTTATTAATTAATTACAAAATGTACTGTTAATTCTTAGAAAATTTTCTTAAATGTCACTAATGTGATAAGTCACTAATGTGATAAGTCACTAATGCTATCAATTATTTTATTACTAATAAATTTACTTATAATAACTTTTCGAACCTATGTATCGTAGTGGTATATTTGGTTTCTTCTTCTTGAGTATGTACATCCACACCCATTGCCGTTTCTGCAAAATAATGACTTAGTATTATCATAAATCCCTCAAAGTATCCTACATTACTTATTCCAAAAAAGAAATAGAATTTATGCTTATAACTATCGAAAATAATATAGTAATAATTATATTTAATGTTAAAGCAAACTGTAATCTTTTTTTCTAATAAACATATTTTTCTAATAAACATAATTTTTCTAATAAACAACCGTTGTTTTGATAAAATAAGTGAATAAATGGATAAATAAGCAATATATCAACTTATTATTATAATGAATGAACTTCTCGATTCAACAAAAGCAAAATGTACTTGACAAGTCTCTTTATTCATATCCTAGTTCATAATAGCTTTCTACTGCAGCATAAAATATCTACATTAATGATACTTTTTTGTGTTCAAGATAAATATCATATATTATAATAATATGATATATATATATATATATATATATATATATACGTGTATATATATATATATATATATATATATATATATATATATATTTATTTATTTATTACCACATATAACATCGAGAGCAGCATTATTAGCGAACGGAAAAATATTGATAGCCTTCCCTGGATTCTTTGCTATCTCCTTCTCGAGACATTTTATCAAGATTTCTGCTTTTTCGGACATAACCACGGCAAACTGATCCAATATACTAAAATGGAACGTTGGCCCGATCAACTTTCTATCATGGAACCATTGTTTTCCTGAGAAAAGTAGTATCGAACAGTACATTTATTTATTAAAAATATCATATGCCAGATATACGCATACATATTTGTAAATAAGTAAAAATGAAAAAAATATATTATTATGGGTTTTCTTATTTCGTTATGTATCTTTTTTGCATATCGCCACTGAATATTTATAATCTCGGATAAGAAAAATTGCACAAACAACTCACAGTCAGTAATGTTAATGAAGCTTGCCAATTTGAATAATTAATATTAACATAAAATCAGTCACATAAATTACATAAGTAATTGTGAGATAAGGATGTGAAAAAATGTGTTTCCTTTCTTTTTATCAAGATATACATATATACAAATTTGCATAGTTGTATTAGAGTAAAATTTTACATTTTCGTCTCTTTAGTCCTTTTCATATTTTTAGGTTATTTAAAATATTTTCGAGAATAATCATACATCAAAAATGCATAATATAATATAAACTCAAATTAATTTTCATGTTTAACTAGATATTAAAAATATTCTATAAAAAAAATCTTGAAAGAGATTATGGATTTACCTGTAGAAGTTAGAAGTCCTTTGCCTAACCAAAATTCCATCATTTTATATGGATGTCCTTTTTCGATATTTACTGTGCTAAACATAATAATCTACAAAATGAATTTAAAAATAATAGAACCATTTAATAATTTATCATTTATTATATTACATAAAATGTCTTTTCTTCAAATTTTTAATTTTTTCGAAAATAGTATGTAAAAATTTTATTTCATATTTTTAATTCATTTTTTTATGTTATTTCATTACGTTTTTTTCGATGTATCATTATATTAAGAAATATTCTATATAATATTTTAAAGATGAAACCGATAATTAAGACTAGATTGCTAAAGTGCGTAGATTGCTAACATCAATTTGAAAATTTAACTTTGACCGTGAACTATCTTTCTCGAAAGGCGAATCAGTTTCTTTGATGATGCTAGTAAAATAAAAGACAAATAAAATAGACACATGCATCATCTCTTAGTCTAATAATAAATCTTCTATTTAATATAAATAGTCTTGATACATAGTGTTATTTTGTACATAAAAGTATTAAGGTAAGATAATCGAAAAATGCATATTTTACAAAATATTTTACGGTTTATGTAAAATTAAGAAATGATTTCAAGTCTTATAACTCGGAAAGTACTTAATGAAAACTAACTTAATTATAGTGTTTTGGAAAGCTCTTGAGATGAGCTATAAGAATATGCAAAAGTATATAGGGTGTCCCATTTAAAAAGTTGGAGGTGACCTTCACGTAACCTTCAGGTGACTCTTTAAGGTCAAAATAATAACACCATCTTATGTTCCCCTCGAAGCCATACAACTTTTGTCTGAAACACTTTCTAGTAAAATTCTTCCTTATCGAGATATTCGACCGTGTCCAGACTTTTTTAACACCCAGTATATACGTTTGCAGCAAATTTTAATTGATTATTATGGAGATAGCGAAAGAAATAATTTATCCGGAATATTAATTTTTTTTGCCGAAAATTAATATTCCGGAAAATAATTTTGCTAAATCTTACAAAGTGTCTTATATTACAAATATCATCTACATATTACAAAGTATCTTAAAAAGACACACATAAACACAACATGCATAAATACAACGCGATACAGAACACGACACACGCATACATATGTACGCACGCACGCAAACAAAAAATTGTTTTGCTAAAATAATAAATTATTTTTTATTCTACAATCATCAAAATAATAAACAGAAAAATCATTTACTAGAGCTAGATTATTTTCATTGCAGATTTATGTTTTTCCACAAATAAAAATCTATTAAGAAAAAATTTTTTTTGTTAGAAAAAGAAAAAATTTTGCTGTAATGTTAAAAAATTCATTATAATGGCAAAATTTAATCATTTTTCACATGTATGCAATAATAGCAACTATGTTACTGATAACTAAAAAAATTTATTTTCACCATATAATTATTATATTGAGAGACTTTTTAATAATAATTGTATTATTTAATAATAATAAGATATAATGTTTAATTATATACTTATGAAAACTTACTCTATTTCACTCTCGCAAAAAGTTTCACTTTTTTATGATAACAAATTATTATGTATTTATACTCTTGTCATCACAAATTATATGATAACTAATACTTTATACTAAAAAAATGCTTTTCATTCTTATCTCTAATAATTCAGGTTTATAGAGAGTAATGAATGGATTCGTGCCTAACCAATGTACGAAAATTCCTTCTTTAAATTGCAGCATACGTTGTATATACCATTTTATTCGTTCTGTAAATAAGCATATAATCAGATTTAGTATTTAATTTTTATTATTATTCTGATTATTTACATATTACACTAATTTAAAATAAATGATGAATATTTTGTTTCAATCTTTTTTTTTTTATTAAAAATATATAAACGATATCTGTAAAAACATAAAAACAAATTTATTTATAAAATTCTTTACCATAGTTTGTCAATTTTAATATTTCAAATATCACGCCAAAAGGAAATCTGCTATATAGAGGAATGTTCTTAAGTTTTTGTCGAAGAATATATTGATGATACGATGTCCATATAATTGCGACGATTATTAAAACAACAAATAGGGTGCATAGAATCAAGGAAATTAAATCCATTCTCGTAACCTGTAAATATATTGAACAATTTTTGAATTATCGAATATGTATAAATGCATAAATTACTTTTTAAAATAGATTTATTAGAATCGCATATGCATATATAGTAGGCGCCAATAATGCCTTAACATATGAAATTGGTCGCATTCGAGACTAATAATAACTTAATAATAACTAGTCATTATTAATCCCGAATGCGACCAATTTCATATGTTAAGGCATTATTGGCGCCTACTGTACATTAACAAAGATATCATTGGCACGATGTTCATTATTTACTAACCGATAGTATTTATTAAAAATATTTCAGTTCTGATAATATGACGTCGGATGATGCGTACATAAATATACATATCAACTGCTTGCATTTATCTCGCTTTTCCTGCATTATTTGTTGCTCGTATGTATTGCGCTCTATCAATTTTTATATATTGCACATTATTTTTTACTCTTTTATGACTTTATTGCTTATTCTGTTTTTTGTTTTGCTTGGTTTTTGGTTGTGGGAATGCGTGTTGCTCTGCCCGTTTTAATTTTCAGATCCCGGCTTTTCATCGATTTGGATATTTTATTATTTGCAAAATAAGATGCTCTATTAATCTCGGATACGAGGCTGATTTTTTACACTTTCATCGCCTGGCTTATTCCTGTAACCGACAACATTTTGTTTTTCTCCACCTTTTTATACACAGCTCCGATCTGTGTTAGGGAGCACAGGTGAGTAACATGCGGACCCGCAGACATTGCCACAGCTTGACTCACTTTTATATTTGCGAAATGTTTAGTTATTATGTATATCTTAACTCGATTACAAATTTTTATTTTTATTACTTAAATTTTGATCCGACTGTAATTTCATGTACGTTAGCAATTTTTTGACGACTCCGAGTTTGACATTGCGTTATGATTCTATTTCTTTTGTATTTTTTTGGAATATTTTGTTTCTTTTAATAGCATTGAAAAGGATCCAGAGAGGATCGAAACGTTTGCGTATACCTTTGTATTGATTATTGCGACTGTTTATTCTTTCTTTCGCTAAAACATTATTATGTCTGTAACTTAATACATCTTTAAATTATTGTATTTTTTGTGTTTTTGCGTCGACCATCAACGCTTGTGGTTTGTTTGCCTTGTCACCATCAGTTCGTTGATTCTTATCTTTGAACCCACTTTTTATTAATAATTTTTTCTTTTAATATATATAACATCGCTCAAACTCGAATATAAAATCAATATTAATGAGAATATTTCATCGGTTAAATATTATACGGTCAAATGTGAAATCTACGTTTCTTAATTTAAAAAAAGTACAAAAACATCAGTAAATTGTTTATATTCCATTTCTTTATCGTTTCTCTTCTCCTTTCCATATTTTTCTTTCAATGATATTTTTAAAAGAATTTATTGCTTAAATTATATGTATAATTATTTTTTTTAATAATAATGAACCAATATTAAATATCTAATCTTTGAACAAATGTACGTTTTACATAACAATGTGAGCGCTCTATCATCACTAATTAATATCGTAATATATGTATATAGCGAAATTTTTCTCTTTTGGAGAATTATGTGTCGCGAGATTTTAAATGAAGTTAATTCTGTTCTAAAATAAAAAATTACTTGCCATAATTGTATATAATACGCTTTACTTTACAGAATCAATACAGTGAAAAGGAAAAAAACATTTCACCATAAAATATCCGCTCTTTTTAAATGAGTTCTTTTGTTAAATCACATTTTAATTATACGCAAATTACTTTGTGTTTTCAAAAAAATAAATAATAAAATCAAAAGTTTCAACTATGAAATAGTAATATGAAAAATGATAAGATTTCAATACTTACTGTCGCAGCACTTAATATTGAAACAATGATGCGTGGCCAAAATATTTGACACTGATAGCAGATATCGTTCTACAATTAATCACAATTTACTAAGCTTTATATAAATATAATGTAATTAAATAATGTAAAAAAATAATAGAGAAGAAGAGAGCGAAAGAGAATAGAATACTTTTCTAGAAAAAAAAAGAAGGAAAGAAAAATCTTTTAAAAGAATCTTTTTAAAACAAAGGATTATATGAAATGTCTACTTCTTCTTGATTCAAGATTCAATAGCGAAATGTGTACTACGTGCTTATACAAACGTTATATGAATATTATATTTATGATATCATTATATGAATATAATGATATCATTATATGATATCATTATATAAATATTATATTTATGATATCATTGTTATGATATCATTGTTATCATGTAAAGATTTTTGCTTTTATGCTACTTGATCTCGCAATATACAGTAGCGGTCATAAGTTTAAGGCAATGAATTTTAATGTCGGTAATACGCTTGTTGTATAAGTAGTCTTTTTCCATTTAGTTTGTTTTGTTTTGAAATTATACAGATGCCTGTTGGATTTTCTTATCTCAAACCTTTGACTACCAAATGTAAACGAAACACAATCTTTCCAGTATTTCTGTTTTCCTCACTTTTATGAACAGCGGACATTAATTTAAGACGATCTGTCTAACGAGTAACATTTAACAAATTCGCTTGGCATTTTGGTATACAAATACTAAAGTTAGTGTGTAGTGTGTTTTTTGTTGATTTAAGTTCATTTAGCGAGCATATAAGTATGGGTAAATCACGGAATTTATTACCTAACGAAAGGGAACAAGTCGTAAGACTTATAGTTAGAAGACGGTTGGAATATTTTCAATTAAGAGTCCGAAGACCACGTATCAGTAATTAATTTTCCATTTATGATGAATGCACACTCGCTGGATATACATTGCAATTCTATGGACAAGTACTCGATAACTTGAATAAATGTGTATGATTGATTATTATATTTTTAAATAAATTTAAATATTTAATTTAAATATTTTATTTAAAAAAATAATAATCAACTAAATGTATTTGATTACATCACCAATTTTTTATTCATTACATTGAAAATGTAGAAATCATAGAGAGAGAACTTTTTCTAGTAAAATATTACATATCTATATATGTACATATATATATATATATATATATATATATATATATATATATATATACATGTATATTGAAAAGTCATTTCATAATTTTAAGTTAAAGAACATAAATGACATATAAACATATATAACGTCATTTACACAGAAAGTATGACGCTGCATGTGTTTATCATTTATGTTTCTTTAACTCAAAATGACTAACTAATGACTTAAATTATGTAACGATTTTCAATCGATATATTGTATTTCTAAAACATTTTCTAATTCTATTTTCTAAAAATATATTTTGAGATTTTTAAAATATCGTCATAGCAAATAATGTTGTAATATCTGACAGTGAGATACGAAACTTGTTAAAAATTGTTAAATTTTTCTCTTGAAGTATTGTTAATACACAACGTAGACGAACAAATGCATAATTCATGAATATTTATTGCTGCAATGAATGTGAATATTGCAGCATACTATCAATCATAATACATAACATTCAATAACAGATTCAATAACAATATTGATTTAATTAATTGAATGATAAATATAAAAGGATAATTGCATTCCATTTAATTGTTAATGAGTACGTCATACTATTTGTATATCCAATTCAAAAAAATAAAAGCTAATTCTATCATTTACCAGAATGCGCAATTATTTTTCAGGGTAACTTTGATTATCTGATTGAAATAAGGAGATGATGCCAGTATTACGTAAAGTTCATAACGTGTATTGTATTAAACGGACATTATATGCAATTCATTTTCAAGGCAAATCCATGAAATAAGAGTAAAGGAGACATAAAGTGGTAATGAAAAACATTCTGTGCAGTATCAGGTTTACCGAATAGCTTATAACATTTTGTCGCTATCTTAAATATTCACATATATCACATATATAGTGTTTTGTTTAATGGTGTCAGTGTATTAATAAGTATATAGAGTACGATGTATAACACGATGTACAGTTTTCCATAATTAAACCTAACACTGCACATATATAATATTCAAGATGGCGACGAAATGTTACAAGCTATTTCATTCGATGAAGTTGGCCTCTACACTGAATCTTTTTAGTTATCAACTTTTGTCTCTTTACATTATGTAGTTAAGTCTCCTTACTCTGACTTCATGGACAAAACTTATTTTTAACACATTCTAATTTATTATATAACTGTATGAAATTTTATTATTAGATATTATTAAAGTGAATATTAAAATCGCTATTTAAAATAAAAATATAGACAAGGAGGCATGGAGAAAAAAGACAAGGAGATGAATAAGAATCCTTAGAATGCTTCATTTCAATCAAGATCATCAAGATCATTCCTATCAAAAATAATCGCAACGTTGCGCATTGTGTTCTTATTCATTGTATTTAAATCTATAATATGAATTAATCAGCGCAAAGACATCAATAATCTTTAATCAATTTCCCAAACTAATCCGCACAGTTTGATAAATTGTCAATAATCATAATCGCTTGATCCAACAAAAAAATCAGTTACAGGTTCTCGAAATATCTCGAGTTTTATTGATAATTTAGAAAAATGTGTTGGTTATATACAGGCTCCGCTTTTTTTGATAACTCTTATCCTATTTTCTTTTAATTTTCTCGCAAGATCCAATATCAAGGCTCCAACAAGCATCCTCAGCTTGCAATTTCAATACGCAGGTAAAAACCAATATGACCAAGTTTTTTTTATATTTGATGGTGTTATACAGCAACAATTAAAATAAGAGGTACTTATTATTAATTCTGATTAAGATATGAAATAATTGTTTATTTATGTTCAACATGTCATAAATTTCTTATCGCGCGTACGTGCATGTTATGTAAATTTAGTCTTTTACAAATAAGAATTTGTGTTTATATATTATCTTCAGAGATGCACTCCGAAGATAATATATAAACTACAAGACAGATGTCTAACGAAAAAATGAAAATGTGTCTTAAAAATCAATCCTGAGAGAATTTTTACATATTAATTAAATTTAATTTCATCAATCAATTATATTATATCGATTTAAATATGCATGTTTATGTGCTCCTATTTTTACATATACATTATTAATACCTTATTGGTAAAACAACATCATTTGCGTAGGAGATAAATTTCTCAAATCATTTATATTTCTTTAAATTATATCTATACGATAGTAATTCATATAATATGCTGTATCTGCAACAAGAATAACGAGAAGACATTCAAATTCCGAGAAAGATAATAAAGATTGCGCAATGGCATAAAGAGAAATAGGCATTTGCTGGTAAATTAATTATTTCTTTGGCGTGAAATGAATGAATATGTCTTCGCATGGTCGGAAAATAAGAGCAGCCCCGTATTCAACTGTATCTGGTTTTTTTATACTTTTTACTCTCCACTTTCTCAAAATAGCTGTTAACAACATTTTCTCTTCGAGTAAAGCAAATCTCCGGCCAATACAGTTTCGTGGTCCAGCACTAAATGGAATGTAGCCGTATGGATTTCTATGCTTTGAATTTTCCGGAAGAAAGCGATCAGGATCAAACTTTTTTGGATCTGGCCAAATTTCTGGGTTTAAATGTACTAATAAGATTGCCAATGTAACTGTAATACCTTTTGGGAGCGTATAATCACCTAAAAAAGTGTATTGTTATAGAATGTATTCTGTTCCCTTTCCACACATATATACTACAAATTTTATATTAATAACTTATATATATATATATATATATATATATATATATATATACAGGGTGAGTTTTAATGATTATGTCAATCTTTTTATCATGCGGGAGATTACCGATCGCAATTTTAATAAATTGATCGATACATAGATGTCAGTTAATTGGATCGACCGTATCGAAGGCCGAAATATAATGTGTACAATTAAAGCAAGTTAAAAGCTGAAATTATGTAGTATGGATTTATTATTATTGTTAAAGCTACGCATTTATTATTATTATTATTATTATTATTATTATTATTATTATTATTATTATTATTATTATTATTAAATATATATATTATTATATTTATTATTATTATTATTATTATTATTATTATTATTATTATTATTATTATTATTATTATTATTATTATTATTAAAGCTACATATACATATTTAATATATTAAAGCAGTAAGAATACATATTTAAAAATTCAGTTCAAATTTAACACTTTAACGTTTTATGTAAAACTTGATTTCAAATTCCGCATTTATTTTTATGATAAATATTTTTATTATTGTTATACGCTAAAGGTATGTAGTATTTCTGTCTTCTTGAAATAAAATCACGCAATTGTTCCACAAGAAATACATTCTTATAAAACAATTGCGTAATTTTATTTTAAGAAGGAAGAAAATTTTTTGCTGCATACTTTTAGAATATAAAACAATAAAAATTTATCATAAAAATAAATGCGGAATTTGAAATAAAGTTTTACATAAAACGTTAAAGTGTTAAATTTGAATTGACTTTTTAAATATGTATTTCTTCCGCTTTAATATATCGAATATGTATAATAATAAATCCCTAATTTGATCACAGTAAAATAATAATAATAATAATAAATATAATAACATATACATTTAATAATAATAATAATAATAATAATAATAATAAATGCGTAGCTTTAATAATAAATCCACACTACATAATTTCAGCTTTTAACTTGCTTTAATTGTACACATTATATTTTGGTCTTCGACACGGTCGATTCAATTAACTGACATTTATGTATCAATCAATTTATTAAAATTGCGATCGGTAATCTCCCGTATGATAAAAAGATTGACACAACCATTAAAACTCACCCTGTATATATATATATATATATATATATATATATATATATATATATATATATATATATATATATAGAAATGTTGTTGTAGTCTAAAAAATTATATTTTCCGTAATCCGTATAAAAATTATATTTCTGTCTAAAATCCACATCATAATGTTAAATCTACAATAGATAATCTGTATATGATAATAATTCTAATGAAAGAATTCTATTGTATAATTAGTTATTGTATAAAGTCTATTGTAAGTAATAAAGTTATTTTTTTAAAGATGTCAAAACGCGAGACATAATATGATAAATAAAATATTATACTATTACTTTATTATTTTTTGAATTCTGTAAATTAAAGTCTTTAATTTAAAAATTGTTTACTCATTGATCTTTTGCTGCATTTATATAGCTTTTAATAAATAAAAAATGATACCTATCTCAATAAAAACATAGTATCTTCATTATGTAAGTGAAAGTACCTTTAATAGCAAATTTTAGCACACAAATTTACAAATTAATATATTTTCTTTATCTTAATGTTAATAGATAATGTTAATAGAAAGACTTATATACCAATTTTTACATCTTCCGATAATTTCCTTGTGATTACGGGTACACTTGGGAATAATCTGAGCGTTTCCTTTATGATCCTATCAAGGTATTTTAATTGCGACAGTTCCTTTACGGTGGCTGGTGTTTCTGAATCTTTGAAAACTTCCTCGAGTTCTTCATGAACTTTTTCTTGATGCACTAGATTATTGCCCAAAAGAAAGAGCGTCCAGGTTATCGCAACTGCAGTTGTGTCGTGACCCTATATCATTATATATCTTTACTACTCATTTATAATTATATATACTCATACTATTATGCACTCATTTATAATTATATTATAAAACCTAATAAGAAGGAGCTTTGCTTTAAATTTCAAAAATTTTTTCTCTCACCTCAAACATGAATGTGTCGACTTGTGCCCGCAATTCATCATCGGTTAACGGAGTTTCGGCCATCTCATTCTGATCTAGTAATAGATCTAAAAAAGCTTTCCTTTTCCGCTTACCTAACGAAACAAATTTCATAAGAATAATTCAAAAATTTATTAACACAAAACCATTAAAACATATGTATAATTATAATTTTATAATCACCTATATCAAGTTCATCATCTTCACTTTCCACTTTGGCAGAACCGTTTTGCGATTGTCGTGTGATCTTTTTTTTACGTATTACCTGAAATTTGATATTTCTCAGTTTGTAAATTTGTTGGATTCATTCAAACAAAAAATAGATTCAACAATTAATTTAATAAAATTCTGCCGATATCTTAATACATCATTAGTGATTCTTTTGCGGATACCTCTCTGGTAAACTTATGGATTATGTTAATCATTGATCTATATTTCTTTCCTGCAGATATTAAATTGTAGAACCAATCTGGCCAAAGCCATGGTCGATAAGATCGCTCCATTATTAATTCCGATCCTCTAAAAGTATGATGAAAATAATAAAACGTTAAACCAACATAACAGCATATTTATGTTATTATGTACATTAATTAATTACAAATTATGCTGTTAATTTTTAGAAATTTTCTTAAGAAATCATTAATGTACCTATTTTATTACTAATAAATTAATTTAATGACTATTTTATTACTAATAAATTAATTTATGACTCATGACTTTTCAAACCTATGTATTGTTGCAGTATACTTGGTTTCCTCTTCTTGAGCATGTATATCTACACCCATTGCCGTTTCTGCAATATAATGATTTAGCATCATCAGAAATCTCTCAAAGTATTCTACATTGCTTATTCCAGAGAAGAAATAAAATTGACTTATAAAATTAGACTATCGAAAATAATATAGTAATAATTAAATGTTAAAGCAAACTATAATCCTTTTTTCTAGTAAACATATTTTTTCTAATAAACAAATGTTGCTTTGGTAATATAATAAGTGAACAAATGGATAAATAAGCAACCAACTTATTACAATGAATGAACTTGTCGATTCAAGAAAATTAAAATTTAGTGTACTTGACAAGTCTATTTATTCATATCTTAGCTCGTAATAGCTTCCTACTGCAGCATAAAGTATTAAATTAATGATATTCTTTTGTGTTCAAAAGAACTATTATACATTATAATAATATGATACATATATATTTATTACCACATATAACATCGAGAGCAGCATTATTAGCGAACGGAAAAATATTGATAGCCTTCCCTGGATTCTTTGCTATCTCCTTCTCGAGACATTTTATCAAGATTTCTGCTTTTTCGGACATAACCACGGCAAACTGATCCAATATACTAAAATGGAACGTTGGCCCGATCAACTTTCTATCATGGAACCATTGTTTTCCTGAGAAAAGTAGTATCGAACAGTACATTTATTTATTAAAAATATCATATGCCAGATATACGCATACATATTTGTAAATAAGTAAAAATGAAAAAAATATATTATTATGGGTTTTCTTATTTCGTTATGTATCTTTTTTGCATATCGCCACTGAATATTTATAATCTCGGATAAGAAAAATTGCACAAACAACTCACAGTCAGTAATGTTAATGAAGCTTGCCAATTTGAGTAATTAATATTAACATAAAATCAGTCACATAAATTACATAATTGGAGATAAGAATGTGAAAAAATGTGTTTCCTTTCTTTTTATCAAGATATACATATATACAAATTTGCATAGTTGTATTAGAGTAAAATTTTACTTTTTCGTCTCTTCAGTCCTTTTCATATTTTTAGGTTATTTAAAATATTTTCGAGAATAATCATACATCAAAAATGCATAATATAATATAAACTCAAATTACTTTTCATGTTTAACTAGATATTAAAAATATTCTATAAAAAATAGATTGAAAGAGATTATGGATTTACCTGTAGAAGTTAGAAGTCCTTTGCCTAACCAAGATTCCATCATTTTATATGGATGTCCTTTTTCGATATTTACTGTGCTAGACATAATAATCTACAAAATGAATTTAAAAATAATAGAACCATTTAATAATTTATCATTTATTATATTACATAAAATGTCTTTTCTTCAAATTTTTTATTTTTTCGAAAATAGTATGTATAAATTTTATTTCACATTTTTAATTCATTTTTTTATGTTATTTCATTACGTTTTTGTCGATGTATCATTAGATTAAGAAATATTCTATATAATATTTTAAAGATAAAACCGATAATTAAGACTAGATTGCTAAAGTTCGTAGATTGCTAACATCAACTTGAAAACTTAACTTTGACTGTGAACTATCTTCCTCGAAAGGCGAATCAGTTTTTTTGATGATGCCAGTAAAATAAAAGACAAATAAAATAAACGTGTGCATTGTCTCTTAGTCTAATAATAAATTTTCTATTTAATACAGATAGTCTTGACACATAGTGTTAACTCTGTTTATCTAAAAACTAACTTAATGAACCTTTGTATCTCTTATCTAGAAAGAAAAGTATGCTGAGTCAGCGTACAATATGATAATATTTTATTATACATATATACGTCTGTAGCAAATTTTGATCGGTTACTATAGAGATAGCGAAAGAAATAATTTATTCGGAATATCAATGTCTTTTATCGAAAATAATTTTATTAAATCTTGGTATGCACGTACATAAACACAACATGCATAAGTGCAATACGACACACATATACATATAGATTGTTTTACTAAAATAATAAATTACTTCCTATTTTACAATCATCAAAGCGATAGAATAGCGGTAAAATTTATTAGAAATAGATCATTTTATTTTTTAATTGTAGACTTATGTTTCTACAAATAAAAATTTATTGAGAAAAAATTTTTTTATTATATCGAAAAAAAACATTTTGCGGTAATATTAAATAATTCATTATAATAATAAAATATAATCATTTTTCATATGTATGCAACAGTAGCAATTATGTTACTGATAAACTGATAATTATGTTATTTTCACCGTATAATTATTATATTGTGAAACTTTTCAATAATAATTGTATTATTTAATAATAATAAGATATAATGTTTAATTATATACTTATAAAAACTTACTCTATTTCACTCTCGCAAAAAGTTTCACTTTTTTATGATAACAAATTATTATGTATTTATACTCTTGTCATTACAAATTATATGATAATTAATACTTCATACTAAAAAAATGCTTTTCATTCTTACCTCTAATAATTCAGGTTTATAGAGATTAATGATTGGCTCCATGCCTAACCAAAATACAAAAATTCCTTCTTTAAATTGTAGCATACGTTCTATGTACCATTGTGTTCGTTCTGTAAGTGAACACATAATAAAATTTAATATTCAATTTTTATTATACTGATTATTTACATATTACATTAATTTAAAATAAATGATGAATATTTTGTTTCAATCTTTTTTTTATTAATAATATATAATTGATATCTGTAAAAACATAAAAACAATCTTATTTTAAAATTCTTCACCATAGTTTGTCAATTTTAATAATTCCAATGTCGCGCTAAAAGAAAATCTGCCATATAGAGGAATGTTTTTGAGTTTTTGTCGAAGAACATATTGATAATACGATGTCCATATAATTGCGGGGATTATTAAAACAATAAATAGGGCACATAGTATCAAAGAGATCAAATCCATTCTCGTAACCTGTAAATATATTGAACAATTTTTGAGTTACCAAATATGTATAAATGCATAAATTATTACTTCTTAAAATAGATTTATTAGAATCTCAGACACACGTACATTGACAAAGATCATTGACACGATGTTCATTATTTACTAACCGATAGTATTTATTAAAAATATTTCATTCCTGATAACATAACATTGGATGATGCGTACATAAATATACATATCATCGCTCAAACTCGAATATAAAATCAATCAGTGAGAATATTTCATCGGTTAAATATTTTAATACGGTCAAATGTGGAATCTACGTTTCTTAATTTAAAAGAATATACAAAAATCTCAATAAATTGTTTATATTTCATTTCTCTACCGTTTCTCTTCTCCTTTCCATATTTTTCTTTCCATGATATTATTAAAAGAATTTATTGCTTAAATTATATGTATAATTATTTTTCTTAATAATATTGAACCATTATTAAATATCTAATCTTTGAACAAATGTACGTTTTACATAACAATGTGAGCGCTCTATCATCACTATTTAATATCGTAATATATGTATATAGCGAAATTTTTCTCTTTTGGAGAATTATGTGTCGCGAGATTTTAAATGAAGTTAATTCTGTTCTAAAATAAAAAATTACTTGCCATAATTTTATATAATACGCTTTACTTTACAGAATCAATACAGTGAAAAAGGAAAAAAACATTTTACCATAAAATATCCGCTTTTTTTGAATGAGCTTTTTTGTTAAATACATTTTAACTATGCGTAAATTACTTTGTGTTTTCAGAAAAATAAAGAATAAAATCAAAAGTTTTAACTATGAAATAGTAATATGAAAAATGATAAGATTTCAATACTTACTTTCGCAGCAATTAATATTGAAACAATGATGCGTGGCCAAGATATTTGACACTGATAGCAGATATCGTTCCACAATTTATTAAGCTTTATGTAAATATAATGTAATTAAATACAAAAAGATAACCGAGAAAAAGAGAGCGAAAGAGAATAGGATACTTTTCTAGAAAAAAAAGAAGGAAAAAAAATCTTTTAAAAGAATTTTTTTAAAGCAAAAGATTATATGACGTGTCTATTTCTTCTTGATTCAAGGTTCAATCACGAAATGATATTATATATGTGCTTATACAAACGTTATATGAACATTATATTGGCGATATCATTGTTATCATGTAAGTTTTTGTTTCGTTTCACGCATAAAACGCATAAGCTGCAGAGAAAATTATTCCGTTACATTTAATGCGCGCATTGATAGCGCATAGAATTTCCTAGAATCCCCCCACTTCCAGCGCATCAACAACGCATCAGCTACTACAGGTTGGACCCGAAGAAGTTAATGCGAACATGCGCAGAGAGTTAACAACCTCGTGTATATACACATGATACATGTGTGTGTCATTTACTTCGATAGCAGCATACTGTTTCACATTAAACGCATCAAAAGTCATTCCGTTTCCAAGACTATATTTGCGCATTAATAGAAACGGAACGATATTAATGCGCGCATCATACTGATTGCGAACTATGCGCTCAATGCGTGAAACGGAAGGCACCCTTATTTTGAGTTCATTTTATGAGCGTCTCAAGGATTTCTACATATTTAAAAAAATGCTGTATTGTAAACTGAGTTTTTATAAAGGCCCATCTACATCTATCGTAATATCTATCGTAAGCTTCTTACGGTGATCGTAACGCTCGTCGTAACAGTTGTCGTAAGCTTATCGTAAGAGTTGACTCAACTTGAACTCTTACGATTGCAACGATGATTGCGACGCTGATTGCGACGCTTGTCGCTTGTCTGTCAATAACCACAGTCAATCGAGAATTCATAACTTTCTCGAGAAGCGCAAAGGAAATAGATAAAGATACATTATCTTGTAAAAATAGTGTGCGCTATCTTCGTTTTCGTTTTTGTCGAATTTGTATTAATAAACATAATTGTATTATTAATACTGCAGCACGTAAAATAATTAATTTATTCCTATTCATGATATAAAACGGTTATCTGTTACATTCTTACGATTTTATGTAGACAGACAATGCTTACAACAACTTTTTTCTTTACGATTACGATCGCTTACGATGAAATGTTACGATAGATGTAGACTGCGCTTAACAACGAGATGTGAAATGGAAATCATATGCATATGCTATGTATATGCAAACGATAATTTGATTGTCATTTGAATATAGCATATGTGAGAGATAATTTTTTAAAGAAGAACTAAACTATGATCTCAGCAACGTCAGTAGGTAATAAATCGAATATATTCGAGATAAATTTAACATTACTCAAAACCCTGACTTTAAAACTTTTAAAACGTAAAATTAATTATTAATTTTATATCTTAAGAAGCTAAAAATGCTCTAGGCAATGTCAGATTTGTAAATCTTGAAATGAATATTAGATTTACTAATTTTTTAGCTGAGCCCTTCTAAGTTTTGTCTTAAGCGCGCATGCTTAAGAAACTTTACAATATGCGTACAGTTAGTTTCATCTGAGAGAATATGTAATTATATCTATTTCCATCATGTAACGATATGAAATTTCATTGTTATCAACATCATCATCTTTTTATGTTGCGAATCATGATTGTTTATTGGTAAATTGGTAAATTGGTTATGATAATAGTTTACAAGTATTTTTCTTGCTTTATTTTTATCAAAAAAATATTTTACAATCAGTAATTAATTTTCCATTTATGATTAATGCACACGCGCTGGATGTACATTGCAATTCTATGGAAAAAAACTTGATAACTTGAATAAATGTGTATGATTGATTATTTAAATAATTGTAAATATTTGACTTAAATATTTTCTTTAAAAAAATAATAATCAACTAAATATATTTAATTACATCACCGATGTTTTATTTATTATATTGAAAATGTAGAAATCATTGAGAGAGAACTTTTTCTAGTAAAATATTACATATTTATATATGTACATATATATACAGGGTGACCCATTTTAACTTAGGCAGCCAAATAACTCGAAAAATAAGCAAGATAGAGAAAAATGTTTTAGACAAAAGTTGTATGGTTTCGAGGGGGCCATAAGATGGTATCATTGGTTTGACCTTGAAGAGTCATTTGAAGGTCACGTGAAGGTCACTTCAATTTTTTTAAATGGAATACCCTATATATTTTTGTACATTCTTGTAGCTCATCTCGAGAGCTTTCCAAAACACTATAATTAAGTACATTTTCGTTAAGTACTTTTTGAGTTATGAGGCTTGAAATAATTTCTTAATTTTACATAAACCGTAAAATATCTTGTAAAATATTCATTTTTCGATCATCTTACCTTAATACTTTTATGTACAAAATAATGAGAGGAATCAATTGGTGTAAAGAAAACACATAGTTGTTTTTAAGAAAAAATATGGAATTGTTAATTGCAAATTACATATTTTTTCTTCGAAACAACTATGTGTTTTCTTTACACCAATTGATTCCTCTCATTATTTTGTACATAAAACTATTAAGGTAAGGTAATCGAAAAATGAATATTTTACAAGATATTTTACGGTTTATGTAAAATTAAGAAATTATTTCAAGCCTCATAACTCAAAAAGTACTTAACGAAAATGTACTTAATTATAGTGTTTTGGAAAGCTCTCGAGATGAGCTACAAGAATGTACAAAAATATATAGGATGTTCCATTTAAAAAAATTGAAGTGACCTTCACGTGACCTTCAAATGACTCTTCAAGGTCAAACCAATGATACCATCTTATGGCCCCCTCGAAACCATACAACTTTTGTCTAAAACATTTTTCTCTATCTTGCTTATTTTTCGAGTTATTTGGCTGCCTAAGTTAAAATGGGTCACCCTGTATATATATATATATATATATATATATATATATATATATATATATATATATATATGTTTATATGTCATTTATGTTCTTTAACTCAAAATTATGAAAATTGTATATACAGGGTGTCCCATTTTAAATAACGACCTCAAATATCTCCCGAATAATACGTTTTACAGAAAAATGTTTCAGACAAAAGTTGTATGGTTTCGAGGGGGCCATAAGATGGTACCATTGGTTTGACCTTGAAGAGTCATTTGAAGGTCACGTGAAGGTCACTTCAATTTTTTTAAATAGAACACCCTATATATTTTTACACATTCTTCTAGCTCATCTCGAGAGCTTTCCAAAACACTATAATTTAGTTAGTTTTCATTAAGTACTTTCCGAGTTATGAGGCTTGAAATCATTTCTTAATTTTACATAAACCGTAAAATATCTTGTAAAATATTCATTTTTCGATTAAATTACCTTAATACTTTTATGTGCAAAATAATGAGAAGAATCAATTGGTGTAAAGAAAACACATAATTGTTTCGAAAGAAAATATGTAATTTGCAATTAACAATTACATTTCTTTTTTCGAAACAATTATGTGTTTTCTTTACACCAATTGATTCCTCTCATTATTTTGTACATAAAACTATTAAGATAAGATAATCGAAAAATGAATATTTTACAAGATATTTTACGGTCTATGTAAAATTAAGAAATGACTTCAAGCCTCATAACTCGGAAAGTACTTAATGAAAACTAACTTAGTTATAGTGTTTTGGAAAGCTCTCGAGATGAGCTACAAGAATGTGCAAAAATATATAGGGTATTCCATTTAAAAAAATTGAAGTGACCTTCACGTGACCTTCAAATGACTCTTCAGTGTCAAACCAATGATACCATCTTATGGCCCCCTCCAAACCATACAACTTTTGTCTGAAACATTTTTCTGTAAAACGTATTATTCGGGAGATATTTGAGGTCGTTATTTAAAATAGGACACCCTGTATATATATATATATATATATATATACAGGGTGTCCTAGACCACCCGTACACCCCTTTTCTTTCAAAAACTAAGCATTTTAGAGAAAAACGTTTTCGACAAAAATTGTATGGTTTTGAGGGGAACATAAGATGGTGTCATTGGTTTGACCTTGGATGGCATCGTTAAGGTGAAGTCAAGGACACCTTTAATTTCTTAAATGGAACCACCTATTTTTTATTGCATATTCTTATAGCTTATGTCGAGAGCTTTCCAAAACACTATAATAAAGTATTTTTTCATCAAGTACTTTTCGAGTTATAAGGCTTGAAATAATTTCTTAATTTTACATAAATCATAAAATATCTAATAAAATATTCATTTTTCGATTATCTTACCTTAATACTTTTATGTACAAAATAATGAGAGGAATCAATTGGTGTAAAGAAAACACAAAATTGTTTCGAAAAAAAAAATGTAATTTGCATTTAACAATTACATTTTTTTTTCGAAACAATTATGTGTTTTCTTTACACCAATCGATTCCTCTCATTATTTTGTACATTAAAGTATTAAAGTAAGATAATCGAAAAATGAATATTTTACTAGATATTTTATGGTTTATGTAAAATTAAGAAATTATTTCAAGCCTTATAACTCGAAAAGTACTTGATGAAAAAATACTTTATTATAGTGTTTTGGAAAGCTCTCGACATAAGCTATAAGAATATGCAATAAAAAATAGGTGGTTCCATTTAAGAAATTAAAGGTGTCCTTGACCTCACCTTAACGATGCCATCCAAGATCAAACCAATGACTCCATCTTATGATCCCCTCAAAACCATACAATTTTTGTCGAAAACGTTTTTCTCTAAAATGCTTAGTTTTTGAAAGAAAAGGGGTGTACGGATGGTCTAGGACACCCTGTACACACACACACACACACACACACACACACACACACACACACACACACACACACACACACACACACACACACACACACACACACACACACACACACACACACACACACACACACACACACACACACACACACACACACACACATACAGGGTGTCAGGGAAATTTTGACCCATACGAAGTAAGGAGGTAGATTGGCTCAAATTAAGAAGGAAGGACTTGTACTGTTTTGTAATATTCGTAATAATTAACGAAAAATTAAATAAAGAATATCGGCCAATCTGTGTGAGTAGAAGCGCGCGGCGACGAGAGTCGTCCCACTGTAATCTTATACTAGGCGCGCGGCGAAGCGATGGGCGGATCGCTCTCCGAGACATGATGGTGGCGTGCGATATATCGCAATACCGCGCCGAAAAATGACCCGTCCTTTTAGTGGCGAGAAAATGATGCGCTATCATTTCCACACCACCTTGCGGTAGATAGCATGGTGCGCTTTTTTTATAGTGGTTTCCCCCATAGACCTATTCCACTCTCAATTTAAATATTTGTGAAAATTGTTCAAAATGCCGTTACTGTACGCTGAATGTATCGTAAATGTAAAAAATTGATGATGACAGTACCTTTACAAGAATTGATCCGTGGTTGAAAATCCCTCGATAAAATGTGTTACACACGTTGGTAATGTTACGGACGTAATCCATTACACGTAAAGCGTGATGTACCGCGTATCGCGAAAAACCAAATTCATGTGCCACACGACGCACGCTAGTTCCAAGATTTTCATAAAATGCTTCAAGAATCCTTTCTTCATCTTATACATGAAGACGCACTGCTGGACCGGTTATCCCGATATTATGCACGATATCCAGTTTCACATAATTATTGCACAACTCGTAAAACTGTACGTTCACTTGGCTTTCATGCACGCCCGGAAAATCATTCCACGTAAATTACGGCCGTGCGATAAGTATTTTCTCCCGCTAGCCCGTATGCCACAATCATATCCGTATATTCCTGCAGAGTACACTTCATTTTCACTATTAATTTACTACGCGAACACATAATTTTTATTAAAACTGTCTCAGCTCTCGCAGGCTGTTGCCAGAGTGCATACGCCAGCAGCATGCAACTACAGCTGAGTGGACATGTGAGTGTAATCATAATGCGCAGGCGCCGAGCTCACACGTACGCTTACACTCGCATGTCCGCTCAGCTGTAGTTGCGTGCTGCTGGCGTATGCACTCTAGCAACAGCCTGCGAGAGCTCAGACGGTTTTAGTAAAAATCTTGTGTTCGCGTAGTAAATTAACAGTGAAAATGAAGTGTACTCTGCAGGAATATACGGATATGATTGTGGCATAGGGGCTAGCGGGAGAAAATACTTATCGCGCGGCCGTAATTTACGTGGAATGATTTTCCGGGCGTGCACGAAAGCCAAGTGAACGTACAGTTTTACGAGTTGTGCAATAATTATGTGGAACTGGGTATCGTGCATAATATCGGGATAACCGGTCCAGCAGTGCGTCTTCATGTACAAGATGAAGAAAGGATTCTTGAAGCATTTTATGAAAATCCTGGAACTAGCGTGCGTCGTGTGGCACATGAATTTGGTTTTTCGCGATACGCGGTACATCACTTTACGTGTAATGGATTACGTCCGTATCATTACCAACGTGTGTAACACATTTTATCGAGGGATTTTCAACCACGGATCAATTTTTGTAAAGGTACTGTCATCATCAATTTTTTACATTTATGATACATTCAGCGTACAGTAACGGCATTTTGAACAATTTTCAGAAATATTTAATCCTTCTATATATCTATTAAAAATTTTTAGAGCCATATATTTATTTTCTTAGTTAATTTAACGCTGGCTGCAAAATGCGTTTCAATTCATTTTTTCAAGAAGTTGAATTTTATCTTGGTAGAGATTCTGTTAAATTATTGAAGGAATGGATTAAACTTAGGAAGACCGTGATTACCTGCGGATTAAAGATAACTTTCTTACGTGATTGTATTGAGCATGATATTACACCCCGTCATATTGGTGATTTTCTAACAAAAGATATCATTCTGTTCGATCATCGATCCATCAAATATTTCAAACGACTAAAAAAGGTTTTTGTTAGAAGGTTACTCAATGCTGAGCTTAGAGATTCATACAGATTGTTAAGATTCAGTCAAGTTCAGTTATTTAAAACATGTTGTGCAATTTATCGTGACATTCCGGTGTCGGTCTGGGAAGTATTTTTTAGTAAACAGTTAGGTCCGTTACGTACTTTCAGTTATAAAGAAAGAGCTAAATTCAACAAAAAATTCAAACATTTGTTGTCAAAAACTGATACTAACATTTCCGACATTGAGCATATCCATTATTTCTGTCATATTCCATCTCACGACCAAACAACAACAACCGAGAGAAGACCTATCCCGAAGTTCTATCTTAATTCTCTACATGAGAAAAATGAACAGAACTCCTTTGAGATTAAAATAGAATCCACTAGTTTTAAAGAACACCAGTCCCTCTCTAAGATCGTTAACGGTTGGTTTGTGAATTTGTCTTCCACGTCTATTCCTGAAGATATCCAATCTCTTCTCCAACTGGGAGATAATTTTAGCTTACCGATCACAAACCCAGTGAAAATCACGACTGAATTCATTAAAACTATCGAGAACAGTATTAGATTCTTACCCACTAGTGAGCAAATGAACATTAGAAATCGGTCGTCGCAGATCATTGAGGGATTGCCGTCATATCGACCACTTTATTCTACCTATCACGAAAGTGTTAATCAATTATATATTGAGACAAAGAAGTTTCTACATAACAACCCCAATTTATTGTTAACAAGAGCCGACAAAGGGAACGTTACAGTAGCATTGGACAAGGATAGTTACGTAACAAAGATAGAGAGCATGTTGAGCAATAAAGAGACTTACAACATTCTCAAAAAAGACCCTATAAAAAAGCTCTCTAGCCAATTACGAGATCTGTTGAGTAGGTGGAAGAAATATAATTATATTTCTAATTCCGTATACAGAACATTATACACCAGTGATGGCATTTTACCCAGGGCTTATGGCCTTCCAAAAATACATAAAACTGAATGCCCTTTCAGGCTAATAGTTTTTTCTTTGAACAGTCCGCTTTACAACCTGGCAGTCTATTTACATAAAATTATGGTCAAGAGTTTCACTTTAGCGCGTGGCCATGTGGCTAATAGTTTTCAATTAGTCGAACGATTATCTGGGATTGTAGTAGAAAGTGGACATAAGTTAATTTCTCTTGATGTAATCTCTTTATTCACTAACATCCCCATCGATTTAGCTATTGACAGTGTTGAGAGGAGATGAAATTTCATTAAGGATAACTGTTCCATTTCTCAACCTGAATTTATCACAGCAGTCAAGTTTATATTGAACTCAACATATTTCACCTTTAATGACAGTATTTATCAACAGACTTATGGTACCCCCATGGGCTATCCTTTATCTCCGATTATTGCTGACATTGTATTACAGGATCTTGAAAACAAAGCTGTGGCATATTTAAAATTCACTCCGTCATTTTATGTCAGATATGTTGATGATGTGGCTTTGTGTGTCCCTTCTGCATCTGTGAATGATACGTTAAACATTTTCAATTCCTTTCACCCAAGAATTCAGTTCACTCTGGAAGTGGGGGAAAATGACAAACTCAATTTCCTAGATATCACTCTGATTTTAGACAGCAGTTATTTAATATTCGATTGGTATCAAGCCAACCTTTTCGGGTAAATACCTCAATTTTTTGTCTCAACATCCCCTTTGCCAAAAGAAGGGTACAATAGTTGGTCTGACGGACAGAGCCTTTTCTCTTTCTCATCCTTATTTCCATCAAAAAAATTTTAATTATATCGTTCAGATTCTCTTAGACAACAACTATCCTGTAAATTTGATATTCCAGACGATACGCGAGCGCTTGAAGTACTTAATTGATCAATCAAATAAGACAGAAAAGACCATAGATAATAATAACGACAAACCTGTCAGGTATTTTACAGTGCCCTTTTTACCACCAGTCTCAGAAAAATTCAGTCATATGGTGAGAGGCATTGATAATGTCAAAATTTCTTATTTTAGTCTTAATAAACTAAATAAGTTCATAAAAGGTCATAAAGATCCTCTACCGAAGACGGTATCGAGAAATAGTCTATAAGATTGATTGTAAAGATTGCAATGCGTCCTACGTAGGCCAAACAGGCAGACAACTGCATACTAGAATCGAAGAACACAGGAAACATATAACCAGAAATACTTCAAGTCACTCTGTTATTACGGATCACAGGTTGGGTTTAGGCCATGAATTTAAATGGGATGAGATTAGAGTTCTAGATAATGAACCAATTTTCCATAAGAGCCTCATATCGGAAATGCGTTTTATAAAAAGACAAAGTAACAGTTTAAATTTACAGACTGACACCGAATGCTTACATCATAATTATATATCAGCTTTAAGCAAGCTTCCAAACATTTAAAGTTGTCCTCGACTGTTTACGTTTTGTTAGTACATTGTGAGTCGGTTATCAGTTCAGTCGAGGATTACAATGTTCAACTGCTTTCATCGTGTTAATTACATCCATTTAATCTATTTGATTTTACGATTTGACATCTATTTATCTACATTGCACATCGACCTACTGTGAGTTTTCATTACCTACTTATTCCATTTAATATCACAGATTGGAGTGTTCGGGTTGATCACCTTTTAATCATTGACTTTTAGTTTTAATTTTTGGACTCTAACATGGACCAACTCATACCTCTTTGGTCTTCCAATCATGGAGGGGATCGACCTATGACACGACAAATGTGACAAGATGTGCGATAATTCTTTATTTTTATTTTTATTCGACCTCGATGGATTTAATTAACACCGGAAAGTTCATATTATCTTATTCCATTGTATTCTATTCCTTTAATTCGTTGCGCTGAAGATGACCCAAAAAAAGGGTCGAAACGTTCGCGTCATTTAAATATTTAATGTAATTCGAAGAAATGGTGCATGATTTGTAAACCTATCAATCGTTACATAATATACGTGCAAAAAAACCTGCGCTGGCTCTTATTGCCTTATTCCTTCTATATATCTACAAATATTTAAATTGAGAGTGGAATAGGTCTATGGGGGAAACCACTATAAAAAAAGCGCACCATGCTATCTACCGCAAGGTGGTGTGGAAATGATAGCGCATCATTTTCTCGCCACTAAAAGGACGGGTCATTTTTCGGCGCGGTATTGCGATATATCGCACGCCACCATCATGTCTCGGAGAGCGATCCGCCCATCGCTTCGCCGCGCGCCTAGTATAAGATTACAGTGGGACGACTCTCGTCGCCGCGCGCTTCTACTCACGCAGATTGGCCGATATTCTTTATTTAATTTTTCGTTAATTATTACGAATATTACAAAACAGTACAAATCCTTCCTTCTTAATTTGAGCCAATCTATTTCCTTACTTCGTATGGGTTAAAATTTTGCTGACACCCTGTATATATATATATATATATATATATATATATATATATATACAAATTTCATAATTTTGAGTTAAAGAACATAAATGACATATAACGTCATTTACACAGAAAGTATGACGCATGTGTTTATCATTTATGTTTCTTTAACTCAAAATGACTAACTAATGACTAAATTATGTAATGATTTTCAATCGATATATTGTATTTCTAAAACATTTTCTAATTCTATTTTCTAAAAATATATTTTGAGATTTTTAAAATATAATAAATAATGTTGTAATATCTGCCAATGAAATACAAAACTTGTTAAAATTTTGTTAAATTTTTTTCTTGAAGTATTGTTCATATAAACGAACAATGCAATGTAAACGAACAAATGAATAATTCGTGAATATTTATTGCTGAATATAAATATTGCAGCATACTATCAATCACGATTCAATAACAATATCGATTTAATTAATTGAATAATAAATATAAAAGCATAATTGCATTCCATTTAATTGTTAATGAGTACGCCATATTATTTGTATATTCAACTCAAAAAATAAAACAAAAAACAAGTAGGAGATAACGGTCCGTATGATAATAAATCAAAAATAATAAAAGAAAAACGCTTAGGACCGTGGCATAGGGTGTCAGTACATAATAACAATTTAGAAAAACAAATCAGAGACAGAAAACTTGTATATTAATAAGTTAATTTAATGAGAAAAATAATTATCTGTCAAAGAAATGAATTTAAATACAAATTAAATATAGACAGACGTACGTTTCAATCCTACGGATCATCTTCAATGTCTAAACGGTTTAAAAATAATATGACGCGACAATTACAAAAGCGAGCGCAATAGTGTATAACGGAAAGGTCAGATAGACATATATAATGATTGAAAATTTTAAAAAACGCAAGAACAATAATCGAAAACAAAAGAAGTCAAAAAAATGGAAACGCATGTATAAAAAATTAGTGAGGCGTTAAAAATGTACGGCTATAAAATGCTAAAAAGAAAGCGCAGCTCACCTTGCTATCGAAATTCATAAACGCTATACAAGAAATAGGAGAGAGAATATGCCTCGTATTAATCCCTCGTTGAAACCGTCCAAAAAAAATATAAAAAATAAAAGTTATCCGAAGTAATAAGAGTCGTACTGATAAAAATTATAGTTCTGATGATATGAAGGTCCCTCTAAAATCCAATCTCCCAAGCTGCGTCGAAGAAAATGATTTAAATTAATAGATAACGAGATGGAAGCCTGTAAAAGAAAGCGCAAAAGAGCAAGTACAATCAAGACAACACTTTATGCCTAGTATACGTTAACAAAAAAAAACATAGATCGTCTTACAATTTAAAATTTAAAAAGCAATCGTTAGAAATAATAATTTAAAGAAAAAATTAAAAGATGGAAAAGCAAGTACAAATCGCAGTATAAATACGTACAAGCATAAAAACAAAGATCGGAGGGAAAAAGCCAGAAGTAAAAAGTGAAAGAGTGTGATAGCGAGGAAGGCTAAGACATGACTAGATGTGGGAAAAGTAGGAAGCAAAGGAAAGAAGAGGGGAGGAAAAGGAACGAAAAAGGAGGGGAAAAGAAGACGTGAATTTAGGAAGAGGATAGTGGGGGAGCGGGAGGCTTTGAAAAAGAGAGACATTTACTAATGATAGGAAGATAAGAATCATTAAGTAATGCAGTGTCGCTCTGAATGTTCAGACCGTTTTTTTGTTGCAACATCTCAGACCAAGTCTTTTTTTGCAAGAAGGTTCTTGATCGAGTATTGTCGTGTCTTCCCAATTGATCAAAAAACTAATTCTATTATTTATCAGAATAGAATGCGCAATTATTTTTCAGGGTAACTTTGATTATCTGATTAAAATAAGGAGATGATGCGAGTATTACATAAAGATCATAACGTGTACTGAATTAAACGGACATTATATGCAATTCATTTTCAAGGCAAATCCATGAAATAAGAGTAAAGGAGACTTAAAGTGGTAACCAAAAACATTCCGTGTAATATCAGGTGAAGAAAAAATATGTAATTTGCAATTAACAATTCCATATTTTTTCTTAAAAACAACTATGTGTTTTCTTTACACCAATTGATTCCTCTCATTATTTTGTACGTAAAAGTATTAAGGTAAGATAATCGAAAAATGAATATTTTACAAGATATTTTACGGTTTATGTAAAATTAAGAAATTATTTCAAGCCTCATAACTCAAAAAGTACTTAACGAAAAGGTACTTAATTATAGTGTTTTGGAAAGCTCTTGAGATAAGCTACAAGAGTGTGCAAAAATATATAGGGTGTTCCATTTTAAAAAATTGAAGTGACCTTCACGTGACCTTCAAATGACTCTTCAGTGTCAAACCAATGATACCATCTTATGGCCCCCTCGAAACCATAAAACTTTTGTCTGAAACATTTTTCTCTAAAATGCTTTGTTTCCGAAATAATTGCGTGCGTTAATTAAAATGGCTCACCCTGTATATAAAGAAGGGCTGAAACGAGATATAAAGATAGAAAACAATATAAATTCTCGGTAAATAAATCAGAAAGAGCTAATAAAGAGAAATAAGGAATTGTTCGCGAATCGTCTTACGGAGATTCCCGGCGATTCCGCCAACGCTTTATGTATGACCGCGAATTGCGAGGCGATACTAATAAAATTGAAGATACGCGATTTAGATACGGTAATTATATTAATGAAGACAGATGATCGATCAGGTATATTAGGTCTCTATCAAGAAACGATCTTCAAGGTTTATTTATCGTTCAATCCTTTCATTTGAAATATATCCGATCACAATTTGAAGAAGTAATTATATATATATATATATATATATATATATATATATATATATTTATATCGAGAAGAAAATTAAAGGAAACTAATGGGATAGATTGCTGTAAAGAATCTTTGGAGAGTGGGGAAGTATTCGTGAATTCCAATTCTGAAATCCGCAACGAATAGATAGGAGGAATATTCGTGAATTCCAATTCTGAAATCCGCAACGAATAGATAGGAGGAATATTCGTGAATTCCAATTCTGAAATCCGCAACGAATAGATAGGAGGAATATTCGTGAATTCCAATTCTGAAATCCGCAAGGAATAGATAGGAGGAATATTCGTGAATTCCAATTCTGAAATCCGCAACGAATAGATAAGAGTTCTACGAAGAGGGGAATTAAACTGTTATCGATAAATTACTATTGATGGTTACTATAGAATTTTAACTGATCGAGAGTATTATTGATTAAACTCTTATTACTCTAAAGATCTGTAATTCAAACTCTTTAATTACCTAAAGATCGTTTCGCAATCGCCAATCGAATGGGAAGGAGAAATAAGGATTGATTGACTGATAGTGATTAGTAAAAATTTAATGGTTATTAAACCGTTTAAAATTATTTGTCAGACGTAGATTTTAGAGAAAAACTCAATTTTACTCACAACTCGTTGGCATCACAAAAATGAGTGCGTTGATAAAATTGCAATGGCTGAAGTCGGAGGCTTATAACATGAAGAGTTGGGTAATGGAGATGTTCATCAGAAAATTCACACGATGCACAATTAAATGTTGACAAAATCATTTTCACTGTGATATAAAACAGATTAATAACTCAATTGCATAATGCAAGAAAAAAGGATCCCCGAGGCTATATAATTTTAAAATTAAATGACTGAATCTTGACTCGAACTGTGAACTGAACTGTCAATTGCACTGCTGCTCGTTGGAAGAATTAGCGTACTGAACTGTCAACTGTAGTGTTAATAGCGCGCGTCGCGCCTTGCGCTTGCATTTTAAAGTTATTACTCCTCCTCCTTACTGGATGGTGGGAATCTTTTGTAATAATTTTAATACTCCCTTCTTAAGGACAAGGAGACTGATTTTTGGGAGGAGAGGCGTTTCTTAAGATTTTTATTGGTTAAGCCCTTTGGCTCGAGACTTAGCTCCATCCAGTAGAGAGTGGGAGTAAGTTGATTAGCTTATCGTTCTTGATGATTTAACGATTCGGAGAACGCTTGAGGGTGGCCTGTCGAACGAGCGCACGTGCACTATCAATTTCAAGAATATTGCTGTATGTTTAGATTTTGACAATCTTCCCGAGAACCAGATCTTTATTTTAAAAATTCTTTAGATAGAGAGGCTTCGAACATAAAGCCGTACCAATAGATACGGGACAGTTGGAGTTTCTTATAACAACTTTTCGTCTTATAATTCACGAATTTATTTAGAGTTCCGTTAGCGCTATCTCGACTGGCCATTCTCTGAATTAGATTTGTTAAAGTTTAGTGGCGATACACGCGGGTTAGGTTGCGTTCTTCTACGCGTTATCTTTATTCCTAAGAAGAATCGCTTTACATTCCAAATGCAAGTCGATCCTTGATTTCTTTCTTCCACGAAATCGTTTCGAGGAAAGAAAAGAATCGTGGAGTCCACCGGACGTAACAACGACAATGTTACAAGTTATTTCATTCGATGAAGTTGGTCTCTACACGGAACATTTTTAGTTATTAACTTTTGTCTCTTTACATTATGTAGTTAAATCTCCTTACTCTAACTTCGTGGATAAAACTTATTTTTAACACATTCTAATTTATTATATAACTGTATGAAATTAAATTAAATGATATTATTAAAATATTATTAAAATGAATATTAAAATCGCTATTTAGAATAAAAATATAGACAAGGAGGCATGGAGAGAAAGACAAGGAGATGAATAAGAATCCTTAGAATGCTTCATTTTCAAATCAAGATCATCAAGATCATTTCTATCATTCCTATCAAATATAATCACAACTTTGCGCATTGTGTTCTGTATTTAAATCTATAATATGAATTAATCAGCGCAGAGACATCAATAATCTTTAATCAATTTCCCAAATTTCCTGAACTAAATAATCGGCACGAATTTGACAAATTGCCAATAATCATAATCGCTTGATCCAATAGAAAAATCAGTTACTGGATTCGCGAATTATCTCGAGTTTTATTGGTGATTTAGAAATATATGTGTTGGTTATATAGGCTCCACTTTGTTTAATAACTTTTATCCTATTTTCTTTTAATTTTCTCGCAAGATCCAATATCGAGGCTCCAACGAACATCCTCGGCTTGCAATTTCAATACGCAGGTAAAAACCTATATATGGACCGAGTTTTTTCGATATTTGAAGGTGTTATGCAGCAACAATTAAAATAAGAGATACTTATTGTTAATTCTGATTGTCAAGGACAATGATACCCCTCTTTTGAAGAGCGCGCGCAGTGGCTCTAGAGAATTACATGCAAGCGCGCATTAGCGCCAGGGAGCGCAAGTGTTGTTAGATCAGAGTTGGCAACAGTGCGTGTGCAATACCTTCTTTCCCTCGTTTTTTCTTGTATTATATATATATCTTGTATCGCTCAAAGGAGAATAAAGGAATTTTCATTTAATATTTCCTGCACAAGTACTTTAACCATAAAGCACGTCACAATCACATCAACACTGATTAAGATATGAAATAATTGTTTATTTATGTTCAACATGTCATTGAATTTCTTATCGCGCGTACATGCATGTTATGTCAATTTAGTCTTTTACATAAATTTATTTCACGTAATTACTTACTTTCACTGGTAAATATATTATTAGTATAATTATTAGAGTTTTGTTGAAAGTCAGTTTATTACAGGTTTTATCGAACTATTGCAATTATTTTTATACTGAATTCTGATAAATTCTTTGTTAAATGCATTGAGAAAAAAATAATTAATAGTTAAATCAACATCAACATATAATTGGAATTTAATTTATTAATTCAATAACATTATTAATTAGATCAATACGTCAATTCTTAAATCAAAAGCATGATCTGATTAATAATGTTATTGAATAAATAAAATAAATTACACTGATGTTATTGATTTAACATTATTTTTTTCTCAGTGTGCATTAGTAATTATTATGGAATAAAATAATTAATTCTATGAATTATTATTATTCAATAATAAGAATACGCAAACGGACGAATGTAGATGAAATTGGAATCTAACTAGCGGATGCTTTTCTCGTATCAGACGTCAGAACGTCTATTAGATTAGATATCCTTACTTACATTGATCATGACCTAATGTTTGATCGTCTTTAATCCAGAATAATAAAAAACGCTTTCTTCGAGCCGAAATGATAAATTAGATGTTAAATGATAGTTTTGAATAATAATTATATGTAGAGATACACTGAAATGTAGAGAATATGCCAATCTGATTTTTTGAAATTTTTCCGAATTATGAATTTTTGCAAAATTTAGAATGTAAGAAATTGTGTTTTCTTCAGAGAGAGAGAGACAGAGACGCACTCCGAAGGTAATACAAACAAAAATTTTTTTGCTAAACTAAATAAGCGCAACAATTTTTTTTATGAATTTGATGAGCGGATAATTAATGCGTTATTATATAATTTTTTTATTACATTTGCGCAATGTGGGTGGGCTAGGCGCAGACGTAGATAATACATAAACTGCAAAACAGATATCCAATGAGAAAGTGAAAATGGGACTCAGAAACTAATCCTAAGAGAATTTTTACATATTAATTAAATTTAAATTTGATCAGTCATAATTATTATATCAATTTAAATATGTGCGTTTATATGCTTTCATTTTCATATATATATATGTAGGAATCGAGAATTTTTCGTTTAATTTCGTTTTCGTTTCGAATTGCTTTGTATGTTAGATTATTTCTCGGGCGTGTTGACGAACCGGTCGCGGCCGGAGTTTATTGTATGGCTGATGGCAGAGAACTAGACGTGAGCTCTTACGTCTGTCGTAGTCGTGGACGTAAAGTAAGACAGAGAAAAACCGTATGTCGTAAAGACCATTGTGAGTGCGGAAAGTGCATCATGAACGAGATAAGTAATATTAATATATAAATATACTGAAATACATATTTCTGAATATTTTATTTATAAATAAATATACTAAAATAAATTAAAAATAATACAGACAATATAAAAACAAAGATAATGATTTATTGTCTTCATTTTATTTTACTAAATAGTCGAAATAGTAACTATTTTTAGGTTAACCAGTATTTTCCTTTATTTTTTCAAAATATATTGCACATTGAGAAAAATATTTTAAAATCTAATAATATCTTTAAAAATATGATGTACATCATATTATGAATTAATTATGATTTATTTATTATCAATAAAATAAGTAAATTATTAACAAATTTTATATATTATTTTTTTCAGTATACATTTATATATAACAGCACTTTTTAATGAAAATGAAAAAGAAGGAATTTTTTATTTTGGTGATGTACTGGATAAACTTGTGTTTTCTATTGATACGTAAAAAAAGGCAAATCAGGTGGTTAAATAGGCGATGGCTTGTGAGTCCGATCAATGACAAGAGACTTCAATATGGAGATTATAACAATTTATTTCAAGAAATAAAAAACGATTCTGAATTATTTTATCGCTACACCAGAATGACGTTGGTACATTTTCAGCAATTATTACATATGATAAATCCATACTTGGTAAAACAAAGTTCTCGTGCTTTAATTCCAGAGTTACGACTTTTAATAACTTTAAGGTATTTATTGAAGTACATATTTCATGCCTAAATATCTAGATAGTTAATATAAGTGTATTATAATTATTATATTTTTTTAGATATCTTGCGACAGGTGACCTACCATGTTTCATAACTTTGGCATTTCGAATTGGGGAATCTACTGTAAGAGAAGTGGTAAAAGAAGTTAGCCGCAACACTTCCACTTTTACATTCAATTTCAGCTTTCCTTTTCTCTCTACTGTATTGGTCTCTTAAGGAGATGCATCTTTTTTGGCAATATGAAGGAGTGTACATGTCACCTAAACAGAAAGTATAAGATTAAAAAATTAATATATATATGTGTGTGTGTATTAACATTATTTTGTAATTATATGATTTATTATATAAATTTTCAAATTTATTTTTCACCATTAGTTTCAGTCATTATTTTGGATATTTCATCCCAAGCATTTTGCTTCATCAAACAATCCTTAAAACTGGTATTATTCTTATCATATAAAAATGGACGTTTTCTATATAATTCAATGAGAAGCTCATCGCCACTCTTTTCGTTAATATCAATAGATGCAGATTCACAACCATTATCCCAGTCATCTGTACTGATTTCATCAGGCAAATCAGCAATAGTATTGCAGTAATTTAAATGATCAGACATTTTTTTATATTACTCTTAGTAGCGGTTGTCAAAAAGATAAATTTTCTGTTGAAGAAACAAATTAAAAATTAGATACAAATTTTAAAAAATAGAAAGAAAATTTGTTAAGAAAATTAATTAAGAAATTTTGTTAAGAAAATTTTTTCCATCAATGTATTTTGAAATAGCAAAGAAAAATATTAATTAACCTAAAATAACAATTACTATTTTGACAATTACTTTTTCGATAAACGAAATGAAGACAAATCATTTTAAATAAAGTTATTTTTATTTTATTCTTTTTTAGTATATTTACTTATAAATAAAATATTCAGAAATATGTATTTCAATATATTTATATATTAATATTACTTACCTCGTTCATGATGCACTTTCCGCATTCACAATGGTCTTTACGACATACGGTTTTTCTCTGTCTTACTTTACGTCCACGACTACGACAGACGTAAGAGCTCACGTCTAGTTCTCTGCCATCAGCCTATCTCTATTGTCTGTAGGTCCATTGTCTTGAGCTCGTATTTGTTTTGAGGCAGTTCTTGCCCTTGTTTTTATCGTACGACAGTTAAACGTGGGATTTCGAACACTCGATGTGTCGCTTCCTGATTGGCCCGCGCGGGGCATAGCGAGGCTATTAGATCGTCTCTCGCGGGTTTCCAGACGAAGAGCGCCGAATTCCGCGAAGGCAAAAGTACGTGTTATCTGAGTAGAAATAAAAGTTATCTGAATCTGTATATAAATTCATCTCATTTTAAAGACATTCTTCTCCCGATCTGAAATTAAATCCGTAAACCTACATATATATATATATATGTAAATAACATTTTTACATATATTAATATCATGCTATTAAAGCAACATTTGCGTAGGAAATAAATGTTCACAAATTATTTATAATCCTTTAAATCTTAACTATATAATAGTAATTTACATATTTGCTGGATGCTTCATGATGTTAAAATATATATCTCATATAACGTATATCTCAATCTATTTATTAAAATATAGTGTACAATAGCATGCTATATTCACAATAAGAACAACGAGAAAACATTCAGATTTCGAAATCGAGAAAGATAATAAAGATTACGATAAAGATAAACATGGACATTTGCTAGTAAATTAATTATTTCTTTGGAGTGAAATGGATGCATATTTCTTCGCTTGGTCGGAAAATAATAGTAGCCCCGTATTCAATTGCATCTGGCTTTTTTACACTTTTTATTCTCCACTTTCTTAGAATAGCTGTTAATATTGTTTTCTCTTCAAGTAAAGCAAATTTTTGGCCAATGCAGTTTCTTGGTCCGGCGCTAAATGGAATGTAGGCATACGGATTTCTATGTTTTGAATTTTCCGGAAGAAAACGATCAGGATCGAACTTTCTTGGATCTGGCCAAACTTCCGGATTTAAATGCACTAATGTAATTGCCAAAAGAACTGTAATACCTTTTGGGAGCGTATAATCACCTAAAAAAATATGTTATAGATTGTATTCCATTCCCTTCCCACACTTATCATAAAATTTTATGTTAATAAAATATGTATATATACATTTATATATATATATATATATATATATATATATATGTAATTGGTTTTGTAGTAAAAAAAAATTATACTTTCGTAATCCATATAAAAATTGCACTTTTATGTAAAATCCACAACATATATTGTTAAGTCTACAACATATAATCTGTATGTGATAATAATTCTATTGAAAGAAGTATTATGTAATGAAGCTATTTTTTTGAAGAATTCAAAACGTGGGGCATAAATGATAAATAAAATTTTATGCTATTATTTTATCATTTTTTGAATTCTGTCGCAAATTAAAGACTCTAATCTAAAGCAGATTTTTTACTCATTGATCTTTTGCTGCATTTATTTAACTTCTAATAAATAAAAAATGGTACTTGTCTCAATAGAAACATAGTATCTTTATTATGTAATTGAAAGTATAGTTTAATAATAATAAATTTTACAAATTTACAAATTAATATGAATATCTTATGAGTTTTCCTTTATCTTAATATTAATAAAAATAAAGTCTTATACCCATTTTTACATCTTCCGATAATTTTCTTGAGATCACGGGTACACTTGGATATATTCTGAGAGTTTCTTTTATGATCCTATCGAGGTACTTTAATTGCGACAGTTCCTTTACGGTAGCTGGTGTTTTTGAATCTTTGAAAATTTCATCGAGTTCTTCATGAACTTTTTCTTGATGCTCTAGATTATTGCCCAAAAGAAAGAGCGTCCAAGTTATCGCAACCGCAGTTGTGTCGTGACCCTATATCATTATATAATCTTACTATTTTATGTATCATTATACAGGGTGTATCTGAAATGATGCACTAAACTTTAGGAGCGTATTCTAGAGGTCAAAATAAGACTTTTTTTTCCTATGAACATGGGTCCGCAAATGAACCCCCCTCCGAGCTAGAGGCCCCTAAAGTTTGGGGAAAAAATTGAAAGTTGACTGTATTATGGATTGCCTTATTATTTGACCTTGGTTTTGACGTTACCTATCACCCTCTCTTGAGAGATAAATAAATTTGCGTTGCGGGTGTTTGGTCAATTTCACACATTTTCGAATTTTAGCTTGGAGAGGGGTATTTGCGGACCCATGTTCATAAGAAAAAAAGTTTTATTTTGACCTCTAGAATACGCTCCTAAAGTTTAGTGCATCATTTCAGATACACCCTGTATATTCTTATTATGTTATAACACTCATTTGTAATTAAATTATAACACCTGATAAGAAAGAGTTTCGACTTTAATTTCATAGATTTTTTCTCTCACCTCGAACATGAATGTATCGACTTGTGCCCGCAATTCATCATCGGTTAACGGAGCTTCATCCTTCTCATTCTGATCTAGTAATAGATCCAAAAAAGCTTTCCTCTTTCGCTTGCCTAATGAAACAAATTTCATAAAAATATTTCAAAAATTTACACAAGCTTAAAACATATATATAATTATAATTTTATGATCACTTATATCAAGTTCATCATTTTCACTTTCCGCTTTGGCAAAACTGTTTTGCGATTGTCGTGTAATCTTTTTCTTACGTATTACCTGAAATTTAATGTCTTTTGTAAATTTGATGGATTCATCCAAACAAAAAATAGATTTAACAATTAATTTAATAAAATTCTGCCGATATCTTAATACATCGTTAGTGTTTTTTTTGCACATACTTCTCCTGTAAATTTATGGATTATGTTAACCACTGATCTATATTCCTTTCCTTGAGACACTAAATTGTAGAACCAATCTGGCCAAAGCCATGGTCGATAGAATCGCTCTACAATTAATTTCGAACCTCTAAAAATATGATGAAAATAATAAAACGTTAAACCAACATAACAGCATATTTATGTTATTATGTTCATTAATTAATTACAAATTATGCTGTTAATTCTTAGAAAATTTTCTTAATAAGTCACTAATGCTGTCAACTATTATATTTTATTATTAATAAATTAACTTATAACTCATGATTTTTCGAACCTATGTATCGTAGCAGTATACTTGGTTTCTTCTTCTTGAGCATGTACATCCACAGCCATTGCCGTTTCTGCAAAATAATAACTTAATGTCATAAATCTCTCAAAGTATTCTACACTGCTTATTCCAAAAAAGAAATGAAATTTATATTTATAATTATCGAAAATAATATAGTAATAATTAAATTTAATGTTAAAATAAACTAATCTCTTTTTCCAATAAACATATTTAACCGTTGTTTTAATAGAAAAATAAGTGAATAAATAAGCAATCAACTTATTATTACAATGAATGAACTTGTCGATTCAATAAAATTAAAATTTAGTACTTGACAAGTCTATTCATATCCTAGATTTTAGTTCGTAATAGCTTCCTACCACAACATACAATACTACATTAATGATACTCTTTTGTGTTTAAGAGAAATATTATACACATTATAATAATATTATACATATATATATATATTTATTTATTTATTTATTTATTTATTTATTTATTTATTTATTTATTACCACATATAACATCGAGAGCAACATTATTAGCGAAAGGAAAAATATTAATGGCCTTTCCTGGATTTTTTGCTATCTCCTTCTCGAGACATTTTATCAAGATTTCTGCTTTTTCGGACATAACCACGGCAAACTGATCCAATATACTAAAATGGAACGTTGGCCCGATTAACTTTCTATCATGGAACCATTGTTTTCCTGAGAAAAGTAGTATCAAATAGTACATTTATTTATTAAAAATATCATATGCCAGATATACGCATACATATTTGTAAATAAGTAAAAATGAAAATATATATTATTATGCATTTTCTTATTTTCTTATTTATCTTTTTTGCATATCGCCACTGAATATTTATGCTCTCGGATAAGAAAAATTGCACAAACAACTTAGTTATGTTTTTAAAGTTTGCCAATTTACATGAATAATTAATATTAATATAAAATCAGTCACATAAATTACGTAAATAATTGGACATAAGAAAAATGTGTTTTCTCTTTTCCTTTGTCAGTGTAGATATATACAAATTAATATATTTGCATTAGAGTCAAACTTTACTCTTCGTCTTTTTATAGTTCAAAATACTTTTGAATTTTATAGTTCAAAATACTTTTGAGAATAACCATATATCAAAAATACATAATCTAATATAAACTCAAATTACTCTTTAAGTTTAACGAAATATTAAAAATAGTCTATGAAAAAAATATTTTGAAACAGATTATAGATTTACCTGTAGAAGTTAGAAGACCTTTGCCTAACCAAGAGTCCAGCATTTCATATGGATGTCCTTTCTCGATATTTACTGTGCTAGGCATAATAATCTATGAAAATGAATTTAAAAATAATGGAACCGTTTAATAATTTATCATTTATTATATTATATAAAATGTCTTTTCTTGAAATTTTTAATTTTTTCAAAAACAGCTTCGTATGTAAAAAATTGTATATATTCAATTTTTTTTGATATTTGATTACGTTTTTCTCGATGTATCATTAGATTAAGAAACATTCTATATATTTTAAAGATGAAACCGGTAATTGAGATTAGATCGCTAAAGGGATATCAACTTGAAAATTTAACTTTGACTTGAACTACCTTTCTCGAAAGACATATCAGTTTCTTTGATGATGCCAGTAAAATAAAAGACAAATAAAAATAGACGCGTGCATTATTTCTTAGTCTAATAACAAATTTTCTATTTAATACAGGTAGTCTTGATTCATATTTTTAGCACTGTTATCTAAAAACTAACTTAATGAACCTTTCTATCTCTTATGTAGAAAGAAAAGTATGCTGAGTCAGTGTATAGTTATATGATGATATTTTATTATACATTAAAAACTAACTTAATGAAGTTTTGTATCTCTTATGTAGAAAGAAAAGTATGCTGAGTCAGCGTATAATGATAATATTTTATTATACATATATACGTCTGTAGCAAATTTTGATCGGTTATTACATAAACAGTGAAAGAGGGAGAGAGAAATATTTTACTTGGAATATATTAATTTTCTTTGCCGAAAATAATTTTGCTCAATCTTAATGTGCACGCACATAAATAAACATGCATAAATGCAACACGACACAGAATACGACACACACACATATGTACGCACACACGCACGCACACAAACAAAATTGTTTTGCTGAAATATACATATTATTACAAATAAATATACATATAATGAACATATTATTTTCTATTCTACAATCATCAAAATGATAAACAGGAAAATCATATACTAGAAATAGATTATTTTCAATTGCAGATTTATATTTTACAAATAAAAATTTATTCAGAAAAAAATTTTTTTTATTATAGAGAAAGAAAAAATTTTCTTATAATATATTAAATAATTCATTACAATAGCAATTTAACTATTTTTCACATGTATGCAATAGTAGCAATTATGTCACTGATAACTGATAAGAAAATTTATTTTCTCCGTATAATTATATTGTGAAACTTTTTAATAATAATTGTATTATTTAATATTAATATAACATAATATTTAATAATACATTTATAAAAATTTACTCTATTACACTCTCGCAAGAAGTTTCACTTCCTCTTGATAACAAATTATCATGTATTTATAGATTTGCCATTACAAAAAATATGATAACTGATATTTTTAGAAAGATACTTTTCACTCTTACCTCTAATAATTCAGGTTTATAGAGATTAATGAATGGATTCATGCCTATCCAAAATACGAAAATTCCTTCTTTAAATTGTAGCATACGTTGTATAAGCCATTGTATTCGTTCTGTAAAGCATATAATCAGATTTAGTATTAATTTTTACTATTATACTGATTATTTACATATTACACTAATCTAAAATAAATGACGAGTATCTTGTTTCAAATTTTTTTGTTAAAAATATATAAATGATATCTGTCAAAACATAAAAACAATCTTATTTATAAAGTTCTTCACCATAATTTGTCAGTTTTAGTAATTCAAATGTCATGCCAAAAGGAAATCTGCCATATACAGGAATGTTTTTGAGTTTTCGTCGAAGAATATATTGATGATATGTCGATATAATTGCGGTGATTATTAAAACAACAAATAGGGTGCATATTATTAAAGAGATTAAATCCATTCTCGTCACCTGTAATATGTTGAATAGTTTGAGTTACGAATATGTATAAATGGATAAATTACTATTTTTTAAAATAGATTTACATTGGAATCTCACATACATTGACAAAGATATCATTGATATGATATTTATATCATTATTATTTAATTTATCATTATTATTATATTTATTTTTTACCTAACCGAAAGTATTTATTAAAAATACTTTATTGATGATATCATGACGGTTAGTATATAAATATATATCATCGTACAAACTCGAATACAAAATCAATATTAGTGAGAAACTTTTGGTTAATATTTTAACTCGTTCAAATATGGAATCTACGTTTCTCGGAAAGATTTACGCGAAAACCGCAATAAATTGTTTATATTCCATTTCTTTATCATATTTCAATGATATTCTTAAAAAAATTTACTGCTTAATTGCTATAATTTTTCTTTTTTTAACAATATTGAATCAATATTAAGTATTACTTAATTATTTGCTATATTTTTATATAATACGCTTAATTTTAAAAAATCAAGACAACGAAAAGAAACATTTCACCATAAAATATTCGTTCTTTTTTTAATGAGTTTTTTATTAAATCATATTTTAACTATGAGCAAATTACTTTGTGTTTTCAAAAAAATAAAAAATAAAATCAAAAGTTTCAACTATGAAATAGTAATATGAAAAATGATAAGATTTCAATACTTACTGTCGCAGCAATTAATATTGAAATAATGATGCGTGCACTGAGAAAAAAATCTGGTTACATTAACTAGAATTCTAGTAGATTCAACCAGTATGTCTGTTGGAAAATGGACGAACCAGAATTCTTGTAGGAATTACCAGATGAATCTGATTAATTTCTTCCTGTTAAATTTACCAAATTTTCTGGTTAATAATACTAAACTCGCCAGCACCAAGTCGTCTAAAATTTTTTCATCTAATCTCAAAAGTCTGTTTAATATTCTGAATTCCAACAAGATTATTGGATAAATTCAATCCAAATTATTGAATAAATTATTTTAAATTCAGTTTGTTAGAAATTAAACTGATAAACAGTGATGCAAGAAGATGATGTAGCTCAAACACACACAATTAGAGAGCTAGCGTCCTCTTTCTGGCACTACTGCTCGTAAGAGAAAAAAAATATACTTTGGATTTAATGTTAATACTAGTTCTTTATATACATTTCATGGCAAATATTGAATACGAGTTAAGTTAAGAGTGGCTCGCCGCCTAGCGGCAAGCAAAGAAATTAATGTAACAAGAAATTTTATAGATCCAACCAGAAAATACTAACCAAATCCTTATAGTAAAATCTATTAAACGTTCTAGTTATAAAAAATCGAGTCTTATCATGATAATTAGAAATTCTTGTTTGATTTAATCAAAATGGATTCAATCATATACGTCTTGTTGGTACAATCAAACGATTTTTCTCAGTGTGGCCAAGATATTTGACACTGATAGCAGATATCGTTCCACAATTTATTAAGCTTTATGTAAATATAATATAATTAAATACAAAAAGATAATCGAGAAAAAGAGAGCGAAAAAGAATAGGATAATTTTCTAGAAAAAAAGAAGGAAAGAAAAATCTTTTGATGACTTTTGATGACTTTTTTAAAGCAAAAGATTATATAAAGTCTGTACTTCTTCTTGGCTTAAGATTCAATCGCGAAATGATACTGTGTGCTTATACAAACGTTACGTCAACATTATATTTGCAACATCATCGTTATTACGTAAGTTTTCCTTGTTTTTGCGCATTTGAACCCGTAATATATAAACACTCATACAATGTAATGTACGAAATCATATTTATTTTGAGTTCTTTTTGTGTGTGTGTCTAAAACATTTCTACATATTTGAAAAAATAGTGTATTGTAAACTGATCTTTTATTTATAACAACGAGATGTGAAATCGTATGCATATACTATGTATATGCAAACGATAATCTGATTGTCATTTAAATATGGTATATGTAAGAGATAATTTTTTTAATGAGGAACTAGACTATGACCTCAGCTACGTCAATAGCTAATAAATCAATAGCTAATATATTTCGAGATTCATAAATTTAACATTGCTCAAAACCTGACTTTTAGATTTTTAAAATTAATTATTAATTTTATATCTTAAAAAACTAAAAATGCTTTAGTCAATGTCAAATTTATAAATCTTGAAATGAATATTAGATTAATATTAGATTAATTTTTAATGTAGCTGAGCCATCCTGAGTTTTCTCTTAAGCACGCATGCTTAAGAAACTCTAACAATATTAATAAGTTACTCTAACAATATTAGTAGTTTTATCTCACAATCAGAGAATATGTAATCGCTATTCTCATCGTGTAATGCTATTCAATTTCATTATTAGCATCATTATCTTCTTGTATGTTGCGATGATTGTTTAGTAGCTAATTTTGAATATGTTTGCAAGTTTTAAAATTTCGATAATTCATATAATAATAATTAATATTAATTCGTGTTTTTGAATTTAGATATATTATTTAAATATCTAAGAAAACGATAATTTATAATTTTATTAAAAATGTTAATTTTTTCTTTATCTCTTCCTCTCTTGTTATTCTTTCTTAAAATTTAATAATTTGGAATTTGGCATAAATAATTAAAAATTAAATCAAAATTGGCACATAAGAGCCATAGCGTAGGGAAGAAACAACATTTCCTTCTTTTTTTATTATTGGTTTATTTCAAAATTACAATAGTAAAAAGCGAACGTTTCGGATCATTTTTTGATCCTTCCTTAGCGCGATGTTAACAATATACATACATTACGAATTATGACGCATTACATTATATAAATTTGTTTCCCGACACGATGACGCTAAATTGTATCCCGCGGAGATCTAGCAAGTGCGCTGCTTCCAACAGTTCATCAAATATAATTATAATTGTGCTGTATAAAGTTGCAGCAAACCATGGATTCCATGTTTTTTACAATTAACAGTATGCCGTTGTGTATCTTTCGTGTCGGTTTGAGATTCGATGATAGAAATCATCATTTTGAACATATCATTGAATTTCTTATCGCGCGCACATGCATGTTATGTCTCAATTTAGTCTTTCACACAAATTTATTTCACATAATTACTTACTTTTACCGAACAATATATTATTAGTATAATTATCAGAATTTTGTTGAAAGTCAGTTTATTGTAGGCTTTATCGAAACTACTACAATTATTTTTATACTGAATTCTGATAAATTCTCTGTTAAGTGCATTGAGAAAAAAATAATGTTAAATCAACAACATCAACGTATAATTGGAATTTAATTTAACATTATTAATTAGATCAATACGTCAATTCTAAATCATAAGAAAGATAATAAAGATTGCGCACGATAAAGAGAAATGAACATTTGCTGATAAACTAATTATTTCTTTGACGTGAAATAGATGCATATTTCTTCGTTTGGTCGCAAAATAAGAGCTATCTCGTATTCAACTGCTTCTGGTTTTTTTACACTTTTTACTCTCCACTTTCTCAGAATAGTTGTTAACAACATTTTCTCTTCGAGTAAAGCAAATCTTTGGCCGATACAGTTTCTTGGTCCAGCACTAAATGGAATATAGGCATATGGATTTCTATGCTTTGAATTTTCTGGAAGAAAGTGATCTGGATCAAACTTATTTGGATCTGGCCAAACTTCCGGATTCATATGCACCAACATGATTGCCAAAATGACAGTAATATCTTTTGGGAGTGTATAATCACCTAAAAAAACATATTGTTAAACTGTTAGACTGTATTCTGTTTCCTGGCCATATACATACATATATAAAATTTTATGTTAATAAAATATATACATATACATATACATATTATGGATTACTTTCGTAATCCATAATATAAAAATTGACTTTTGTATAAAATCCACAATATAATGTTAAACCTGCAATAGATAACCTGTATATGATAATAATTTCACTGAAAGAATTCTAATAAAGGTATATTATATAATAAAGGAATTTTTATAAAATAATAAATAAAAGGGGTATAAAATAATAAATAGAAGTTTATGTTATTATTTTATTCTTTTTTTTTAATTCTATCGTAAATTAGAGAATCTAAAGCAGATTTTTTACTATTGATCTTTTGTTGCATTTATTTAACCTTTACTAAATAAAAAATAGTACCTCTATCAACAGAAACATAGTATCTCCATTATGTAATTGAAAGTATAGTTCAATAGCAAATTTTACAAATTTACAAATTAATATGAATATCTTAAGTTTTCTTTCATCTTAATATTAATAGAAATAAAGTCTTAGATACCTATTTTTGCACCTTCTGATAATGTCCTTGTGACCACGGGTACACTTGGGCATAATCTGAGCGTTTCCTTTATGATCCTATCAAGGTACTTTAATTGTGATAGTTCCTTTACGGTAGCTGGTGTTTCTGAATCTTTGAAAACTTCATCGAGTTCTTCATGAACTTTTTCTTGATGCTCTAGACTCTAGATTATTGCCCAAAAGAAAGAGCATCCAAGTTATCGCAACTGCAGTTGTGTCGTGATCCTATATCATTACATATACTTACTATTTTATAACATTTATAACTTATAAATATATTATAGAACCTGAAGGAATTTCTACCTTAAATTTCAAACATTTTTTTTCTCACCTCAAACATGAATGTATCGACTTGTGCCCTCAATTCATCATCGGTTAACGGAGTTTCAGCCTTCTCATTCTGATCTAGTAATAGATCTAGAAAAGCTTTCCTCTTCCGCTTACCTAACGAAATAAATTTCAACAAGAATAATTCAAAAAATTTATTAACACAAACCATTAAATTATATAGTATAATTATAATTTTATAATCACCTATATCAAGTTCATCATCTTTACTTTCCACTTTGGTAGAACCGTCTTGCGATTGTCGTGCAATCTTTTTCTTATGTATTACCTGAAATTTGATATTTATTCGTTTGTAAATTTGTTGGATTCATCCAAACAAAAAATAGATTTAACAATTAATTTAATAAAATTCTGCCGATATCTTAATACATCATTACTGTTTTTCTTGCGCATATCTCTTCCGTAAACTTATGAATTATGTTAACCACTGATCTATATTCCTTTCCTTAAGACACTAAATTGTAGAACCAATCTGGCCAAAGCCATGGTCGATAGAATCGCTCTACAATTAATTTCGAACCTCTAAAAATATGATGAAAATAATAAAATGTTAAACCAACATAATATCATATTTATGTTATTATGTTCATTAATTAATTACAAAATTTACTGTTAATTCTTAGAAAATTTTCTTAATAAGTTACTAATGCTATCAACTATTTTACTAAATAAAATAATAATTAATAATAATTATTTTTACTAAACTTAATAAATTAACTTATAATGACTTTTCGAACCTATGTATTGTAGCAGTATACTTGGTTTCCTCTTTTTGAGCATGTACATTCACACCCATTGCCGTTTCTGCAAAAAATTAACTTAGCATCATCATAAATCTCTCAAAGTATTCTACATTGCTTATTCCAGAAAAGAAATAGAATTGATAACTATCGAGAATAATGTAGTAAAAATTATATTTATGGTTAAAGCAAACTATATAATCTCTTTTTTTAATAAACATGTTTAACCTTATTATTTTGATAGCAATATAAGTGAATAAATGGATAAATATGCAATCAACTTATTATTACGATAAATGAACTTGTCGATTCAACAACATTAAAATTTAGTATATTTGACAAGTCTATTTATTCATATCATAGTTTATAATAGCTTTCTTGCAGCATAAAGTATTACATTAATGATATTCTTTTGTGTTCAAGAGAACTATTATACATTATAATAATATGATACATATATATTTATTACCACATATAATGTCAAGAGCAGCATTATTAATGAACGGAAAAATGTTGATAGTCTTCCCTGGATTCTTTGCTATCTCTCTCTCGAGACATTTTGTCAAGATTTCTGCTTTTTTGGACATAATTATGGCAAATTGGTCCAGTATACTAAAATGGAACGTTGGCCCGATTAATTTTCTATCATGGAACCATTGGTTTCCTGAAATAGTATCAAACAGTGATACATTTAAATATTAAAAATATTGTATAAGAGAAGAACATGTGCACACATATTTATAAATAAGAACGAAAGAATATATTATTATAAAGTTTTCATCGCATTTTATTCATTTTTTTACATATCGTTATTAAATATTTGTAATATATATATATATATATATATATATATATATATATATATATAATTTTACAAATAATTTAGTAATGTTTTAAAGTACTTATTTATATAAATAATTATTAAAATGTAAAATTTGTATATATAATATTAATATTAACGTAAAATCAATTACATAAGTAATTGGACACAGGAATAAGAGTATGAAAGAATGTGTTTTCTTTTTTTATCAGGGTACAGATATATACAAATTTGCATATTTGCATTAGTAAAACTTTACTCTTCTTATAATTTGTTTAAAATACTTTCGAGAATTACCATATATCAAAAACGCATAATCTAATATAAACTCAAATTATTTCCATGTTTAATGAAATATTAAAAACAGTCTATAAAAAATAGACTGAAAGAGATTATAGATTTACCTGTAGAAGTCAGAAGTCCTTTGCCTAACCAAGATTCTAGCATTTTATATGGATGTCCTTTCCCGATATTTACAGTGCTGGACATAATAATCTACAAAAATGAATTTAAAAATAATTAAACCGTATAATAATTTATCATTTATTATATTATATAACATATCTTTTCTTCAAATTTTTAATTTTTTCGAAAACAGCCTCATATATAAAAATTTTATTCTATTTTTTCAAGTCATTTATGTTATTCCTTTACATACGTTTTGCCTGATGTCTCATTAAATTAAGAAATACTTTATATAATATTTTAAAGATAAAACTGATATAATTGAGACTAGATTATTAAAGTGTGGACATGGAAAATTAAATTTGATCACGAAATATTTCCCTTGAAGGGTGAATCAGTTTCTTTGATAACGCAAATAAAATATAATATTGCTTGCATTATTTCTTAATCTAAATAATAAATCTTATATTTAATACAGATAGTCTTAACACATCTTAGCACTGTTTATCTAAGAACTAACTTAATGAACTTTTGTATCTCTCTAACGTAAAAAGAAAAGAATGCTGAGTCAGTAGATGTTATTTTACACGTCTGTAGCAAATTTTGATCAATTATATAGATAGCGAAAGAAACGATTTATTTAGAATATTAATTTTCTTTGTCGAAAATGATTTTGCTAAATCTTGATATGCACACATACAAACACAACATGCATGAATGCAATATGGTACAGAATACAACACGTACATACATGCATACCTGAACGCACGCACGCATGCATACAAATAAAATTGTTTTGTTAAAATAATAAAATATCTTCTATTCTACAATCATCAAAGCAATAAACAGTAAAAGTCACTTACTATAGATAAATTATTTTTAATTGCAGATTTATGTTTCCACACATAAAAATTTATTCAGAAAAAAATTTTTTTATTACGAAAGAAAAAGTTTTGCTGTAATATTAAATAATTCATTATAATAGTAAAATGTGATCATTTTTCATATGTGTGCAATAGCAACAATTTGCTACTGATAATTAACAAAATTGTTTTCCTCCCTAATTATTGTGATGAGAAACTTTATTATAATACTTATATTGCTTAATAATAACAGATAACGTTTAATATTATATTTATAAGTTTACTCTATTCCACTATCATAAAAAGTTTCACTTTCTTACGATAACACATTATTATGTATTTATACATTTATAATATTTATTCACAAAAAATACGATAACTGATATTTTTAGAAAGATACTTTTCGTTCTTACCTCTAATAATTCAGGTTTATAGAGATTAACGAATGGATTCATGCCTATCCACTGTATAAAAATTTTTTTTTTACGTTGTAGCATACGTTGTATGTACCATTGTACTCGTTCTGTAAATAAGTACATAATCAGATTTAGTATTTAATTTTTATTATTATACTGATTATTTACATATTGCACTAATTTAAAATAAATGATATTTTGTTTCAATATTTTTTACTACAAATATCTACAAAAACAAAAACAACATCTTATTCATAAAATTCTTCACCATAGTTTGTCATTTTTATTAATTCAAATGACATGCCAAAAGGAAATTTGCCATATTGAGGAATGTTCTTGAATTTTTGTCGAAGAACATATTGATGATATAATGTCGATATAATTGCGGGGATTATTAAAACAACAAATAGGACACATAGCATCAAAGAGATCAAATCCATTCTCGTAACCTGTAAATATATTGAACAATTTTTGAGTTACTGAATATGTATAAATGCACAAATTACTACTTTTTGAAATAGATTTATTAGAATCTCATACGCACATACATTGACAAAGATATCATTGACACGATGTTTATATCATTATTTACTAACCGATAGTATTTATTAAAGATATTTCATTCCTGATAATATGACGATTATATGATACATACATAAATATACATATCATCGCACAAATTCGAATATAAAATCGATATCAGTAAGAATATTTCATCGGTTAAATATTTTAATTCGGTCAAATGTGGAATCTGCGTTTCTTAATTTAAAAAGATTTACGAAAACCTCAATAAATTGTTTATATTCCATTTCTCTATCATTTCTCTTTTCCGTTCCATATTTCTCTTTCGATATTTTTAAAAGAATTTACTGTTTAAATTATATATATATATATATATATATATATATATATATATATATATATAATATTATAAGAAATATGTTAGAAATATATTATATATATATATTTCCATATTTCTTATAATAATATATATATATATAACTATATATATATATATATATATATATATATATATATATATATTATTATTATAAGAAATATGGAAATATATATATATAATTATTCTTTTTTTAATAATATTGAATCTAATCTTTGAGCAAATGTACGTTTACATAACAATGTGAGCGCTTTATCATCACTATTTAATATCGTAATATATGTATATAGCGAAATTTTTCTCTTTCAGAGAATTATGTCGCGAGATTTTAAATAAAGTTAATTCTGTTTTAAAATAATTACTTGCCATAATTTTATATAATACGCTTTCCTTTAAGGAATCAAAACAATGAAAAGGAAAAAACATTTCACCATAAAATATCCGCTCTTTTTTAATGAGTTTTTTATTAAATCATATTTTAACTATGCGCAAATTACTTTGTTTTCAAAAAAATAAAAAATAAAATCAAAATTTTCAACTATATAGTATATAGTAATATGAAAGTGTAATATGAAAAATAATAAGATTTCAATACTTACTGTCGCAGCACTTAATATTGAAACAATAATGCGTGGTCAAGATACTTGACACTGATAGCAGATATCGTTGTTCCACCATAAATTGTATGTCACAATTTATTAAGCTTTATGTAAATATAATGTAATTAAATACAAAAAAAATAATCGAGAAAAAGGGAGCGAAAGAAAATAGAATATTTTTCTAGAAAAAAAAGAAGGAAAGAAAAATCTTTTAATGAATTTTTTTTTAAGCAAAAGATTATATAAAGTCTTCTTCTTGGCTTAAGATTCAATCGCGAAATGATACTGTGTGCTTATACAAACGTTATGTCAATATTATATTTGCAACATCATCGTTATTACGTAAGTTTTCCTTGCTTTTGTGTTACTTGAATCCACAATATATAAGTACTCACACAATAATAATGTACGAGATCGCATTTATTTTGAATTTTTTTGTGAGCGTTTCAAGCATTTCTACATATTTGAAAAAATGCTGCATTGTAAACTGATCCTTTATAATAATGAGATATGAAATAGAAATTATATGCATATACTATGTATATGCAAACAATAATTTGATTGTCATTTGAATATAATATGTAAGGAGGATAAGTTTTTCAAGGAGGAACTAGACGGATCTCAACGTCAATAGTTAATAAATCGAATATATTTCGAGATTAATAAATTTAACATTACTCAAAACCCTGACTTTAAAATTTTTAAAACGTAAAATTAATTATTAATTTTATATTTTAAAAAGCTAAATATGCTTTAGGCAATGTCAAATTTATAAGTCTTGAAATGAATATTAGATTAATTTTTCATGTAGCTGTGCCATCCTGAATTTTCTCTTAAGCACGCATGCTTAAGAAACTCTAACAATATGCGTATAGTAAGTTTTATCTCAGAAAATGTGTAATCTCTATTTCCATCGTATAATGATATGCAATTTCAATATTATCAACATCATTATCTTCTTGTATACGGCGAGTCATGATTATTTAGTGGCAAATCGGTTATGATAATAATTTACAAGTACACTGATAAAAAAATCGATGATAAAATTGACTATAATTGCATGGTAAAAAAATTATAGTTAAGATACTCATTTTTATAGTAAATTTTACTATAATACTGGTAATATAAACTATATACGCATGGTACCGAGAAACAATGAAACTTTTTACTATAATTTATAATAATTTCAAATATCATATAAGTAAAAAATGAAAGAAAGGAATGATACATATAATTTTACTATTCATATAGTCATTGTAACATTAATAATGGTAAATATTACTATATTATTATCTGTCGTTTAGATATTAATATAGTAGTAATAAATGAAAAAAATTATAATAACAGCTATATCTAAATAGTACGTCGAACCTGATGAATAGCACATTTAACAACATAAAACTTATTATTTGGAATGATTGTATGTGGCACATGTTTTTTCGCTTGCCGTTACGCGGCGCACTACTCTTAACTTTTCTCGTATTTAATATTTAGCATAAAATGTATATAAAGGACTAAACACGTAAGATCTAAAGTATATTTTTTTCTTCTTAGCAGTAGTGCGAGAAAGAGGATGCTACTCACACGCAGGTTCTTGGATTGTATGCATGTGAGCATCCTCTTTCTGACATATCACTGTTTATCAGTTTAATTTCAGACAAACTGAATTTAAAATAATTTATTTAATAATCTGGATTCCTTGTTAGGATTCAGAATATTAAACAGATTATTTGAAATTATAGACGGAAAAAAACTTTTAAACAACTTGGTGCTGCGTATATTAAAAATCTGTAATATACGTAACATGTATTACAGATTTTCAGTACTAATAGTGAATTTCGGAACACTACGTATACCATAACCATATGGTTACATGAAATGGATATTATGATTTTACGAACTATATTTTCATGTTATATCAACTATATTTTTTATAGTAAAATGCACTATTATATATGCTTGGCGCCTTAAGATACTATAAATTATAGTGAAATTATGATAATTTCAACTATAATTTTTTATCAGTGTAATCTTTGCTTCATTTTCATCAGAAAAATTCGGTAATTAATTTTCCACTTATGATTAATGCACACGCGCTGAGTATACATTGCAATTCTATAAAAAAGAAATCGATAACGTGAATAAATGTGTATGATTTATTATTATTTTTTTAATTAACGATTTAATCATAAGTGGAAAATTAATTACCGATTGTAAAAAATTGAATTTTTTTGATGAAAATGAAGCAAAGATTACTTGTAAATTATTATCATAACCGATTTGCCACTAAACAATCTATATATATATATATATATATATATATATATATATATATATATATATAAATATTATAGTATAGATAATGTGTATAGATATATAGATAAATTATATCTATATACATATATATTATACATATATAACATCATTTACATAGAAAGTAAATGAGTTGCATGTGTTTATCATTTATGTTTCTTTAACTCAAAATTATGGAATTATGGAATTTTTGAAATATGGATTTTCAATCGATATATTTCTAAAACATTTTCTATCTAAAAAATATTTCTATTTATATTCTATCTAAAAAATATAATATATTCTATCTAAAGAATATGAGATTTTTGAAATATATTATCATATCTGAAACTATATCTCCATATCTATGTAGCAAATAATGCTGAAATATCTATAATGAGATACAAAACTTGTTAAAATTTGTTAAATTTTTCTCTCACATTATTCATATGCAATGTAAACGAACAAATGCATACTTCGTCATAATTATTACTGAATATAAATATTACAGTATACTGTCAATCACGATTCAATAACAATATCGATTTAATTAATTGAATGATGAATATGAAAGTATAATTGCATTCCATTTAATTGTTAATGAATAAGCATATCATACTATTACAAACAAATTATTAATAATCATAATCGCTTAATTTCATAGAAAAATTAATTATTCGCGCATTATTTCGTTTTATTAATAATCTAAAAATATACGTGTTAATTATATACTGACTCTGCTTTTTTTATAACTCTTTTCATGATTTTTTCGCAAGATCCAATATCAAGATTTCAACGAGCATCTTCGGCTTGCGATTTTAATGCGCAAATAAAAACCAACATGTGGACCGAGTTTTTTGACATTTGAAAATGTTGTATATAGCGATTAAAGTGATACTCAGTTATGATTAAAATATGAGATAATTGTTTATGCTCACGCTATCATTAAATTTCTTCTTATTGCGCACATGTACATGTTATGTCAATTTAGTCTTTCACACAAACTTATTTGGTATACTTACTTTCAACGGCCAATATATTATTGATCTAAATAGAGTTTACTAGAATACTAGAGTTTTGTTGAAAGCCAGTTCATTGCAGGCATACTTTATCGAAATTATTACAGTTATTTTTGGAGTGAATTCTGGCAAATTCTTTGTTAAATGCATTGAGAAAAAAATAATGAATTAACAACATCAATGTAAAACAAACACATGACGTTTATGATTAATAATGTTATTGAATTAATAAAATAAATTCCAATTATACTAATGTTGTTGATTCAACATTATCTTTCTCAGTGTACATTGGTATAATTATTATGTAGTAAGATAATTAATACTATGAATTATTATTATATTATTCAATAAGAATACACAAACAGACGAATGTAGCTGAAACTGAAATCTTATTAGCAGATGTTTTCTGCATGTCTGTTTCTTAGATTAGAAGTACCTATCTTACATCAATCATGAGCTAATGTTCGATCATTATCCAATTTAATCCAGAATGATAAAAACTTTCTGCCGAAGTAAGAGATAAATTTGATATTAAATAATTATTTTGATAATAATTCTGTTTAGATATATTGAAGCGTAGTGTATGTCGGTCTGATATTTTTGAAATTTTGCTGAATTATGAATCTTATAATTTATAATGTAAGAAATTGTGTTTTCTTTGGAGATGCACTTCAAAGATAATATAACTATAAAACAGATTTCAAGTGAAAATGAAAATGTGACTCAGAAATTAATCCTGAAGAGAATTTTTACATATTAAAAATTAATTAAATATAAATTCATCAATCATAACTGTTAAATCGATTCAAATATGTGTATTTATGTGCTGTTACTTTCTATATACATATTATTGATCTCTTGTGTTAAAACAATTAACAACATTTGTGTAATAAGTGTTCACAAATCATTTATTCCTTTAAATCTTAACTATACATATAATCTTAATAATAATCTTAACTATAGTAATTCATATATTTCGTGCATATATATTCATATACGTATGTATATGCTCGATGCTTCGTAAAGAACGTTCAAACGTTTACCTCATATCACTTAAATACTATACAGAGTGTCCCATTTTAATCGATCACCCCGAATAACTTTTTTAATTTTGATTGTACAAAAAAACGTTTCAGACAAAAGTTATATGGTTAAAGGGGGACATGAGACGGTGCCATTAGTTTGACCTTGAAGAGTCAGCTGAAAGTCACGTGAAGGTCACCTCCAACTTTTTAAGTAGGACACCCTATATGCTTTTGCATATTCTTATAGCTCATCTCGAGAGCTTTCCAAAACACTATAATTAAGTTAGTTTTCATTAAGTACTTTCCGAGTTATGAGGCTTGAAATAATTTCTTCATTTTACATAAACTGTAAAATATCTTGTAAAATATTCATTTTTCGATTATCTTACCTTAATACTTTTATGTACAAAATACATGTACCAAATGAGAGGAATCAATTGGTGTAAAGAAAACACATAATTGTTTCGAAAAAAAAATGTAATTTGCAATTAACAATTACATTTTTTTTCTTAAAAATAACTGTGTTTTCTTTACAATTGATTCCTCTCATTATTTTGTACATCAAAGTATTAAGGTAAGATAATCGAAAAATGAATATTTTACAAGATATTTTACAGTTTATGTAAAATTAAGAAATTATTCAAGCCTCATAACTCGGAAAGTACTTAATGAAAACTAACTTAATTATAGTGTTTTGGAAAGCTCTCGAGATGAGCTACAAGAATATGTAAAAGCATATAGGATATCCCATTTAAAAAGTTGGAGGTGACCTTCACGTGACTTTCAGCTGACTCTTCAAGGTCAAACTAATGGCACCGTCTCATGTCCCCCTTGAAACCATATAACTTTTGTCTGAAACGTTTTTTTCTACAATCAAAATTAAAAAAGTTATTCGGGGTGATCGATTAAAATGGGACATCCTGTATATAAAAACATAATGTATAATACTAGTACTCTATATCCGTAACCAGAATAATGATTCAAATTCTGTAAATGAAAAAGATTATAAAAATGGCGCACGATAAAGAAAAATAGACATTTGCTGTTAAATTGATTATTTCTTTGGCGTGAAATGGATGCATATTTCTTCGCTTGGTCGGAAAATAAGAGATAGCCCGTATTTAACGGCTTCTTTTACACTTTTCACTCTCCACTTTCTCAGAATAGCTGTTAACAACATTTTCTCTTCGAGTAAAGCAAATCTCTGGCCGATACAGTTTCTTGGTCCGGCGCTGAATGGAATGTAGGCATATGGATTCCTGTGTTTCGAATTTTCCGGAAGAAAGCGATCTGGATCGAATTTGTATGGATCTGGCCAAATATCCGGATTTGTATGCGTTAATGCTATGGCCAACATGACTGTACAATCTTTCGGGAATGTATAATCGCCTAAAATAAAATTGACTGTGTATTTTGCTATATAAAATTTTATATTCATTTTTTTAATATAAATATTCTTGGAGTCTAATATTTCTGTGTAAAATCCATAATATAATGTTAAATCTACTTTAAAAAATCTACATATACATGATAATAATCGTGAAAGAATTCTATTTGTATAATAAAGGTATTTGAAGAATTCACACGCGGAGCAAAAAATGACAATTAAATTTTATCTTAAATTCTGTCACAAATTAGAGACCGTTTAAAATTTAATTTCAAATTATTGAGCATCAAAACGTTTTAATTTAGCTTTTAATAAATAAGGGAAAAGACAGAAACATTCACTTCATTATTAAAATGAAAATATTATTGTCTAATAACGATTTTTTTTTTTTTTTTTTTTTAAGTGTTTCCGGCCTGTCGGTCATCTCACACATATGTTATATTGCTGTGGATAGTATCCTATATATTAGAGAGTGTAATAAAAAACAGATTAACATATATACATTTTAAATGATTCTGCCAGTCCTTACAATAAAATCATATACTACTTTTAGTGTTTTGATTTCTTCTTTATTCAACCAATGCCATACGCATAATAACGAATTTTACAAATTTATAGGTTAATTTGAATAACTTAAGATCTTTGTTATCTTTTATATTAATCTTAATATTAAATATATTAACCTTAATATTAATAGAAATAAAGTCTTATCATACCTATTTTTACATCTTCCGCTAATTTCCTTGTGATTAAGGGTACACTTGGATATATTCTGAGAGTTTCCTTTATGATCCTATCGAGGTACTTTAATTGCGACAGCTCCTTTACGGTGGCTGGTGTTTCTGAATCTTTGAAAACTTCCTCGAGTTCTTCATGAACTTTTTCTTGATGCTCTAGATTATTGCCCAAAAGAAAGAGCGTCCAGGTTATCGCAACCGCAGTTGTGTCGTGACCCTATATCATTATATATTTTTATTACTCATTTATAATTATATACTCATACTATTATATACTCATTTATAATAATATTATAAACCCTGATAAGAAGGAGCTTCGCTTTAAATTTCAAAGATTTTTTTCTCTCACCTCGAACATGAATGTGTCGACTTGTGCCCTCAATTCATCATCATTTAACGGAGTTTCGGCCTTCTCATTCTGATCTAGTAATAGATCCAGAAAAGCTTTTCTCTTCCGCTTACCTAACGAAATAAATTTCATCAAGAATAATTCAAAAATTTATTAACACAAAACCATTAAAACATATATGTATAATTATAATTTTATAATCACCTATATCAAGTTCATCATCTTCACTTTCTACTTTGGTAGAACCGTTTTGCGATTGTCGTGTGATCTTTTTTTTACGTATTACCTGAAATTTGATATTTATTCGTTTGTAAATTTGTTGGATTCATCCAAACAAAAAATAGATTCAACAATTAATTTAATAAAATTCTGCTGATCTTAATATATCATTAATGTTTTTTTTGCGCATACCTCTCCCGTAAACTTATGGATTATGTTAACTATTGATTTATATTCCCTTCCTTGAGGTACTAAATTGTAGAACCAACTTGACCAATACCATGGTTGAAAGAATCGATCCATTATTAATTTCGAACCTCTAAAAATATGATTAAAACGTTAAATCTATATAACAGCATATTTATATAGATGCAATTATGTTCATGAATTAATTACTAAATATGCTATTAGTTTTTATAAAATTTTCTTAATAAGTCATTAATATTATCATTTTATTACTAATAAATTAACTTATAACTCATGACTTCATGACTTTTCGAACCTATGTATCGTAGCGGTATACTTGGTTTCCTCTTCTTGAGCATGTACATCCACACCCATTGCCGTTTCTGCAAAATAATAACTTCGGTTTAGAAACCGAAATCTTTTTCATTATGCTTCTAAACTCATTTCTAAAAGTTTATTTATATTCCTTCGTGCAATATCTAGCGGGGACCTATCTTATTTTGTACATACAAAGCAAATATTGTTACAGAAGCCGATAAAAAGATTGTAATTTTTCAATTTTTTTTGTTTTTTAACATAAAATCGGGAGGTTCCCGGTTTGTTTCTGTGTGTACTTTAATCGTGGAGAAGCATTTACTATTCTGTGCAATTAATAAAAAGATTTCGGTACAAAAGAAATATAATGTTATATCGGTAAAAAAGTCACTTTAGGAGCCCCTTAATGTCATAAATCTCTCAAAGTATTCTACACTGCTTATTCCAAAAAAGAAATGAAATTTATATTTATAATTATCGAAAATAATATAGTAATAATTACACTTAATGTTAAAATAAACTAATCTCTTTTTCTAATAAACTTATTTAACCGTTGCTTTGATACTAAAATAAATGAATAAATTGATGAGCAATCATCTACAACTTATTATTATGACGAATAAATTTGTCGATTCAACAAAATTAGAATTTAGTGTACTTGACAAGTCTATTGATATTCATATCCTAGTTCGTAATAGCTTCCCATTACAGCATAAAATGTACTACATTAATAATACTCTTTTATGTTCAAGAGAAATATCATATATTATAATAATATAATATACATATATATTTATTACCACATATAACATCGAGAGCAGCATTATTAGTGAAAGGAAAAATATTGATGGCCTTCCCTGGATTTTTTGCTATTTCTTTCTCGAGACATTTTGTCAAGATCTCTGCTTTTTCGGACATAACCACAGCAAATTGATCTAATATACTAAAATGGAACGTTGGTCCGATCAGTTTTCTATCATAGAACCATTGTTTTCCTAAAGTAGTATGAAACAATGATACATTTAAGTAAATGTTAAAAACACCATATGAAAGATAAAGACTATATAAATATTTATAAATAAAAATGAAAAAATCTATTATTATATAGATATTATTATATTTTTTATGACATTTTAATGTTTGTTTTGCATATTGTTAATAAATATTTATTATATAGATAAAAACAATTACACAAACAATTAACTTAGTGATGTTTTAGAACATGTCAATTTACATAATTAATATTAATGTAAAATAATAGTAATAAATATTAATGTGAAATCAATTACATAAATAATTGGACAAGGATAATAATGTGAAAGAATGTGTCTTCTTTTTCTTTTGCCAGGGTACAGATGTATACAAATTTGCATATGTATTAAAGTCAAACTTTACTCATCTTTTTATAATTTGTTCAAAATACTTTCGAGAATAACCATATATCATAAACGCATAATCTAATATAAACTCAAAATTATTTTCATATTTAACGAAATATTAAAAATGGTCTATGAAAAAATAGACTGAAATAGATTGTGGATTTACCTGTAGATGTTAGAAGTCCTTTGCCTAACCAAGATTCCAGCATATAATAAGGATGTCCTTTCTCAATATTTACGGTGCTGGGCATAATAATCTACAAAAATAAGTTTAGAAATAATATAAATGTATATAATAATTTATCACATTTGTTATACAAGATGTCCTTTCTTTAATTTTTTTCAGAAATAGTATCTTGTATACATAAATTTTATTCTAGATTTTCAATTTATTTATTTATTTTAACGCGTTACATACGTTTTTCATGATATATCATTAAATTAGGAGATATTCTATATAATATTTTAAATCGATAATAGAGATTGTGATAAAATGTACAAATTAATTTGGAAAGTAAAGTTTGATTATGGCACGCCGTTTTGCTATTTATTAATAAGATTTTCTTAACCTAAAATAAAAATTCAATAATTGATTTAAACTGAAGTAGATAGTTTTTCGGCATCATTTTTATTATGTTATAACATAATAAAAATGATATAAATGATAAAAATGAATTAAAATTATGTCTTGACAAAATTAATTCAAAATACATAGGTCCATATTCTAAATTCTTTTTTATCGATAAAAGTGCCTCTAAAAGTGACTTTATAAGCCTTCTGATTGGTTATAAGCCACTTTTAGAGGCACTTTCATCGATGAAAGAGGATTCAAAATATGGACCATAAAGAAATATACAGCCTATACGTGGAATTATTTTTGTCAAGACATAATATTAATTCATTTTTATTATGTTGAGATAATATTAATGTATTTTTATTTATATCGTAACAAAATAATAATTGTAGGAATATAAGTTATGTAAGCTATCATAATAATTCAGTGAATTAAAATTAAGCTACGACATAATAGAAAATCACGATTTAAAAATTATGTCATGTCCTAATAGAAATTCGGTAAATAAAAATTATGTTATAACAGAATAAAAATTGAAAATTAAAATTACGTGTGACTGTCATTTTAATCCTAGATTTCATATTAAATTTTAAATGGAAAGAAATTTTTATTATGTTAAGACATAATATTTATAGAGAATTTGTATTATGCACATAATTTTAATTCCCGAATTAAAATTCATGAATTAAAATTATATATTTAATTTTTATTCCAGAATTTGTATTATGCACATAATTTTAATTCCCGAATTTCCATTATGTACATAATTTTAATTCCTGAATTAAAATTCACGAATTAAAATTATATACATAATTTTAATTTCCGAATTTCCATTTTGTACATAATTTTAATTCCTGAATTAAAATTCACGAATTAAAATTATGTACATAATAGAAATTCGTGATTGGTGGCAACCCTACACGTCTACGCGCGGCGTTACGTTCGATATCGCGGCGTTAAGCCGCAATGAAATTGCTGCCTTTCCGTAAAAACTGCATATTAATTGGCTACACATTTCTCGGTCCGAGAACTCGGACCGATTTCTAGCATCCTGGACACAAGGTTTTACACATATGCCCCCGTCCTACGAACGCAATCTCAATGTATAATGTGTCTTTTGCCGCGTTTTTACATAACCTTAAAGTTCTATGTTCAGTTAATGACATTTTCTCGTGTTCCTCGATGACTATTTTCAATAATATGATTTTCAATCTTTCATGTATTCAGATCATGGACCTAAGAAGATATGGATGGAGTCTAAAGCGCTCATATGGGCGAGGGGGCTGTGAAATTTGCGGTAAGGGGGGTGTATAGCTCTGTCTCTTTCCAAATACATGTATTTTTATTCGAAAGTTAGCTAATATGGGATATATAATCTTTCGGGCATTATCGGATATGCCGGAAACACCCGAAGGTTGCTTTTGGAAAGAGACAAAGCTATACACCCCCCTTACCGCAAATTTCACACCGCCCCGGCTCTAGACTCCATCCATATCTTCTTAGGTCCATGATTCAGATAAAATAATTGTTTTTACGGTAATTATTCAGTTTAGGGGCCTCACCTCAAATATCGATAAAATTAGACTCATTCGATGCGTTTTTGCACGAAATGACCGAATCTGGCAGAAAAAAGTGTCGCTCTGCTCCGCGAAGCGAAATATTAATGCTTAAAGTTGAGGACTATTCAGGTTAGAAAATCTGTCATACCGATGGCACTAGCACTCACACACACCCACACGGGGGGGTGCAAGGGGGGCCTTCGGCCCCCCCTCCCGCACCCACCCCGTCCCCCTCGCTTCGCGTGGAAAGTTGCAAAGTGGAATAATTCAGGAATTAAAATTATGTACATGATGGAAATTCGGGAATTAAAATTATGTGCATAATTTTAATTCGTGAATTTTAATTCGGTCATTGAAATTATGTACATAATAAAAATTCGGGAATTAAAATTATGTCCATAATTTTTACTCCCGAAAAATATTTGTTATAACATAAAATAAATTTAGAATTAATTTTTTGTCTAGACATAATTTAAATTCTGCATCTTCAATTATGTCATAGCTAAATAATAATTTGATGAATTATAAATATGTCTAGACATAATAATAATTCCTTTTTCTTGAGTATTATTTTAATGTGATAGAATTTTTATGATGATATTAAATAGCAAAACGGCGTGCCATAGTTTGATCGTGAATTATTTCGGACGAAAAACAAAGGCGTTTTTTTTGATAACGTAAATAAGATAAAATAGAGTAAATAATAAGAGAGTAAGATAAGATAAAATACAAGTTTATCTCTTATATATATTTTAAATAATGTATCTTCTTTTCATTTTGTATAGATAATTTCATCACATTTGATCACTAAAAAGGCTAAATGAACTTTTTTGTTTTACATAAAAAGGGAAATTTACAAATTTGGTAAATATCTTATACTATTGTAGCAAATTTAAATCAATTTATTACATAAATGGCGAAAAAAAAGATTTATTCGGAATTTTAATTTTTTCTAAAATTGAAAACAATTTTGCTAAAGCAGCTTCAGCGTGTGCGCACGCACAAATACACACGCTCATATGCAACATAATATGAGACACAATATGATATACACATATACGAATAAAATTATTTTGATAAAATAATGAATAATTTTCTACTATGCATAAAAGCAATAAACGGTAAGAAACAATTACTAGAAATATATTATTTTATTTTAACAGCGAATTTTGATATTTTTATAAATAAAAATTTATTCAGAAAAAAATTTTCTATTACACCAAAAGAAAGAAATTTTCTGTTAAAAAATTAAAAAATTTAATATAATAATAAAATTTGATCACTTTTCATATGTATGCAAAAGTAATAATTGTGTTAATAACTAAAAAAATTATTTTTTTCCATGTAATTATTACATTGAATCTTTTTGATAATAATTATATTATTTAATAATAATAATAAAATATTTTTTAATAATACATTTAAAACGTTTACTTCCGCAAAAAGTTTCGCTTTCTTATAATAATAAATTATTATGTATTTATATATTTATCATCGCAAAAAATATAACAATCGATACTTTACACTAGCAAAGCTCTTTTCTTTCTTACCTCTAATAATTCAGGTTTATAAAGATTAATGAACGGTTTCAGGCCAATCCAATATATGTACATTCCTTCTTTAAGATATCGTAGCATACGTTCAGTCATCCATAGTACACGTTCTATAAATAAATACATAATCAGATATTTATAGTAATTACTTTTTATTATTATACTAATTATTTAATTATTATACTGATTTAAAATGAATAACGAATTTTTGTTTTAAATTTTATATATATATATATATATATATATATATATATATATATATATATATATATATATACAGGGTGAGCCATTTTAATTAACGCACGCAATTATTTCGGAAACAAAGCATTTTAGAGAAAAATGTTTCAGACAAAAGTTTTATGGTTTCGAGGGGGCCATAAGATGGTATCATTGGTTTGACACTGAAGAGTCATTTGAAGGTCACGTGAAGGTCACTTCAATTTTTTTAAATGGAATACCCTATATATTTTTGCACATTCTTGTAGCTCATCTCGAGAGCTTTCCAAAACACTATAACTAAGTTAGTTTTCATTAAGTACTTTCCGAGTTATGAGGCTTGAAGTCATTTCTTAATTTTACATAGACCGTAAAATATCTTGTAAAATATTCATTTTTCGATTATCTTACCTTAATACTTTTACGTACAAAATAATGAGAGGAATCAATTGGTGTAAAGATAACACATAGTTGTTTTGAAGAAAAAATATGTAATTTGCAATTAACAATTCCATATTTTTTCTTAAAAACAACTATGTGTTTTCTTTACACCAATTGATTCCTCTCATTATTTTGTACGTAAAATTATTAAGGTAAGATAATCGAAAAATGAATATTTTACAAGATATTTTACGATTTATGTAAAATTAAGAAATTATTTCAAGCCTCATAACTCAAAAAGTACTTAACGAAAAGGTACTTAATTATAGTGTTTTGGAAAGCTCTCGAGATAAGCTACAAGAATGTGTAAAAATATATAGGGTGTTCTATTTAAAAAAATTGAAGTGACCTTCACGTAACGTTCAAATGACTCTTCAGTGTCAAACCAATGATACCATCTTATGGCCCCCTCGAAACCATAAAACTTTTGTCTGAAACATTTTTCTCTAAAATGCTTTGTTTCCGAAATAATTGCGTGCGTTAATTAAAATGGCTCACCCTGTATATATAGGGTGTCCTAGACCACCCGTACACCCCTTTTCTTTAAAAAACTAAGCATTTTAGAGAAAAATGTTTCAGACAAAAGTTGTTTGGTTTCGAGGGGGCCATAAGATGGTACCATTGGTTTGACCTTGAAGAGTCATTTGAAGGTCACATGAAGGTCACTTCAATTTTTTTAAATGGAATACCCTATATATTTTTGCACATTCTTGTAGCTCATCTCGAGAGCTTTCCAAAACACTATAACTAAGTTAGTTTTCATTAAGTACTTTCCGAGTTATGAGGCTTGAAATAATTTCTTAATTTTACGTAAATCATAAAATATCTTGTAAAATATTCATTTTTCGATTATCTTACCTTAATACTTTTATGTACAAAATAATGAGAGGAATCAATTGGTGTAAAGAAAATACATAGTTGTTTCGAAGAAAAAATATGTAATTTGTAATTAACAATTACATATTTTTTCTTAAAAATAACTGTGTTTCTTTTACACCAACTGATTCCTCTTATTATTTTGTACATAAAAGTATTAAGGTAAGATAATTGAAAAATGAATATTTTACAAGATATTTTATGATTTACGTAAAATTAAGAAATTATTTCAAGCATCATAACTCAAAAAGTACTTAACGGAAAGGTACTTAATTATAGTGTTTTGGAAAGCTCTCGAAATAAGCTACAAGAATGTACAAAAATATATAGGGTATTCCATTTAAAAAAATTGAAGTGACCTTCACGTGACCTTCAAATGACTCTTCAAGGTCAAACCAATGATACCATCTTATGGCCCCCTCGAAACCATAAAACTTTTGTCTGAAACATTTTTCTCTAAAATGCTTAGTTTTTGAAAGAAAAGGGGTGTACGGGTGGTCTAGGACACCCTGTATATACAGGGTGACCCATTTTAACTTTGGCAGCCAAATAACTCGAAAAATAAGCAAGATAGAGAAAAATGTTTTAGACAAAAGTTGTATGGTTTCGAGGGGGCCATAAGATGGTATCATTGGTTTGACCTTGAAGAGTCATTTGAAGGTCACGTGAAGGTCACTTCAATTTTTTTAAATGGAACACCCTATATATTTTGGCACACTCTTGTAGCTTATCTCGAGAGCTTTCCAAAACACTATAATTAAGTACCTTTCCGTTAAGTACTTTTTGAGTTATGATGCTTGAAATAATTTCTTAATTTTACATAAACCGTAAAATATCTTGTAAAATATTCATTTTTCGATTATCTTACCTTAATACTTTTATGTACAAAATAATGAGAGGAATCAATTGGTGTAAAGAAAACACATAGTTGTTTTTAAGAAAAAATATGGAATTGTTAATTGCAAATTACATATTTTTTCTTCGAAACAACTATGTGTTTTCTTTACACCAATTGATTCCTCTCATTATTTTGTACATAAAACTATTAAGGTAAGGTAATCGAAAAATGAATATTTTACAAGATATTTTACGGTTTATGTAAAATTAAGAAATTATTTCAAGCCTCATAACTCAAAAAGTACTTAACGAAAATGTACTTAATTATAGTGTTTTGGAAAGCTCTCGAGATGAGCTACAAGAATGTACAAAAATATATAGGATGTTCCATTTAAAAAAATTGAAGTGACCTTCACGTGACCTTCAAATGACTCTTCAAGGTCAAACCAATGATACCATCTTATGGCCCCCTCGAAACCATACAACTTTTGTCTAAAACATTTTTCTCTATCTTGCTTATTTTTCGAGTTATTTGGCTGCCTAAGTTAAAATGGGTCACCCTGTATATATATATATATATATATATATATATATATATATATATATATATAAGTGATGTAATTTATATAATTTATAAAAGTATATATATACATGACAATATCATTCGTAAAGTTCCTCACCATGATCCGTTACGTTTCTTAATTCAAGTGCCACACCAACAGGAAATACGCCGCATTGAGGAATGTTGTTGAGTTTTCGTCGAAGGACACAATAATTGTACATTGTCGATAAAAATGAAGAAATTATTAAAACAACGAGCACAGCGCACAGTATCAAAAAGATTAAGTCCATCATTGTAGGCTGTAAACATATTGAATAGTTTATGTACGCAAATGCATAAATTATTACTTTTTAGAGTAGAATTATATTGGAATTTCACACACATACACGACAAAGATTTGATATTTACATCATTGAATATTTAATGAAGACTTATTGATGTTAATACGATGATTAATATGATGTGCATATATTTACATATCATTGCTCAAAGTTGAATATAAAATCAATGTCGGTGAGAATAATTTATCAACGAAATACATCCTGATTATTTCTAACTCGTTTAAGAGTATCGAATCTATACTCATTAACAACATTAACAAAAACAATAAATATTTTATATTCCACTTTTGTATGTCATATTTCGGTGATATCTTTAAAAATATTTACTGCTTCAAATGTATAATTTTTCTCCTTTTAATAAAAATTTAAAGATGAGTATTTATAGAATATTCAATCATTTGATTTTCTAATCAAACATACGTTTATGCAACAATGTAAGCGCTCCATCATCACTGTTTAATTGAAATGTTTGTATACAATTAAATTTAGGAGAATTATGAATTACGAGATTTTAAATGTACATTTAATTCTGCCTCCGAATAATAACTTGCTATAATTTTTTACATAATATATTTTAAAGAATTGAAACAATCAAAAAAAACATTTTACCATAAAATCTACTCTTTGTTTAATGAATTTTTTATTAAATTATATTTAAACTTTGCGCAAATTATTTTGTGTTTTGAAAAAATAAAGAGCAAAATCGAAAGTTTTAACTACATGATGCTAAAAAAATACAAAATTAATACTTACTGTTGTAGCATTTGACATTCAAACAACGATACTTGGGCAAGATATTTGGCACTGTTACTTGATGTGTTTCACCATTAGTTATATATCACAATTTATCATATTTCACAAATATAATATAATTAAATACAATAAGCTAATCAAAAAAAGAGAAAAAAAAGAGAGCGGATTTCTTTTCTTAAAAGAACTTTTGAAACAATTGTTTTTAAATACCAAAAGATTATAAAGATTATACACTCAAATAATTATATAAAGTCTTCACTTCTTCTTGAGTCAAGATTCAATCGCGAAATGTTATTGCGATCTTGATCTTTATCACGCAAGTCTCTTTCTCACTTTTGCGCTACTGGAACTCGCAATATATAAATACTCACACAATGTAACGCGTACGAGGCCACACTACTTATCTTGAGTTTTCCTAATGAATATTCCAACATGTCTACACGTTGAAAAAAATGTTGCATCGTGAATTGATCTTTTGTAGTGATAAGGTATGAGATAGAAACCGTTTGTATATAAATAGTACATTTAAGTGATGATCTAATTGCTATTTGTATATAAAGGGTGAATCATTTTACGTTATTCATTCCAATAACTTTTTATTTCTGATTGTAGAAACAAATATTTCAGACAAAAGTTGCTTGACTCGAAGGGAAACATAAGATGATGCTATTGATTTGATCTTGGATAATTGTTTGAAGATCACATGAAGGTTATCTTTAATTTTTTAAACGGAACCTCCTATTTTTATTACTTATTCTTATAGTTTATCTCGACAGCTTTCCAAAACACTATAATAAAGTATTTTTTCATTGAGTACTTTTCGAGTTATGAGGCTTGAAATAATTTCTCAATTTTACATAAACCATAAAATTTTTTTATTATTTTACCTTAATATTTTTATGCACAAAATAATGTGAGAAATCAATTGGTGTATGAAAAAAACAGTTGTTTTAAAAAAAAAATATGTAATAGTTAATTGCATTTTTTTCTTAGAAATAATTATGTGTTTTCTTTACACCAATTGATGAATTGGAGTGGGTAACTTTTAAAATGACTCCTGTATATAGTACATGTGAACATTGATTCTTAGGAACAGATAAATCAGCTATGTTCATGGTTAATAAATTTAATACATATATTTTTTTAAATACATTTTAATACTTACAGAGATTTATATATCTATTTTGCATATATAATGCTTTTTTCTATTAAAATCCATTTGTTACATAGTAATTCATTTGCATATATAAAATTAATTAATAATAGTATATTTTAAAAGACTAAAAATGTTTCAAGCAATGAATTGAATTTATAAATCTCAAAATGTATTAGATTTACTAATTTTTAACGTAGTTGATCTATTCAGTTCCTCCTTAAGCGCACATCTTTAATAAATGCTACAATGTGCACGTTGTGTTAGCTTTATCTATGTGTGAGGCGTGTGTAATCACCATTTACAACATAATGATACAATGTATATAATCTCCGCTATTGTGTATCCTATTAGTCACGATTGTTTTTCGCCAAACCAGTTATGATAATAGTTTAAGTATTTTATCCTTGTTTTATTCTCAACGAAATAACTCAATTTTTTACGATCGGTAATAAATTTTCGAGTATATATGCATATACATTTGCTGGATGCTATATATATATATATTGCAATTTTACATTGACAATGAGAAAAAAATTCATTAACTTGACTAAATTTAACTGTGATTATGATTTTTTGAGTTAAAATATTTAAATGTTTGACTTAAATATGATGTATTTGACTGAAATATTTAAATATTTTAACTAAAGAGGTAATAAACCAACTAAACGCATTCAAGTTAACGACTATTTGTTTAGTCGTTAACTTGAATGCTGTATACAGGGTGATTCTAAACAAACATTTGTCTTTAAAATATTAAATTCTTGAGTGAATTCTAAGACGATTTTTCCTTTTGCAAAATTTTGCCCGAAGTTTATTTTTTAAACTATAAGGGAAAATAGTTAACTAATTACGTAACGAGTATGAGAGGTAGGGACGACGCGATTCACTGTCCGATATAGACGATTACGTGAGGTGCTCGCTCAGCTGATTGCTATACGCGATGAATGTAGCAATCAATGTGTGTGTGTGTGTGTGTGTGTGTGTGTGTGTGTGTGTGTGTGTGAGAGAGAGAGAGAGAGAGAGAGAGAGAGAGAGAGAGAGAGAGAGAGAGAAAGAATGTGCACGCGTATACACCATGCACGTTAATATTCTCTCTCTCTCTCTCTCCCCCCCTTATTCTCACTCACTCACTTATTATTTATTCTTACCTTGTAAAGATTCTTTATACTGCTAATAAATAATTGTTACACGTTGATAACAATGAGACGTTTCCCTAACACATATACGTACACTCTGACACACCGTGTTAGACGAAAGCGAAGTTTTTTCTTTTCTTCTATCGTTACTTATGAATTTACTCACGCACTCAATCATTCACGATCGATAAAATTTGCTAACGAATTTATAAACGATTAACGCACTCAATTACTAATCACATACTCGATATAAATTAATTACGAAAAGGACTTAAAGAAAGAAGCGCTAACGCTTAACAGTGTAACGCACGCGGTAACATGTAACAATTATTTATCAGAAGTATGAAGAATCTCTACAAGGTAAGAATAAATAATAAGTGAGTGAGTGAGAATAAGGGAGAGAGAGAGAGAGAAAGAATTAACGTGCATGGTGTATACACGTGCACATTCTCTCTCTCTCTCTCTCTCTCTCTCTCTCTCTCTCTCTCTCTCTCTCTCACACACACACACACACACACACACACACACACACACACACACACACACATTGATTGCTAAATTCATCGCGTATAGCAATCAGCTGAGCGAGCACCTCACGTAATCGTCTATATCGGACAGTGAATCGCGCCGTCCCTACCTCTCATACTCGTTACGTAATTACACACACACACACACACACACACACACACACACACACACACGCACGCACGCACGCACGCACGCACGCACGCACGCACGCACGCACGCACGCACGCACGCACGCACGCACGCACGCACACACATTGATTGCTACATTCATCGCATATAGCAATCAACTGATCGCGGCGAACACCCCACGTAATCGCCTATATCGGACGGTGAATCGCGCCGTCCCTGCCTATCTCTCGTACTCGTTCCGTAATTAGTTAACTATTTTCCCTTAGGGTCAGTTTCACCATCTCCGATTAACTTAATCGGCCGATTAAATTTGTCATCAGAATTGCCAACCACAAGACGTCAATATTAATATTTAATATATTTAATAATACTTTTAATTAATTTTACATACTTATTTAATATTATATGCACGTGGCAATAACAATATTACACACTCACTTAATAGCTGCTAATATGTATAATAAGATGTCTGTGAGTAAAAATTAGTTTGTTTTGTAGTTGGCAATTCTTAAATTTAATCGGCTGATTGAGTTAACCTGAGATGGTGAAACTGACCCTTATAGTTTAAAAAATAAACTCCGGGCAAAATTTTGCAAAAGGATATCGTCTTAGAATCCACTCAAGAATTCGATATTTTAAAGACAAATGTTTATTTAGAATCACCCTGTATATAGAAACAAATGTAGAAATTAAAAAGGTTTTTCTAATAAAACATATTTATATGCATGCATGTTTATATAAAGACCAATTAAATTTATCGAAATGCGCAATTTCCATATATACGAATTAATGCGAATTAACGAATGGAAAATATTTTTATCGCTGGAAAAATAGAGAATATGCTAATGATGGCAAAACAAGTTGCGATGCAAAAATAACATTATGTATGGAAAAATAGATAAGAATAGATACATAAGCAAATTGTACAATAACTTAATAATGAAGTCTAATTATATAAGAAGACAAATATCTCTTCGTATTGTCGTAACATTAAATAATAGTGTAGTCATAAAATCTTGTTCTGTCTAAATTATGAAATAAGTACATATCATCTTGATTTTAATTCATACCTTTGTTACGATTGCAAATCCAGTATCTGCTAATCTGTAAGACTGCAAATGTTGGATATTGGTGTTGAATTATAAATGCTGTCTCGGAACACGGATTCTATCTTGTTTTCGTCAAACTTATCGATTAGTGTTTCCTTAACTGTTAAACTTCTTTCTCTCCACAAACGTAGTTTAAGAAATCAAACAAGTTTCCACAAAATAATTTTATCTTTATTGGAAACATCATATAGATAATAAAAGTCATTATGCGATAAGAGCATGTAAGTTAGTAATAAACACGATGACACAACCGATTGAAATTCAGTTATTATCGAACCAACGTGGCTCGATGACATTGCATTTGACAGGTGGCAAAGAGATCGGCATGTTCGATGGTAACGACGTGGGTAAAAATTCTCCAGGCCATAAATGAAGAGCATCGAAGAACAACAGGCCAATCAAGACACCACGCAATAGAGGTGCAAGAACATTCGACAACCGTGCTTTGCTGGCCTTTTGCGGCCAGATAAACACGAGTCGGGAATCTTCTGTAAAAGAAAAAAAAAGAGTGATACGATTTATTTATTTCCGTCGTACATTTACACTAAAAAAAAATCATTGATAGTAACTCCATTTTATTTTCGCTCGATATCGCGCAAGAGATGTGCTCATATTTGTTTGCTGCAATTATTTTATCTACACATGCGAATGCAAATATTTGCGTGAAGCAAGCAGAATAAAGCTTCATAAAAAATCAACATTAATAAATTTCTGATGGAATGGAAATTCCACTATAAAACCATTGTATGTAAAATGTTCAAGTCAAATTTCGCAATGCTGTTAATTTACAAGGGAGAAAAACAAATGTGACATCTCGAGGTTTATAAGATAACAACTTGGGTTTTTTATTCGCTCGTGATTTAATGATAAAACGCTCGTAAAACATTCCACCTGTATTACGATGAATAATTGACGAGGTGACGCGATGCGGGCAGACGCCAGTCGGTGCACTAAAGATTCCATCGCCAACGTAGATCTTTCTTCTTCGGTAATTAAAGATGCGACCTCGCCTCTGTAATACGCGACACGCGAATTTATCCTTGCAATTCGTGTAGGCGGATCCCGCAAAGGTACTGCCGGTACTTTCTTGAAGGGAAACGCTAGTTACGGTTACCAGAGAGAACCCATCATCGTCCACGTCCCGGCGCGTCGAGTCGTCCAATTTGCTACATAGATGTTAATTTTTTCTAAGATGATATTCTATTCACGTCCATCGTCCTTTTACATAGTTTAAGTAAGTCAAACATGTAGAAACGTTATAGCCGTCTTATGAAAAAAGAAATATGTATACGTAGCGAAATTTGCATATTCCTAATGAAGATAGAATTAAAAATATAAAACATTGCATAAAACGTTGCAACATTAATTGTTTATCATGATACGTTTCATTTTATTATCGAGCAAAATGCTGATTCATGTTCATACTCGTTAAGTCGAATGGCAACATCATGACTTGCTTGGCACGATGCGTGCTCCAGATTTTAATGTCTCGATAATCTTTTGACCTTGCAGAATTTAATTATCGATCGACACACGATCAATACCTATATCGTTCTGCATTTCCGAAGTATACTAACTGCGATTGATAGATAGAAAAGAAACATCGGAGAGAGAATTTGACTGAGGACACGAATGTGTCAGATTTCTTTTGTTTCGTACATTTTCGATCTATTCGATGCATAAAGATCGATCCAGGTTTACTTCGACATCTCACGACTATCGAAATATCAAATTTTTAAAGACGCCTAGCTAATGATCTTATCGGCGGAAGCTGTACATCTCTATCCGAAACTGCCAACTACCCGCTCTCCAGCGGGGTTCACTATTTCCATTTTTTTGTATCCCAATTCGAAAGTTTCAAGTAAAAACAATTCACGAATTCTCAGTAATTTCATCATCATATTTTGAAGCGTAATCCTATTCACCGAAATGTCAGCTAAAATTAGTAAGTAACCTGTTTAACTAACCTTTGGTTTAGAAAAATAAATAAATAGAACAAGAGTAAAAATGAGAAATAAGATATATACTATTGTTCAAGATTTTAATTAATTATTCATTAAATAAAACTGGCACTTCCTGCTCTTTTGTGAAGGTAAAACTTTTGACTCGCCTTTGGTAAACGTCGCCTCAGGAATCGAGGAACGTCGGTGCAACTTGATTGATCGTCGCAGAAATCTTCAAGGCAAGATCACTACGATGGAACGCTCCATCCCGGCATTGATGGCATACAATCTGTGGATGACCGAAAGCCGAGACCATTCCCGAGATACGTCGTACGAGAAAGTGCGCGAAATCGTGAATAAATTATCACCGGAGCCGGATCCCGCTGATAGACTCCTCGCCGAATTGAGGAGCACGGTGGACGACCTTCATCGAGAGACGGCACAGTTGCATGTACGGCACGATTGACAAATTCGACGATAAGAATTCTGGGTAAATTTTGCCAGTGTGCTTTTTTTAGCGCGATAATGATATCGCAATAATTAGCGCGTTATCATCGAACAGAGCCAAAAAAATTGTAAAATTAAGGAAGAAATCACCACAAATTCGTGTGATTACTAAAAATTAGTCGTGACAATTTTATAATTTAATTTTTTCTTGTTAATGCAGGATAAAATCATAGATGCGGATGTAAAATTGGAAGAAACCGGCATGGAGTTGGAATCCTTGGAATTGGCTAACAAGGAAATAGAGGAAAGACTAATAGAATTACGAAATGAAATTACGAGACACAGTACACCTAGTTTGCACTCTATTCACTCCGATGATTTGATATGTTTGAGAAAAATTCGTCAGCTCGCCGAAGAGGAATTGAAGCTGAAGAATTGTATCAAAGAGCTCGAGAATAAGGAAATCATGTATAGACGACAAATGAACAAATTACTGTCCTGCAAGAAATTTCAGCGCGGAAAAATGACGGAAACCGGAAAAAATAGCAAGCTATGTCCGCTGAAAAGTCGCAAACACGAAGCATATATGACAAAAAGAAAATACGTTCTTAAAGATAAGGGACGAGTGAGTAAAAAAAAAATTACGTAAGATTATCTATCCACAATTCTACAATTCCAATTCTTTTGATTTAGAAAGCTTGTTGTTTATGTGCGACGTCAATGACATTAATCGGTTACGAGGAAACATTAAAGGAATCATCTAAAGAGCGCAAAAAATTGTGTCCGCCGCCTTCATGCTGCATCCCGCTGGACAATCGCGCAATTAAATCTCATGGTTGCAAAGTATGTTGCAAATCTTGCCAACGAAAAAACTCTACCACTATATTCAAATCCAAGTCTCCTTATGAATCGACGAATCCTTCTTGCGAATCTCTACATAGTGTCGTTTCAAAAATAGGCACGTATTCGCTTATGTTCTATATCGGCTTATGTTCGACATCGTAAATTTTATCTGGAATATTTTACATAAAATTATTCATAAAAATTTGAATACTTCTTTCGCATTAAAATTGATAAATGCAAAAGTACGTACACATAAATTTTCAGATGTAACACAATCGTTCAAACGAATAATACAATCTTCCGTATCGTGCAACCTCGGCAAGACGTGCAATGAATGTAAGACTTTCGCTGCATGCCAACAAATTAATATCTGCAAATGCCAAGAAAAAAGCATACGCGAATCATCAGTTGCACCCTGTGATTGTAGCGATACACTATTGAACAAGACTCGTCAATCAACCACTTCGGGGACGCTCAGTTTGAGATCGGGAGACAGCGATAGCGACGATGAGTTTTGCGAGTGTTGCACTTGTGGTTGCGAAGCCGAAAATTTATCAATATGATTAATACTTAAATAATTATATCGGTCATAATAATAATAAGTGCTCATTATGCAAAATCTTTATATACTGTGAAAATATCTTTATTTTAACACACAATTACATACACAAGTTTTGCATGATATAATCAATTTAAAAAGACTTGTATATTTTTGCAAAATAATAATATTGAATTTATCAGTTTTCAATACACATAAAGAAAAATTTATATATTATAAATATCATATAAAATAATAATATACCATAAACATAAATGCATAAGCAATAGTACTAATACATAAGCAATAGTATCAATAGAATATGTATTTTAATTTGAAAAATTTAACGAAACACACATGGATATGATATATCTATTTTCAATTTTTACTTGCTCTCTTAAAACGGAATGTTGAAAGGATAATAAGGACTTTCATCTGCACTGAAAATAAAAAAACGTAAAAACATTAATACATAATTTGAGATTTGACACAATTACTAATTCTAATTAATACATTCTATATATACTATATTCTAATATACTCTATATATATATATATATATATACACACTATATAAATACACTCTATATACAAAGATTTAAAATATCTTTATATATCTAATAATGATAAACGAGTAATAACAAGATCTTACCCAAGTAATGGACAAATTCGTCCATTGCAATCGAAGCTGTCAATATATGCAATATCATTGGATGAAAGTTTAAAGTCGAATACTTCCTTGTTTTGAGCAATTCGTAACTTGTTGACTGACTTGGGAATCACAATATGGCCACGATCCAACTATAAACAATTTAATAATTACTTGAATCTCATATTAATAATACCAAATTATCAGTTATATCATAAATATCATAAAATTCTAAAATATAACTTAAAGATTTGTAATTATATTTAATATATTATAATTTATCAGAAAACAATAACATACTTGATAACGTATAAGTATTTGCGCAGGTGTCTTATTGTATTTTTGTCCAAGCTCAATTAATTTCTTATCTTCCAGCAATTTTGGATCGTCCGGCTTGGCCCATGGTCTGTCTGGTGATCCTAGTGGACTGTATGCAGTAATGAGAATGTCCTTTTCTTGGCAAAAAGCTGATAATTTTTTCTGTGTTAGGTATGGATGACATTCAATCTAAAATAATACAAAAATAATTAAATCTATAATAAAGATCATTTTATAAATTTCTTTATTTATATGTAGAGTCTGTAATAAAATATATACATAAAATTTTATAAATTAAACGAATTAACAAAATCTCATTATATATGTTAAATCAAATTCTTTTATTCTTTGAAAATAAAATCCTTTTTTTCGATTTTTATAATTTCAATGTAACATTAGTACAATTATATTGAATTATGTTACACTAAAGATTAATTTCTTTGAGTTTTCTTTAATTATTTCATAAATTTTTTTAAATTATCATTCTTAATTTACCTGGTTTGTAACAGGTTTAACTGATGTATTCTTAAGTAGCCTAGTAATTTGTTCAGAATTGAAATTACTGACTCCAATGTTTTTTGTCAGACCTTTAACTAGCAAACCTTCCATAGCCTTCCATGTATCTACATAATCTACATCACTCAGGATAACGGCACCTTCAGGAGTCGTAGGAAAAAGGGATCCACCTTCCTTATATCCAACTGGCCAATGGATTAAATAAAGATCTATATAATCAAGACCAAAATCAGCTAGAGATTGCTTGATGGCTGGTTCGACCAGATCAGGTCTGTGGAAAGTATTCCACAGTTTACTAGTAATGAACAGATCCTTTCTCTTCACGACACCTTCTGCTATTTTTGCCTGGATAGCAGCACCAACTTCCTTCTCGTTGCCATACACGTGAGCACAATCAATATGTCTGTAGCCGATATCAATAGCATCTTTTACAGCTTGGGTAACTTCACCTGGCTTAGACTGAAATATAGAAAAGTCAAATTAAAATAAATAAAATCTTGGATTATCTTGAAATAAATTCTCTCTAAAGAAAAATTTCTATAGTGGAAATATTTAATATTATTTTTGTGTATTATGCTTTGGGAGAATAAGATAATAACATTATTATATTATAATTAAGGAAATTAATTCACTCTTTTCTTAAATTTTATGAATATATTATAAAAAATGCAAATTATACTTTAATAATAATACACAACGTATATTATTATCACAATGTACGTGTTATTCACACTTAAATTGGCACATGATCAATTATGTAGTTGGTTACATAATATATTTGCATTTATATGCCAACAAATAAAAACGCAATAAAAAAAAAAACAACTGTTAGCATAACATAACTAGTGCAAAAATAGCAAACCGTATCTTATATCACATTGGCGACCGATAATTTTCTATAAAATTTACATTGATATATTTTCCTCGTCTCTTATCTTGCTTAACAACAAGGCCGGAAGATCAAAGATGATATAGGAATATAATAGGTGCTTTCCATTTACATCAAAACTCAGATAAATCTCACTTTTGTCTTTCTTCAACATTCATGTTAAAGAAAGACAGAAGTGAGATTTATCTGAATTTTGATGTAAATGGAAAGCACCTAGTATTTATTCTCTGCTCCTATTGGCGAATATTTTCTGTTCCGCGTATTTATTGGTGAATAGTTTCTATTCCTTATTTATATTGCCTGTTGCCTAGCATGCAAGGGGCTTTAAGATCATGGGTCTGTTCTTTTCAGCTGCACTGCTACACTAGTGCAATAAGTTAGAAAGAGACAAACATACTTTCTTTCACTCTAACTAATTGCACTAGTGCAGCAGTGCAGCTGAAAAGAACAGACCCCATCTTAAGTAAGGTTTGAAAATGTTATATGGCTATTTCATTGGCTGAACAGAATCTTAAGGGCCTGAGCAGAATGGCTGCCTCATAATTTTAAGACTATGTTTTATGCCTTAGGTCTTTGTCTTAGGTAACGCACAATACTGTGTGTTATGTCTCGAGTCTTATGTATACGCGAACGTTTGTAAGAAATAAACGTTCGCGTATACATAAGACTCGAGACATAACACACAGTATTGTGCGTTACCTAAGACAAAGACTTAAGGCATAAAACATAGTCTTAAAATTATAAGGCAGCCATTCTGCTCAGGCCCTAAGACGACCTAAGACCAGAATTAAGACAATCTTGAATATAAAGGGTCGTCTACAATGGCCGTAGCATAAGGTTGTAAAGACCGTAAGCGAAATGAACCAAATCCATTTCCTACGGATTTCGTGTGTTTTACGGCGGTCGCGCATACGCAGTCACGGAAGAATTCTGCATTCTTAATTTTGATTGCGCGTCCGCCGTAGAACATACATCATAGCCGTAGGAAATGGATTTGGTTCATTTCGCTTACGGTCTTTACAACCTTATGCTACGGCCATTGTAGACGACCCTTAGGGCCATCACACACAAAATTGCATAGCTGCATATGCATAGCATAAGACCATATGAACCAATGAGCATCGAGTATTAAATCGCCATATTGACTTACATAACATAATATTCGATGCTCATTGGTCCATATGGTCTTATGTTATGCATATGCAGCTATGCAATTTTGTGTGTGATGGCCTTTAGGGCCTGAGCAGAATGGCTGCCTTAAGATTTTAAGACTATGTTTTATGCCTTAGGTCTTTGTCTTAGGTAACGCACAATACTGTGTGTTATGTCTCGAGTCTTATGTATACGCGAACGTTTGTAAGAAATAAACGTTCGCGTATACATAAGACTCGAGACATAACACACAGTATTGTGCGTTACCTAAGACAAAGACTTAAGGCATAAAACATAGTCTTAAAATTATAAGGCATTCTGCTCAGGCCCTTAAGATCGGACTATGAATTCCGGCCTTAGTTCGTAAACATTGATGATAAGAACCAGAGTTGGGAAGTAACGCGTTAGGCTAATATTACATTTCATACGACAAATTTTTTAAGCACATTGATTGGCTGCGTTTTTAAAGATTTAAAAAATTATTATCCTGCAGCCAATCAATGTGCTTAAAAAATTTGTCGCACGACAAATGTAATATTAGCCTTACTTGTAACGTCGTTACCGTTACCGTTACTTTTTTTCGGTAATGATCGTTACTTTTTTCTGTCTGTAACGGTAACGGTAACGTCGTTACATTTTTACAGTAACGGTAACGAATTTAACCGTTACTTTTATCGTTACTTTAATTCTGTAATTCTGGATAGTATCCCCTTAGTAATTGAAAAATCTATTTCTATTACAAAACAGTTTACAAATATTTTGGAAAATTATATACATGCATGATGTTTTTTCTCTGTATTCATAAATCTAAAATTTCTAAATTACAATAAATGAAAAATTGAATATGAAGAACATCAATGATGGAATAATTTATAATTGTCGAATATATAAAAGTAATAATTATATTTTAAAATCAATTATAATAAATACTATAAAATAATAATTATATTTTAAAATAAATTAATTTAATTTTTGTATCATAAAAAGTAACGAAAAAGTAACGAATCGTTACTTTCTTAGGGTGCCTTTCGTTTCACGCATAAAACGCATAAGCTGCAGAGAAAACTATTCCGTTTCATTTAATGCGCGCATTGATAGCCACAGACTTCTATATATACTAGACTGCTAACTCCTTATATATAAGACGGCTTCGATTTTATGTACAAATCACAGATAGGTATATAAAGGTATTCTATTCTGCGCATGCGCTCTGCGATAACGCATGTTTGTATGTATGTAGAAAGAAGGTTAGAATTGCATATATGACATATATCTATATCGATGGTATCTGCGCATGTACAGAATAAGTCACGTTAGTACATAAAATGTGAGGACATTTTATATAAGCAAAATATGGGGAGTTAGCAGTCTAGTTATATTAGAAGTCTGTGGTTGGACCCGAAGAAGTTAATGCACAGAGCATGCGCAGAGAGTTAATAACCTCGTGTATATACACATGATACATGTGTGTGTCATTTACTTCGATAGCAGCATACTGTTTCACATTAAACGCATCAAAAGTCATTCCGTTTCCAAGACTATATTTGCGCAAGGGCCCTGGCACACAAAAATACGTAAGCAGTAAAACGTAGTCAGTAAGGAAATCGACCAATCGGAATTCTTACGTTTTCTTACGTTTTAATATGGCTGCCTTACTGCTCAATCACGATTGGTCAATTTGCTTACTGACTACGTTTCACTGTTTACGTTTTTTTGTGTACCATGGCCTTAACGAGTTACTTTTCAGGAAAAGTAACGGTAACGGTAACGCGTTACTTTTTTGAAGTAACGTTCCCAACTCTGATAAGAACTACTATTCGAATAATTTCTCATACAGCAAATGTCTCTCTCTCTATGAATTATTCACAAAAAAATTTTACAAGATTCAGGCTACGGTCGGGGAGAGGCTCTGGATGCATTGAAGCGTTTGATTGACCAATCAGGTTAAAAAAATCTTTACTCCTTTTGTCCTGATTGGTCAATGACCGCTTCAAAGCATCCAAAGCGTCTTCCTGACCGCAGCCTCAATCTAACAACGAAAGTACGTATGCCGGTTATCAAAGATGTCCGAATCGCAAAGTAACAAAATATAAGAAATGCTTGCCTTCCAGGTCCCCAAGCCGAAAATTGGTACTTCGTTGCCATTGTAAAACTTCACCTTGGGTGCGTTCAAAACCATTTTTTATGGATATCAACGTCGGTTCTTTCACTTGTCGCTCGTCACTATGCAAAGGCAGTTTGAATGAATCTTGAGCCGTCACAAGAGCGCGACCAATCCTGAACTCCTGAACAATGCTGTGCAATGTAACGGTTGCGCTCGCAGAGATTCTCTTATAAGTGTCCCCACCAAAGAGGATCAGATTAATGGACAAGATCGATTTCACTCTCACAAACACGCATGTCAATGGCATGCACGGCAGATGACAACGTATCTTTCGACTTTACACTCACGTATGAAAGCGAATATATATTCGAAATTATCACTTCCGTGCACGAAACTTCCCAGCACGGTCTTACATACAGGTCTGGAAACTCAGGCCTTTTTTAGTGGTGGGGGAGGTCTCACTTATATAATTGTTAGTTGTAATTTTCCACTCAACAACATAACTGTTACATGTTATGTAACTGTTACATAACATGTAACAGTTATATTGTTGAGTGGGAAATTATAACTAACAGTTATATAACTGTTACTTGGTGTTTGCTGGGTTAATTCTTAACAATTATTAATTTTGAAGTAATTTTATCTATTTCCTTTTTTATTAAATCGCTCTTTAATGTTTGCGGTTGAAATATACTTATGTATTGGAGTTTATTATGGAATCTATATCATTTTTATATTAAAAAAGAAATGTAATATCAGCAATTTCGACATCTTTACTTTTTGGACTTTACATCATAAAAGTCTTGCATAACAACGATATCACTGATAAGCACATTCGCACAATGTATCAACAAGGCAGTGCGTGGGCAGTAACAAATTAATTCAAATAACTTGTTTGTAGTGGTAGCTAATTCGCTTATGGCAATCCAATGTGGCTGTGGAAAATTACGGCGGTCGTTTAGGAACATTTGAAGCAATGAATCGAGCCCTTGATCTCCTTGTAGAAGAACAATGTTTTATTCACAGTATTATCGTCTAATAAAATCAGACAGAAGCGATAATTCGACATATAAAATTATATCATTATACGAAGTATATATTTCCTGTTTCTAATTATATATTACTATAATTATTCTGAGATTATTCTGAAATTTAGAATTTTTTTATATTTTGTTTATTATGTATCCCGAAGGAATTAATAATTGTCTCTAAATAATATAAAAACTGCAATTTTTTCGGGTAATTATTAAACGTTAAATTAAACGTAAAAATTAAAAATTAGTAAATGTTTATTTTTATTAATAAATTTTTAATTCGTAATATATTTAAAGAAAAATAAAGTAATAAATGTCTAATGTACGATATTCAAACATATGAGACAATATACAAATAAATACAAATAAATTCAAGATAAAAAATCGATTTAATAATTAATTTTTAATATAATAAATATCAATTCCGACATGACTTTGTAGTTGTATATAAAAAAAAGTATTAAATTTTAAATTATGTAAATCATCTTTACATTAAAATTATATATATTAAAATATATATATTAAAGTAATTTTTAAATTATGTGATATATTTATTATGTGATAATTATTTTACACTTGTATTTTTAGCATGACATTTGATTGTTAATAGAAAATAGATATCAATCTAGAAAGTAATTATCATAATTAATTTTATATATATATATATATATATATATATATATTTCTCAATATAATACATCAAAATTATCTTTTTAGAGATTAAACAAATATATAATAAATTATATTGGATGTGTGTTTTAAGAATGCGTATTTCAAGAAAACAAAGTAACTAATAAAATTTTATCTTTATTAAATCGAAATTTCAACCAATTTTTTTTATTTTTACGACGATATTATTCAAGGATCAATCGCTAAAAATAATAGTAAAATATTAGTAATTAAACAATGCAAATGCTAAAAACAAATTGATCAAAATTCGATCGAAAAGAAATAAGAATATTCTCGAAGAGAATATATATATATCGCTTATATAGTTTTTATATATATATATATATATATATATATATATATATATATATATATAAACTATATAAGCGATATGGAGCTTCCGTAATGTAAAATATGTTTCGCCGAAAATAGATTAGAAAGCTTGCGTAAATAAACGATAAGATAATAATGCATATGACGATATATAGTTCTCTAAAATCAAGAATATATAATTATGTTATATGCGTGATGATAGACATATAAATGAAACAAAAGTTCTTAAGATATTTCACTTTTTATCAACTCCGAAAGTTCTTATCCTGGTTTACGTTAAGCATTGTGACGCATGAAATTTTCGAATAGATTAAATCGTGCTTTATCGTAGTTTTAATATAATGGACGAATGAAACAAAAATTCGTACGAATAATCTTGACCCAGACCTTGAAATTTTTCGCAGCGCCCAATAGCCGTAATTGGTTAGACCAAGGGTCGAACATGCATCAAGTACTACCGTGAGAACATATGCTCTCTTTTAAACGGGATATTAATACGATTACGTACGATGTATCAACTTGTATCCTGTTACTTTCTAACTTTGATAAATTCATAATATTATCTGATTAATTTCGAGAAATCCTATTAAATTAATTAATATTTTCTATGTTAATATTAATTAATGTATCTCTTTGGCGGACATTTTACATTTAAATTTGCTGGGTTATTGAGAGAGGAAACTATTAAAACTAATTTAAAAATATCTGAATTATATTTTAGAAAACATATTTTAAATGTTAAAATATATTAAAATAACTATGTAGGGTATATGTAATATATAGAAATATATAGAAAATAGTAAATATATAGAATTGTTTGACAATACTTTTTTTGTTTTATATTTATATATTTCTTCTCTTATGCAATAAAATTTGTCTCTTTTTCTCTTTTTCATGTTGGTTTCATTTAAAATGGAATGTTGAAAGGAAAGTATTTGAAATCCTCCCCTCTGAAACACAGAAATAAAAGAAAAGTTATTACAGAGATAGAAAGTATTAAATTGCAGATAATTTATGATAAATCATATATTCTCTTTTTTTTACTATTTTCGAACATGTAACATTAAAAAAATGAAAATGCTATTTTATTGACAGAAAAATTTGGATTTGGATAAATTGATCAAAGTACTTGCATTCACAGAAAAAAGTAAATAACAAATCGTCTAAAATACATCGTAGTACTTACTTAGGGAAGTATGCTACTCTCTCTCCAGTACCAAGTTCTCGAATAGCGTTCATTTCATCAGATGTCAATGTAAAATCAAAAAATTCCATATTTTCTTTGATGCGACTTTTAGTTACAGATTTTGGTATTGGTGCAACTCCGTGTTGAAACTATAAAAATAATAAAATATAGCATTAGATATATTTCTCGAATTTGTTAATTACATACGATTTTATCAGCTTTTTTTTTATTACATACCACATATCGAAGTGCTACTTGTGCCGGAGTCTTATTGTACTTTTCTGCGATCTTCAGTACCACAGAACTATCTAATTTGTTTCCAAGACCTGATGAATTCCCGGGTTGTCCCAAAGGAGAATAACCAGTTACCGTAATGTTGCGTTTCTTGCAAAAATCTATTAATTTCTCTTGATTTACGTTTATATTAACTTCAATCTATAATTAAATTTTTTGGATTAAAATAAAATCTTACAACATTATAATATATAAAATATATATATATATATATATATATATATATATATATAAAACAAATATTAATATAATATATATACTCTCTTTATAATAGAATACATATTAATACAATATTAAACTCGTGAAATATATTTTAGAAATATAAACGAATTGAAAAAGTAATTTATCGATCGAAATATATTGAAAAAAAGTCAAATTAAATTTATAGCATGGTGTAAGTTTGATTATTCGTTTATTATTATTTTCGACATATCATTGTTAATAAGATTAAGAGTTCGATAATTTTTTGTGATCTATATAGTGATTATCACAAAACTATATAACTAGTAATAAAACTATATAACTAATATTTTCTTCATGTGATTAGAACTTTTTAAGTGATTATTTCTATTTGTATTATAAAATACAACGATTAAATTAAATGTTAGAAAATGTAAAGCTGAAAATATATTTAACGCATACCTGATTATTAACCGGCGCAATTTTAGCCGATTCAAGCAAACGGTTTATCTGTTCAGAATTGAAATTACTGATTCCAATGCTACGAGTTAATCCTTGACGAACACACTCTTCCATTCCTCTCCATGTTTCCAGGTAATCAATATCCGATTCAATCAATTTTCCATTCTTATCTTCAGGCATCGGATCATCTCCTTCCTAAAAAACATGGTTTCACTTGTCAGATGAACATTATAAAAATCCATATTGAAAGATTACAACAACGTGTTCCGCTTTACATGGATTCGTGTATCTTTTTATAAATCCAGCTTTTAATAAATTTTTATTATTAAATAACTACGCAACTATTTTCACATTTCAGATAAACTGTTATTATTTTATTTTTAAGGTAATTTTATAGTCGAAAAGCTTCAATAAAATATACAATTTTTTGGCTGTTTCATTTTTCATATTAATACTTACCTGAAAAGCAAAGGGCCAGTGAACTAAATAAAGATCTATATACTCCAAGCCAAGATTGGCCAATGATTTTTTACAAGTCGGAACAACGAGCTCTTCTCTGTGAAAAGTATTCCATAGCTAGGAAAAAAAAACAAAATAATATAAATATTATTTAAATTTATAAGGCAAAATGCTTTAAATAATTTAAATGTTTAAATTTATTGAAATTTAAAAAGACAGTTTATAACATGATAGTTTATATATATATATATATATATATATATATATATATATATATACACACATATATAAATGATAGATAAATGTATTCAAGAACCAATAGTGTATTGATCTTACCTTCGTGGTAATAAATAGATCTTCTCTGGTTACACTACCGTCTTCAATTTTTTCACGGATAGCTTCTCCGATTTCTTTCTCGTTACCGTAAAACCAAGCCGTATCAATATGTCGATATCCGAGATCTATTGCTTCCTTAACAGCGTTTGCTACATCCTTATTCCGGGACTATTTGTCAAAAAAAGAGAATATATTTATATCTATATAAATATAATATAGGATATAAATATATCTATCTATAATTTAATCAAAAAAGAGAATATATTTATATATATATAAATATAATATAGAATATAATTATATCTATGTATAATTTAATCAAAAACAATATTTATAAAGAGTCACTTTCTTTGAAGTTTTATTAATTTCATGCAAAGACTTTCCACAATGGAGAACATTTTAGTTTTTGAATTTTATTGTATATTTACTGAAATTTCAAATATGCACAAATGAATGACATAATTCTTGTTACATGCAATCTCTTATCGCTATCATATGTACAATTATGAAAGACTGACCTTGTAAGTTCCAAGGCCCAACATCGGCATTTTATATCCATTGGAAAACGTTACTGTTGGAATATCAGGCATTATGATCGTTGGCAACAAACAATCTGGAATAGAAATAACAAAATCATCAGTGAAAATAAACAATGCGATACAAAGAATCTCTTGCTATTTCTATTACAGAAAGACTCATATAACACTGTTAAATACATAACACTTGATATAATGTGTGTGGTATAATTTCAAATTACTATCAGATCAAATAGTGACGAATAAAAAATAAATATGTACAGAACAAAAATTAGGAGATGCAATAACGTGTTAAGTACGTACTTTAAGAGAGTAATATACAATCTCTTGTAAAGGAAAGAAAAAGAGAGAGGAAGAGAGGAAGAGATATAAATAGATTCGGTCATAAGAGGTCGAATACATATGTAATATATTTTGTGTTATGTGTGTGAGACATATTATAAAATCAAATGCCGACACAACTATACAATATATACTACAATATATACTATTTAACACAATTCTCTTCCAATAGCTAAACAAAATCTTATATTTTTCAAATTAATAATTTTTATATTAATAATCAATTTAGCTTTTATTTATTTAAATATTTTAGATTTCTCTTTTTGGATGAAATTGATTATTATAATTACCCAGCAAACACAGAATATTGTAGCAACATTGCTGCAATGTTGTAATATTGCAGCAACATTACTGCAATGTTCTGTGTTGGCTGGGTAATTATATGAATCACACACAGACACACACACACACACACACACGTATTAAATTAATTATTAGTTTTAAAAAATGTATATAGGAGAAAAATACTGTCATTTATTAAATTCATATTTTAATCAACAATTTAAGTCGATTAATGGAAAAGAAAAATGTGATTAGATATAATTAAAGTTATAAACGACAAAATATCAATTCTATTTCTACGATTTCAAGAATTCTTTCAGCGTTCACCAACATTTTCTAGAACTCGGGAAAATTATTATGAAAATACACTTAATAATATATTATTATGATGGAATTACACTTCGAATAATTTGCGTTTTGTTTGATGCATCTCTACGATCAATAACTACATTTACCGGCACAATATTAACACCTATTCTTGACTGTAGGATTCTGCGCTGCACGTAGACGGTTATAGTAACTGTTTCTTGTAACCCATTTACATGCTATTTATGGATAGTCATTACGTAATACCACCTCCCATCTTTTCCATCAAACAATTACAAATAAAGAAAATTAAATAAATGTGTGATAACGATATATTACATGTTTTTTTCTAATTATTAGGAAAAAAACGAGTAACTATATAAGATATGTATATCTATATCAGATTAGATAATACTACGTTATAAATACGCAATATTATGACATACAATAACGTTATAGTAATCTAATAAATCGAAAAATAAAATCATGTAAAATTATTATATAATAAAAAATAGATAATGTAAATAATGTGTTTTTTCAAGTGTCAAGATAATCTTGTTCGAACATTTGATTGTCTTTTCGTTGATATTTCTTAATTTCTTTTATAAAATGGCTGTGTTCAGCAGAAAAAGCTGCTTTGCAACTATTGCAAAATTCGTGAGCCTAATTGGTGTATGCTCTTAATTTTGGTTGAATCTACGTCAATCAGATTCATGAATTTTGCAACAGTTACAAAGCAGCTTTTTCTGCTGAACGCAGCCATTATTTACAATGTAAACAAGAATACGATTTCAATATTTTTTTATAATTCGAGAGATATGTGATAGATTATAATATATACATAAATATAAATACACACACACACACAGATATATATATATATGTATATAATGATATTTGCAAATCATACTATTAACTGTAACTCTCAACTATGTGCAATGAAGAGATATAACATAGAATCTTATCTAGAATGATTATGATAATATAACATTTTGAAAGTCATTTCACGAGAATCGAGTATTAAAATGTTGGATATGTTGGAATTTACTGTTAAAAAATACATGAAATAAAAATTCAAATAAAAATTCCACGTAGCCAATCTCTTAAGATTATCTATGAATTTGCGATATTACATTAATTTGCGAACTTACAACTAAACATAAGAAAAAAATTAATACATTTCAAGATTACAAAAAAAAGTAGTAAATAGGAAGGCTTTCTTTGTCACTACTAAAACATATTCTATGGATTTGTGAATAATCTTGAAAACTCGGTTATGCAGGATTTATATTTATCCATTGATCTATACCTTTTGCAGTAAACATAAGCACAATCGAAATGTTGATATCCAACATCGTTAACACGTTCAGTTTGTTCGATGATTTTTAAATCATTCTATATAAAATGATATTATAACTTCAAATAAATTCTGTAAATGTATGCTATGCATAACTTCAGTATTTGGACAGAGGGAGAAAGAGGGTGCTTTAAAGATATTATGATAAAAACTTTGAGAAAAAACTAGAGAAACTAAAATGTTAAAAAAAATCTAAACATTATTTGTTAACATTTGCGTAATGTTTAATTACAATTATAATTTTTGCTTATAAAAATACACAATTACTTATAAAATTATGCAAATAACTATAATTACTCCTACCTATACATATACCAAGTTATGTACTAAATTATATATCAAGTCTTAATACGAGAATCTGTACAACATAAGCGACGCTGCTTTTATTAAGAAAAGTTTTTTTATGAGAATTAAATATAAAAAATGGCAGTTGGTAGTGATAAAGTATCAGGAGATAATTTTGCACATCATATCTTGTGCCAAGTCACATATGACACAAGATATGGCCTATTTGAAAGTATCTTGAAAATTTTCAATCTCAAAAATTTAACTGAGAAAAATTACATTGTGATTGTTTTTATTACGTTGTTTTTATTACGTCAATTATGTTTAATTGATGGGCCACATATGTATATATGTATGTATGTACGTATGTATATATGTACACACACACAAATAGGAAATTTTAATTAGATGTAAATCTCGTCACAATAAATTATTAATTTTTCTTTTTCATTTAAACATTAATATAATGTATATAATAATTAAAATAATGAATAATGTATTAGTAAAATGTAACAATGTTCTCATGTCCGATGAAAATATCAAATATTTTTCGAAAAATAAATTTTTATTTATTTAAAGAATTTTAATCTCGAAAAATAAATCAATGTAATAATAGTCACACAATTTAAAAAAGATACATGTACTTTTATAATTCTTTCCAATATTTTTTTACTACGCAATTTGGATACTGCAATTGATATAAAATAAGTGGGAAGAATGCGTAAATAACATTACAGAATTTGTAAAAAAAATATCTTATTATAAAAATAAAATTATTTACATACAATAATGCAAAAACTACAATCTTTGATAGTACGAAATATAGTTCAAATATATAAGGATATATAACTTACATGTCTTTTTCACAGATTTTTTTCAGTTAAAGTACAACTCGAAATAATTCAAGAAAGACAAGTCAAATGCGACATAAATAATCACTTTTTCAAATCATTAGGAATTCGAAAATGATTACAGTGAGGAAATGTGGCAAGCGTTTAACAAATGTAATGGATTTAGTTTAAAAAACTAAAAAATTTTAAATGTTTCAGAATAGTATCACAAAGTATTTGCTTGTTTTTTAAATGTAGAATCGATTCCCAAAGAGCCCGACAAAATTGCTACGAGAAGAATATGTATTTGTGTATCAGGTGTAAAACTCGAAAAATCAAGAATCAGATACAAAAACGTTTATATATATGGGGACTTCTTCATAAAACAATTAAAAGATTCTGTCATATATTTAATAACAGACTCTGTAATGGACATTTGTATTTATTAAAAATCTTATCATTTGAATCATTTTCTTCAAATTCGCATCCCAAATAGCTCGTATCTATTCTTTCGTCATAATTGGTATCTTTATTTTCATAACACCTATTTTTCAAAAACAAGTACTATAAAAATAAAGATACCAATTATAACTAAAGAATAGATAGAAGCCGTTTGGGATGCAAATTTGAAGAAAGTAATTCAAATGATAAGATTTTTAATAAATACACAAATGTCCAGTTTTTATGAATCTAATAGTTATTTCGACAAATCTTTCCAAACATCAGAAAGAAAGAGAGAGAAAAAAGAAATTAAACATACATGGTCATAGAGATGGAGGAACATTTATTAGTCCTCTCGATGGAACAAAAATTCGAGTGATTCTAAATTCCGAAAATAGCCCGATAAGCTAAAGTACGCTATCGCGATAACAATATCGCTTATTTAAAACCTGTATGAACATATGAAAGAATTAAAATAGATCTATCTTTCCACAATTTCATAATCAAATTTATGAAAGCATGATCAACACTGGAAAAATTGCATATTTGAGATATATTCAATTGTTTCAAAATCAATTATATAGCATACTATAAGTTACAATAATTACATAAACAAATCTTATTCAAATCAAATTTCTGTTGTGGACATACTGCCTAATTTCTCTAATGTTATTTTAAATATTTTGGATCGACTCACTTTCAATTAAGTAAACTCAGCTGGATTATTTCTGGAGATAATATTTATCTTATTGGACTTGCGGCAAATATTAGGAATAAATTGAATAGATTTAATGTAGACGGTGCGACATTTCGATGACATATTAAGTGACACATGTAATTATCGACAACAAAATTAAAGCTTCTGCAATGATAAAATCAATTTATCATATATCTTTAGATATTGAACATAGAATAGCTACAGAAAAGTATAAATTACATTAATTTTTTCACCACATTTGTTTGTTAGTATATAAATAATCCTATGAAGTTAGTTGTAAAAATTATTCATATATATAATATCGCAGTTTTCCTGAATTTGGCATGTTAGTCAAAAAACCTAAGAAAAATAATGTCCAAGATATGTTGAGATGTAAATTGAATATACAAATTACAAGAAGTTATTTGTAATTATTGTTGTGTTACTTGTTGTTCTACAGTAGCTAATTTTTTTTTACTATTTTTATTTTGATTTCTTACTTTTTTCGACTCTGCCTTATTTTCAAGATCTACTCGGATTGTTGCACGAACGCCTGGTCCCCAATTTACAGTGGGATTTTGTTGAAAGCGTGATAAATGTCTCTGACGAGAAATTGGATTTGCTAGAGGATGTTCTGTGAAAGAAATATCCCTCGTAAACGATGCATTAAGTATACGTGCAGCTGGACTATCCTCAGCTAGTTTCTCCCGTTTTGCAGGATGCTCCTTCTCCCAAGCACGTACAATATCCCATATCACGTCATTAGGCGCATCCGTTTTAATGGAAGTTTTACTTGCGTGCGAATATGATACTTTGTATCCTGCGTTTAATAACGCAGATCTGAATTTCAATATTGATGGAACATCACATTTAACTATGCTCATCAAGCGATCCAGCGTATAATACAATGGAACATCTAGTTCCTCGTGTATCATGGTCAAGACACCTTCCATTCTTTTCGATGTACCTAACTCTATATTATTCAAATTACATAACAGTTGTGATACGAATTCTTGATCATGCAAAGATCCTAACCATATTGGACCTGCCATATGTTGCCGATATTGACAATGTTTACATAGCTGATCTACTGTAGGTGCATTTGGTAATTTATAATTATTGGAAGATCTTTTTGTTGCTAATGGTTGAAAGCTCATACTTTCACATCCATTGCACTGATAAAGCATTCCTATTTTGCTAGAGTTTTCTTTACACGTGTTATGGCCTGTGAAGACTTTGACAAATACTCTTATATAAAAATCAATACTTATAGATAGTAATGGTACTATATATCGTCCATATCGTCCTGCATAAGATGCAATGCATTGAAGTAATATCCGTAACGCTATCTCGTGACAAGACTTTGATTTTATAGATATTGCTCCATACTTGTAATAACAAGTTTCCGGAGTATTGCCAGCTAGTACAGCCATATCAGTAGCAGTAACCAAAAGTATACCACCATCAGCTACGCATTGCACTGCTCCATCCAAGTACATCGATGGACAGCCATATGGATCTAAATCAACTGCATCAAAACGATTTCGTCTACGTTGATACATCAACAATGTCGCATCCTCATGATAAGGCGTTACTAAATTCTCAACTCCATTATGCAAGACATTATGTCTGATACTGTCCACTGCCTTTGCAGAAATATCGTTGGCTACAATCTGCTTGATACCTTTCACTTCTTTTGCATATCGTATGCTACGCAAACCTGTTGCAGATAAAGCTTCCAATATAGTAATTCCCTCTTGCTTGTTTGTATTCAATCCGGTATCATGTAATATATTAGTTTTATTGTCATTTGTTAAATTATTTTTTTCTATCATTTTGTTCCATCTGTCTTGTGCAAATATTGTTAATACCGCTATACTGAGATCTCTGTTGAATTCTTGAACTGGATTATAAAAGACTTTTTTATTTGTAATTATTATCTGTGCTTTCCCTTCGCTCAAAACAGGAAATTCCTCAAGCTTGAGTTTCTTTGCACATTTCTCTTCAGTCATACTTGTCATGTTTATTAATTCTGAAATATATTAGCATGCATTATATATATATACAAAGACAGATGATTGAAATATATTAATTCATTATATATTTTCAGACATATTATAGTACACAATCGTAATACACAATTTACTATTATTTTTATAAAGTTATTAAAGCACTTACAACTTAAAAATATTGATCTATATCTTTTATATATAGAACTGTATTATTTTAAAAATAATCAACTATTTTCTTGCAATAATCGGTTAGTGTGTGTTTTCTTTTCTTATGAGTTTCTTCAATCTTTATACACTTTCGTTTACTTTTTTCTTTTTCTTCTTGGCTCCAAAAGGACTTCAAAAGAACACATGTGTTTATGTTTCATCTAATCACTAATAAAATATCTATCGAAACTCAAACGTCTTTTTTTTTTTTTGAATATTTAATGTGCCTTCAACCAGTTTAGTCCAATTATGGTTATTTAGGCACTAATTCAAACATCGCTAAATATGTGGTTAAGTCATCATACACTAACGCTTCATCGGCAATTATTGTAACTAGAAAGAGAAATCGAAACAACTACAGATGGTAAAAATGACGTTTAAATTATCGATAAGAATATCAAATTGACATATGGTATCTCCACATGATGTATTCGTTGATTAAACTTATTTATTAATGAAATCTACGATCTAATTTTAAATGTTTTTCACGTATAATATTATATTAATAAATTATGATGTGATAAAGATACATGTGTATATAAAAAAAAAAGTATTGTTGTAACATTTATTGGTATGATATTCGTACACAGACAACTTCTTACTCCTTTATTGTATATTCTTACATCTATAATTCAAAATGGTACTGTCAATCTCTGTCTTGTTCTATTTCATCTTACAATAAACTATAATAAATACATCACTCTAAATTAGAAATCTATTATGGATCTTTTTTGGTCACATTATAATGCAAAATAAAAAATCACTTCTCCTAATTAAAATCTCCGGCGTGAAAATCTCTATTTATTCGCAAGATTAAAAAAATTTTTTAGTCAAAAGTTTTAAAGATAGTAAGTGAATATCTATAACAAGATACAGAATTCCGAGCAAAAACTTTTCCAAATAGTTCCATAATAGACTTCTCTTCAAACAGAAGATTTGCACGCACGTATAATTTCTTCACAAACTCAGCTTTGTAACAAATCATTTCATAAAACCAAATACAAGAATGTGTCTGTTTTTCATACATGAATGTATTTGCTGGAGTATAAATTAACGATTCAAAGAAACATTTGTAAAGAAAGATAAAAATAAGAAATCACTTTAACTTAAAAACAAGTTTCTTTTACACGAAGATCACTAATTTATTATACACACTCACACATACACACATATTACTGAATTATTTTTGAATTTTATTCAAAATTTTTTTTGTAAAGTCATACACATGTTTTTTCCTAACATTAAGCAAACTATGAAAACTAAATATATTATTTCAATTCATCATAGAGAGAAAGAGAGATGCTTGAATTGAACAGTTTAATAATCTACAAATGACAAATGTCCCATACATATCCTTAGACACACACATACAAGCACACACACATGTGCACATATCATATTTAATAAACACTATTACTAGATTTATCCTTTCAACTTCTATTATTAACTATTATCAACTTCAGTCATAAAATGATTCCATTCATTTTTATTTATAAAAGAGGTTTTAAGATAAATTTCAAAAATGTATGTTAACTTTTGGCCGATATCCTGATGATTATTTGTATTACAAATAATTAAATCTCTTTTTTTTAGAAAATAAGAGAGAACTTTTTTAGAGAACACTATTTTTCACATCAATAGATATTTCCTACATTATCAAATTATATATTAGTTGATATTTTTGTTCATATATAATATGGAATTACACAGTTATGAAACAGTTTCACTTAGTTTATGTATCATAAGGCGATTTCAAGTGACGAAAATTTTGAATATATATATCAATTTCTAGGATATCCTGACATTATTTCTATTGATATCTACATTGAGAATGAATTCTCACTGACTGATAAGTTGTCTTTGTAGAAAACACCATTTTTTATACATCAGCAAATACTATTCCTCTACATCATCGAGAAAAATATCAACATTTTCTAATTTTTTTATCAGAGTTCAGATTATTCTAATCATAATGAAATCAGATACTCGTACCTTTCACGTCTTTTTCTTGCAATGGTTTCTTGCAAACAGAACCAATGTCTTCTTCATCCTCTGCCTTGCGTTTTTTTCTTACTAAATGTGAAATATCGCTAGCGGGCTTAGATGTATTACTACCACTTCCGGAAGCTTCGCTCGCCTCGCCATCTTTAGAGCATCCATTCAACCTCTCTTCCTTAATCTCTTTGATTACATCGGCTTCTTTTTTCATATCTTTGATGTCCGCGATTTTTTCTTGGATCTCTGGAAGAAGCTCTTGCAGTTCCTTGATTTCACCTTCAACAGTGTAGAAAGGATCATCGGATTGAGGTGGATCATCCTGCACTGTCTTCAGTTGCACAATCTTCGCCTCTAGTAGCGCGGATGCCTGGTTGAATTGCTCGATGCTGGCATCGAAATTGTTTGCCATTGCATGAGTCAATCCGAGTTGATAATGGATCTCAGCAATTGCACGATGGTCGCGTGGAGTCATTTTCTCCAATAGATTCAAGCACGCTTTGAAATCAATCAGTGCGCTTTCATGGTTGCCACCTTCCATTGCTACCTCGCCCAGAAGACGATATGCCTCAGCCAACAATTTCCAACCTGAGGATCCACGTTTTAGCAGTACCAATTTCGCCAGTTCCAAAACTTCCCAAGCGATCTAGAAGAAGGAAAATTAGGTATTAAACACAATTGATAGTATCAATACTTAAATATTTACCACAATTGTGTTATAAATTAACTATTTAAACTATTTATAATAATTTAGGGTAAAAAAATAAAAATCTTATCGGTACGATTTAACTCGACATTGCAATCATTCAAAAAGATTCACCTGTAAATTATTCACGTCGTCCTCCTTCTCAACGTCTTCCTCTTCTGCCTCTCCGTCTTCCTCATCCTCTTCTCTTTTTGTACCACTTCCAGAAGCCTCGCCATTATATACATCAGGATCTCGACTACAGCCAGGAATTTCTTCTTTTTGTGTGTTTTCCTCTACTTTGCTATCGATTGTTTTATCAGAATTCTCCGTCTTCTCTGACTTCTCGTCCTGCTCACTCTTTGGATCCTTTGGATCTTCACTCTCTTTCAGTTCACGTTTATCATCTTCTTTATCATTCGATGTGCAAGGGCTACTTTCCATACCGTTCTTGCTTTCTGCGATGGTCCCCTCTTCATTCTCGTCTTCCTCCTCCTCCTCTTCTCCCTGTTCGTCCTGACTAACTTCTTCGGAGCCAGGCACGCCGCCCCCCAATACTCCTGCCTCTTCGCGTGCCAGACCTAGAAGGGCTCGTCCGTAAAGCAGATAGAGTTCACCCATCTCGTCGCCCGTCTCTCCATGTTCCTGGGCAAGAAGCTCGCAAGCTTGGGCTAGGACGACCACTGCCAGGTTGTAATCGCGTACTAGGAGGTGGCGTTTGCCCTGGGAGATCGCCGTCGCGGCATCCTTGATCGGCACTTCCTCCGATAGATCTGCCATCTAAGGAAGAAAGACGGGAGAATCCCCATATACACAAAGAATTATCACTATTTTTGAGAGTGGTAATAAGCGAGAAATTCCAACGATGCGCGGGCAAAATTGTAGGTGAAACCAACCGGCGACTGATGGAAGAACATTGTTCTGTAGGAACAGAAAGCGTAAATAAGTGAAAAATTTCTATATATTCCATTACGTCATCCTTTTCTAAGTGCCCTGCGAAGCAACAACTTAATCAAACGCGTTCTACTTGCTGATACAACGTCGACAAGCATATATGTATGTGCTACGGCTGTAAAAACACAAGTCCTGCATTAAGTCCCTAAGAAACGGACATTAAAATTTCTGCACAAAACATATGATTTACAATCGATAGATCTTTTCCGAATAATGTTATACACGAGAATCAAATTAAATGCTTTTTTTAAAGACAATCTTTAAATATCTTAATCTTACTTATTCAAAGATATTTTTATCTTAATTAGTCAAAGAGATAAAAGTACGTGTGTTATTACTCTGTATTATTCATTATTAGTCTGTATTAAAAAGAAAAAACGTAAAGTTTATAATTATAAAATTTGAATAAAAAAATTAATAAAGAAATTTATATAAAAATACGAGATGTTCCTCAAGAATATCTTACGAATTGTAAAAAAAAACAATATAATTGGATCTTCTACCACAATAATATTCTCCTTGCCTCGCTCCTTTCTTTCGCTCGAATTTCTCCAAGATAACAAAAAAGCAAGTAGTATTTCCTTTTGCTGTAATTTTTTTATTGCCCTAACTGAAAAAAATGTATTTTATATATATATATATATATATATATATATATATATATATATGTATATATATTATAACACGTTTACAGGAACCAATTTTTGATTATTACTTCGAATGATTTTAATAGTTTTTCCAATGAGAGCATATGAACGAGAGAAGAAGGATTCATTGAAAGAAAATTCTGAATGATCAGCGGATCACGAATTTAAATACGAATATAAATAATATTAAATTAATGAACCACGCGCGTAAACAGTCAAACGATAAACCGGTCATAAAAAAAAACAATCTTATTCTCAATCTCTCTGTTCGATTACTTTAGCAGGATACGAGCTCGAGTCCGATTGTTCGCAAGACGTAGAAATGGCATGTAGGTGATAAGACCGGGTATCCGCAGCATCCACGGGGTGGGGAAGAATGGACGAGGGTGGTTCTCCGCGTGGGTCGATTCATCGTGGCGCTTCGACGCGGGAGGACGAGGGCGTCCGCATCGCGAGGATGTCCAGAGAGAGGGAGAGACAGAGATAGAGAAAGGAAGAGCGAGTTCCAAGGGCGTACAACGGCCAGTAACGAGTCGGGGGACGCGAGCGACGCTTGCAGGCGTCGCCCTGGCGCCGCTGTCCGAGAACAGATGGAGCCGACCCGCGTACCCCGGGGCCCCGGTCCGCGTCTCGTCTTCCTCTTCGCCACGCTCGTGTTGACGTTCGCAGGTAAAGAGGAGGTATCTTTTTTTGACGCATTCCACGGAAAATAAGCCTCTCTTTTGACGCATAAGGAGTTTGCGCGTGCGAAGATCTGTTGTGCTATACATCCTGATGAAATGAAGAAATTCGTGATGGGAGAAAAGACGAGTTTTATATATATGTACTTCGATCGGGTAATGAAACTCGAGCATGTGATCCTGACATTTATCGCGTCTCTCCTCACATCAAGGCATCTAATGAAATATTTAACGATCAAAAAATATAGTGAAAATAAAAACCTTTATTTTAAATCGCGCTATTATAACATTCATTCGTCCTTTTACAATTGATGGCATAAGTGCTAGATGTCTAGTGAAAATAAGGTTCTACCAATCTCGAATTATATTATAAATCACAAGAAATTTTTCGATTTTTTTTGTAAAAGAGAAACTTTAAAACTTGTGACAAACACGAAAAATCTTTTGCGCCAATCGAATGATTGCATTCATTTTTTTTTTTCATTTCTTAGCGACGGGGCTCCTATGTGGTGCGATAATGTCGGATCATTGGGAAGAGATCGGCTGGGACAAGGAAGACCTAATGCACGCGAACGTCAATCTCACGTGGTATCTGGACGGTCAGGTGGCAATGCTAAAGTCTTCCGTTAATCATCGAACTAATCGTGTTATCAAAAGTTCGTCCTTTTTGGTCCCCATGCACGGCGGGATTTGGATTATGTGTGTTACATTGTCAGGTACAAGCTGTTACAATTCTGAAACTATGCGTTACAATCAACTTTTTTATTCATAAATGACTCTCTCCCCCTCTCCTTTTAATATATTTTAAAGAATAACAATAAATACAGTTTGAGATCTTTTTAATTATATTATCTTAACATGTGAAGAAAAAATATACTCATATATCTCTCATTCTATTATTTATTCATGAAAATAATGTATGAGTTATAGATGTTTTCAATACTGATTACGATTTTAATTATTTGCCAGTCAATGCATATCGTCATAAATATCAAAATAATGAGCAAATTATTGAAAAATATTATTCACAATTAAATGAAAAGCCAGAACTATATTTTATTTTTCTATGATATTTTATTTAAAATTATTACATTGATATCATTCATATTTTTTTTTCGTTTGTCGGCTAATAGAAACGTTACCGATTTTATGAATCGGCAAACGGATGAAGATTAGGTCTAGGTTAATAGGATCGTGTCGTTTTGCTCAAATCCACGGGAAAGACGAGAATCTCACGGTCACGCGATTGTATGGATGTGCTGTTCAAACTATGCAATTCGGCGGTTCGATATCTCCGGACAGAGTCAAGGTAGCATCTAAATATAGTCACGTGTATATGCAACATAAACATGATTCCTTTCGATAAAATTCCAACAAAAGATACTTATTGTATTTTTATAAAACAATATTAATTTTTCTATTAATTTTTCTCGTATGTAAATGAATTTCTTCTTTAATATTTTTTTAATAAAATGTCTATTAACTTTAAAATAAGATACTTTATAAAAAGAATCATGTAATTTTGGAGAACATCCTTAATGATAATAATGTTTTTTTAAATATCAATTTTCGAAAAAAAAATAGTAATGATTTTTCTAATCAAAATATCGTTCTTTTTCCTGATAAAATTTATAACCGATATCAATAATAATTCAATCTTTAATTTAAATTTACTGTCTCTTTACAACTCTCTGAAGCATATATTCTACAGAATTCTTTCTTCATTTATTATATTAATTGTTTAAAATCTAAAAATCAACTATAATCTATATGTATTTTTGTTAAAGGAAAAATTTTATATGTTTTATATGTTTTAATCAAAATTGATGCAAAAATTCCATAAATTGATTAAAAATAAATAAAATATGGCATTTTGAACATTTTGTATGTTAATAGACACGGAAAAAATTGCGAAAAAAGTTGCAACCATATAAAAAAATAATTGATATATTTTTTTTCATTTCATAATCAAACGTGTGTAACCTTGTGGATTATTCGGAGAATTTGGAGGTCTAATTGTCTCATTTAGTTATTTTTATCAGAAAATTATCTTTATAGTGCCTGAACACGCCAAGTACAGTGCCTAGCACTGCATTACTTTTGCGCATAACATTTATATCATGCAATCAAGGTGTTAACGACGATTCGTGTAACAATGATGCGATGTCAACAATCGCAAGATATACCGCACCATCTTACACAGCTTTTCACTTGAAACGATACATAAATGATTTCCTTCTGCTATCACTTTTTTTTTGCTTTTTTAATTGAAAGATATATAAGAGAAACTAGCATCAACAAAATACTGGAGAGAGAAAAGGTTTTGATAAAATTTCTCTATGGTAATATATATTTTAATTAAAAAATTCCAAAATATTGTTTCCAACAGTGAAAATCTGTTGGATCACTAGATTAAATATATAAACATAAGATTCCTTTTTTTTGGAGAATATTAATTTAGATAAATAAAAAAATATCTGAATTTAAGCATATTTTATTTATGAATTTAATTGTCAAAAATTGCACATATCTATAAGTTATATAAATTTTTTAGACAAGTTGCATTTCTTTTCAAAAAACAATAAAGAGATAGGACGAGATGGAACTCACATTAATATCAAATTTGTCGGAAATAAAAAAGATTGAAGAAATTATATTGCAATGATTTTTTTTAATGATCTTGAGAGAACCATCTTAATGATCAATTTTCAATAATAAATAAAATTTTATCTGTTTAAATGAGAAAAAGTAAGGATTATATAACTTATCAACAAATGCTTGTTCTTTTAGAGGAAGAAATACAACTATTAGATCAGGTGGGTTTCCCGCAAGAGAGATGTATCAATTATTTGACACCGGATGAAACGCACGAAGAAATACGTGTAGCTTGGCAAAATCGTAAGTGAAAAACAAAAATTAAAAACAAAACGTTAAATTGTGTGTGAGTCATAGAGTATCAATATTGACTTCGTATCCTAGAATATAATGTTTTAACATGATTGATTGAATTAATATTTTGACACAAATTTTATTCTATCCTATTCTGTAATCAATCGAAAAACATAGAAATAATATATTTATAAGAATCAATTGATAAGAATGATCACAAACGCCACATCTGTTTCAGGAATGCAAAATCTGAGTATCTCGTGCTCTTTAGTGTGCCTAATCATTTTAGGATGTGCCGCGCTTATAGGATTTTTCGGACTGTGTAGGCATCAGATATCGGCCGTTCTCGTGACAGGAGTAATGTACCTTCTTGCAGGTATAACTGTTTATATAATTTTGATAGATTGATGACATATCAAGACTTCAAATCAGATATTTTGTTCTATTTGTTATTGCGAGTCTCTATTTTTTTCAAAATATCACTTAACATCACTTGACTTCGATATAATAAAGAAACATTTTATTAAGTGAACAATTATTGATTGTGTCTATCGAACTGAAACTTAAATAGAATATTAACAAAGAAAAAATTATATATTTTAGGAAAAAAAAAAAAAAAGCCTACGAATTTTATAAATATTATCAGACCACCTAGATACAGTGTATCAATCAGAGCGATGGTGATCAAATTGGAATTATCTGGATTTCATTTCAGCAACATTCGCGTTGTTTACGCTGACGATCATTCATTTCAAGAGGGACCACGGGACCAAATCAGTAATGGACGGAGGTCCTGAGGACGGCGTGATCGGCATGCCTGTTCCTCGCAGCGTCCTCAAGGCCAGAAAGTTCACTACCGCATGGAGCATGGATCTAGGATGGGGTGGAGTCACCCTCTGTGCCCTCGCATCGATCGCCTGGATCCTCCTCAGTAAGATCATGCGCTTCAGCCCGATCGCTGCCATGATCGCGTAGCAGTGGGACGCCTTCGAGGTTTAAGGTCGTTTCTGATAATCACTACATTTCGATTCTTTCTGCGATCCTTTTCATTAAATTTCGATATTTTCTAATCGATATGTATCACGATGGCGCAAAAGATTTGTTCCCTTTCTACAAATTTTTCGAGTTCTGCTTCAATTTTCTATAACAAATTAATATATATAACAGATATTTTCAAAGTCACATTCATTATAATTAAAAAATGATTTATCTTGCAACATATATGAAACCATATATATGAAACCGAGGCATGAATTTATAAATTATTAACAGTTTTAATTATATTTTCTATGTTTCTTGATTTGTTTAAGCTTTCAACAACTATAGAACTATTGAAATAATATATCAATTTCACATTGCAATTTTCAATCACTATAAAAATCAATATAAATAATTCTTCCTATATAAACAAGTCTTCTGCAATATGTGAGTGATTATATAATCATTATATGTTAAATAACATTATTTAACATTATATGTTAAATAATCATTAAACTAATTTTGTTTTTCACTTTACTTGATAAATGTGATAAGAACTGTTTTTTTTATCAAGTGTTTTCTTGATAAATCCAATATTTATATTTGTGTTAATCAACGAATACAATATTTATCTTCTTTTACCAAATTCTGAAAGTTATCAGAAAAATTTTAAAATTTGTGAAAATTTTAAAATCTTTTGCGCTTAAGAATCAAAGATTTGAAAAAGACTTTAAGAAAGGATCGCAGACTAGCTCGCAGACCAGCTACAAATGATACTTCTTGAAGAAGTTGCATTCAGAAATGACCATCTCGAAGGCGATAGCTGCTATTTTGTATTATCTATCTCATTTGCATAAATATTATTCGGATTGAAGGAATATAAGTTTATAGAAGAGATAAAGAGAATCTCTTTCTGATTAGTGTACAATTATTGTCCTCAAAAACATCTAATAATTTCAACGTTTGATCGGTGCTTTGTAGCAAGTAATTACGTCATTTTGACACAATTTGTATTTTTTTGTATATTATCATTTGATTTATTTGCTATAAGTAACTAAACGAACTCATTAGAGGATCCAAAAGACAAGAGAAGTGAAATGATTAAATGTATAACATGCTCATGGTGTAAAAAGATAAAATGCAACACATTCTGTGGATAACGGATGGACAATCAGGAATTAATTTCAAATGTTAAAAATAATAGTAATTAATATAGTATACTACGTATGTTACAAAGAAATAATAGTGTAATTTTTGAAACTTTATTTAGTTTTATTCCATTTTTAATTTCATAATCGTTTGTTTTAAATATTCGCTTATTTTAATTATATAATAAATTTTTATTTTAATTATCTGTTCACTTTTAAATAATTAATTTCATCTTCTCTCACACACACATTATTATTTTCATAATTTTTCTCATGATTCTATGATTGCCACCATGCACAATACAATACTTTCTCTTTTTATACCATGAGGACAATGGCATTACATCTCAAAAATTAATAAAGAGAATGTTACCTAAGAATATAATCAGATTCTGATATATAGTTGCCTATAATGTAATACAAACGCCTTACAATTAGAAAGATAAGCGTATATAAAGCGTATTTTTAAAGCATAGAGTAAAGGTATTAGTCGTATACAAGATGAGGTATATTTAAAATGTGATGTATTAATCTTTCTCTCAGAATGAAGCAAATAATAATATAGTCATCAAATATTCTTCTTGAGAACTATAATTTTCATTTTTCAATAAATATCTTTCTCTATAATCTTTGTACATTCTGAGACATCAGATTTTGTGTCACGCTTTAAACTCAACCTCAACTTGTGTACAGCATAAATTTTTTCACGCGGTAAAGAAGAGCTTATTTTTTGCTACTACTTGTTATAGCGATTAGATGAGATAATTGTGCATGTATCCTGCATGAAGGGATCACGAGTTGCACTTCGTCCATTAAAACTTAAGACGATTCCATACATTGTACGCGCTTTTGAAAGAAACACCATGTTTTTCTAACAATGCATTCTTGATTGCAATATTTTTTTACGCAATCTTTGTTGTTTGTTATATTGAAGATGAGATGAGAAACATAATAAAGGACAACAAATTTCTAGCTGAAAACTGAAAACCACAGTTTACTCTCTATATTCAAGTTTATTAGCTTTAAGATTCTGACACATAATGATGGCCTAAAGTAAGGTTTTGCGAAAAAAATTTTAATTTCACTCGCGAATATAGAACAAAATATATTTTATATTTTCTGTTAAATAGATATGCATTTTGTATAGGCTTCGTGCTTTCCTATGTTTCAAAATTTACTTCAAAACAAGCTTCAATTAACTTTACCAATGATCAATTTATTAACAGAATTGATTTTACCTATGACAAACACTCTACCTATGTAATTCATTCATATTCCTAATCTAACCTTTCTTTCCATGCATCAAATATTTTTATTCATATTTGTAAACTATACTGCAGAGTATTATTGATAACTTAATTGCCTGTTGACTTATCAAAGCGGCTTTGTAATCATTTATCATATAACTAAATAAAGGATTTACTCAAATAAATTTATACTAAAAAAACGAAAAAATATATTATAATGATTGCCAATATGTCATAATAATCATTAATGATTGCCAATATATCATAATAATTATAATGATAACCTAACCTTAAAAAGAGTATCGCGATGGTCTACTGTTTATGTCCATTTCAAGTATAAATTTCAATTATTAAATTTGCATTTTATTCATGAAAACACAATATTAATAGCGAATCTCCAAATTAACGAAAAATGTTATCTGCTCTGCATAAAAATCAATGTTTATCGTAGCTACATTTTCCATTACTCTCCAACGATACTTCTTTTGTCTTCTCTCCTTTTTTACCTCGTGTTGCTTCATTCATCTTAAATGCAGAAAGTGTAAATAACTGTACTTTTTTTTTAGAGACCCCTATTTATTATATCGATATTCAAGCAGCGCGTACCTATCGTAAATCACGTTATTCAAGAAGAAAAAAATATACATATATGTATATCTTCCTTTCTCTTATTCACCCATCTTACAATTTCCCCTCGCATTGCGAAATTCAAGGAAAGGATATTTAAATCGCCGGGGAGAAGGAAGCGAAAGGGTTTGAAAATGTTGGCGGATTCGATCGTGTCGATGTAACGTGACATTATGACGTTGGTCTACGTACCTCTCGCTTGGTTTCCAAAAACACGATAATGTTTCCTCCACACGCGACGTCCTCGATCTCGCGAATCCGCAAAAATGCAGACGAGACGCACGATTTTCCGTTATGCACGCGCGAACTGTGTAACCGGCACGCGGGCAAATTTTATGACGACTCGACGTACGATCATCGACGACGAACACTTTCGAAGATGGCCGACCTACCCATCCGTTTCGCGAGATTGTACAAATTTTATTTTGAGCCGCACGAGACCGTCACCGTCGCGATAAAGTGAAAGCCTATCCCGACGCGCTTCGCGCAGAACTGACCAATCGCGCGAGCTTTCCAGCAGGAAAACATAGGCCGGTATTCATAGTCGAAGCTCAAGGTAATGCCCAAGACCGTCTTGGTGAAGATTGACTTATTCAATGAAAATCATCTCAAGAACGATATAATTCATAGTCGCGATATAAGATAATCTTAATTGAGAAATTTTTATTTAAGTAATTCTTATGTGATATACGATCGCCTTTATAAAGATGTACTTAAGGCAATGCTTATTTATAAATCGGGTGTTTCCGTAATATTTCCGTTGGATTCACCAATTAAAACATTGCATTTGGAATTCAATTTTAGGAAGTGTTATGCTATCTAGTTTATATGATTAAAAGATATTCATAACCTCTAATCATATGCAAATTGAATCATAATTTTAATCAAAAGAGAAAATTGTGTGCATAACTTTTTTAAACAGAGAAGAACATTCTTATTTTAGCAATGTAAGTAAAAGGTCTATTTACATAAAAATTATATATTTTAAGTTTTTTGTAATTAAAATATTATTTTGTTTACAGAATGTCATGTAAAGAAAAAGCACCTAAAAGTAAAAGTAAACACTATACAAACATGGAGAAAAAAGTGTTTCTGCAAATCCTAGAAGAATATAAACATATAGTAGAAATAAAGAAAAGTGACGGTGCAACATTGAAAGACAAAGAATGTGCCTGGAGTGAAATTTCTAATAAATACAATCGGTCAACTTTAATTTGTGAAGAGGTAAGAATTACGATAATAGTGCATCGACATATAATAATGTAAAATATTTTAATAGAGAACAGTCCAACAATTGAAAAAATTATGGACAAATCTAAAACAAAGCCAAAGAGAAGCATTGACAAAAGAGAGACAATTCCGTATGGCAACTGGTGGAGGACCAGAAGAGACAGGAGCAACTATCGACCCTGATATTCTTAATATTGTGCCTGACCTCATGAAGACTGCTCCAGCTGCCTTTTCATCCAACATGACTGAGACAGAAATTAATAGTATGTATGAAAGTAATCTTTTAAATTAGCACAGAAGATATTAAAAATATAATTCTATTTTTTCAACTTTGTCTACCATAAACAAATTTTTTTCCTACACATTTCAGATAAGCGTAGAGCTGCATTTGATGCCATATCTACTGATAATATAGAAACGTTAAATCTTGATGATTTTCCTATAATTATAGAAGACGAAAATGGTGAATCTTCTACGAATATAGGAGACAAAATTAATAAATCTTCTACAAATATAGAAATTAATACTTTGCAAGGTATTTATGTAATATATTTGCATATTAATATGCAATAATATTTATATGTTACTATTATATAGACATTTTTAAATTATAGTTATAAAATACATATGTAACCTTATTTCTTCATCTGTCGTAGGATTATTAATTGGCGTAAGTAAAAAAGGCAATGCGGGATATCCAGCATCTCCAACAAGCATCCCATCTAATTGGTCTTGCTTATATCGCATAAATATGCGAGAATTTTGAAAGATTCGACTATCGTGCTGACTACCTGGCCATTCTGGAACAATATCTAAAATTTCAGTGCGTGGCCCGACAATAGCCTACAAGGAGAAAAAATGAGTTAAGAATGAGTTTTTGTTTTATATATATTGCTTTTTTGCAATATTTTCTTTAATTATTCAAACAATAAATATGTATATATGTATATACATACCTGAACATTCAAAGAAAAATAACCTTTTCTATTTCTATAAATTTCATCAATATTTTGGAGCCTTGTATGCGTTAAACGAATATGTGTGCAATCTATTGCACCATCAATACTAGGAAAGCCTATACCTCCATTACCACGTCCAAGTTCTTTAAATAATCGTTTATTCTCACCAAATGATTCTTCTGATGATGGCATTTTTATATATCGATTAATATAGCTGGCCAATAAAATAGACACTCTAAATACAATTCGTGAAATTGTTGGTTGCGATATTGTTATTATATCACCTATAACAAGCTGTAAAAATATTAAATTTTATTTAATAATTTAATGTGTATTATATTACACACACACACACACACACATACACAAATGTGTGTGTAATTTATATACCTGAAAACTAGCTGTCGAATAAAATCTTAAACATATTAATAATTGTATGATAGGAGATATTGGCAAGCCTCGATTATTTATTCTGGCAAGTCCTTCCTCTATTAATGGTAAAATGCCAAACATTACTGAGTTTTTGGAAAACCGAAATCTTCTTTTAAATTCTTTGTCATTGTAAAATTCAAAAGGATTTTGGTAATCACGGAAATATCGCTTAGGAGCACGCATCATTATATCTTCTACTTCTTCGTCGTCATTCAAGTTGAAATCATGTAGTTCCAAATTTCTTGGATCTTCTAAATCCATTGTTTAAAAATAATATGTATAATCAAGCAATTCTGTAAAGTAAATTATGAAATGTTACGAAAAATTGTGTGGATTTGTTTGTTTTGAATATGTCTAGCTTATCGTCGTTATTTCACACTATTGTGTGGGTAAATATTTTAGGTTAGAATGTAAAAAAAAACGATGTAAAACAGAAAGAACAAGAAAATGCAGGTCAGACTATCTCTATTTTTCACTTACAGAATTAAACTTTTTCCCTTTCTTCTAGTTTCAAGTGGTCTAATCACTATTATAGAATTATTAATTTTATTTATCTATAAACGTTACAAGCGTACGCAGATAACTGTTCCAATAAGACGTCCTCGCACATGTCTTGGCGAAGATCGTCTTATTTGTCAGTGTGTGCGTGAAATAAGAAGTTCTTTAATGACTATGAATTCATGATTAATAAGATAATCTTAATTCTATGCTTAATGGGTTTTATGAATCATATTAAGACGTTTCCAAATAAGATCATCTTAAACAAGATACGTCTTAAGAGTTTGCTCAAATCCCGCCTTTTTTTTTAATTATGAATCTAGAAAGCGTCTTAAGATCGAACTTAAGACGATCTCAAATATAAGATCGGACTATGAATACCGGCCTATGACGCCTTTAAGACTTGTCCAATTGACGTTTTTCTGATGTTTTTAAGACATTCAATTTAAGACGTATTTTTTTAAACGTCTTAAAGATGCCTTTCTTATGACGCCTTTAAGACTTGACCAATTGACGTCTTTCTGATGTTTTTAAGACATTCAATTTAAGACGTATTTTTTTAAACGTCTTAAACATGCCTTTCTTATGACGCCTTTAAGACCTGACCAATAGACGTCTTTCTAACGTCTGTAAGACATTCAATTTAAGACGTATTTTTTTAAACGTCTTAAACATGCCTTTCTTATGACGTCTTTAAGACCTGACCAATAGACGTCTTTCTGATGTTTTTACTTTACGTCCATGACTACGACAGACGTAAGCGCTAACATTTCGTTCTCTGCCATCAGCCTAAGAACATTTACTTTAAGACGCCATTTTTAAGATGGCCGCGGTGCCAGGCCAGCCAGGCATTAGACGGGATCGAGTTGGAAAATAAATTATTCCATTTACCAAAGTTGAGCAGTGCTTTGCACAGGTAAGAATTAATGATATTTAAAGCCGGGTCTGCAATGGCCATAGCATAAGGTTGTAAGATGTAAGCGAAATAACCAAATCCATTTCCTATAGATTTCGTGCGTTCTACGGTGGTCTCGCATACGCAGTCACGGAAGAATTCTGCGTTCTTAATTCTTATTGCGCGTCCGCCGTAGAACATACATAGAGCCCATTCTACAATGGCAGTAACAAGACTGTAGGAGTAGAGATTAAATCGTTTTTAGTGGAGTAAAGAAGAAGAAGTAATGAAATAGACAATTCTCATTTTGTACTACTATTACCTTAGAGTACTAATGAGAATTTCTATTTCGTTACTTCTTGTCTTTACTTCATTAGAAACAGTTTATTCTTTACTCCTACGTCCTTGTTATTGCCATTGTAGAATGGGCTTAGGGCGTGTTCCAAAATTCACTGCCAGCGCTGAAAATCTTTAGTTCACATTACGTATATTATATATTTTCAGCGCTGGCAGTGAATTTTGGAACATGGCCATAATAGGAAATGGATTTGGTTCATTTCGCTTACAACTTTATGCTACGTTATATATATATATGTATATGTATGTATGTGTAAAAAAATTAAACTCTATATTGTAAAAAAATATATTAATTATCTTTTGTATATTTTTTTTGCAGCATTATGACAACATATGAAGATTTTATTCAACAAAATTTTATTCAACAAGATTGTGACGGTGTGCGTTCCATAAATGGAATGCTTGGCCATCATCGCGTATTGATACTACTAGACTAGTTGTACTATTGAAAACTTTGTATCAACCAATTAAGGAACAAGTAGATCTTCCACCAATTCAATATGATCCAGTTTTATGTACAAGATCTACATGCAGAGCTATTTTAAATCCATTATATCAAGTAGACTATCGTGGTAAGTAATAAGATATTATAAATGAATAGAACAAAAATCATTTTTTATTTATCACAAGAAACATTTTGAAAAATATTAAAGTAGTTTATTTCTATTAGAAATTAAAGTATATTTTAATGTGTTTCTTTATTACGATGTATTTACATTCATATTCTTTATTATTCTTTATACTTCATTTAAATTCGTATTTTATTTAATGCATAATTCTCTTGTAATTTTCTGTCTATATCATATAAGATAATTTAAAAAATCAAATTATTTATTAGGAGCATATAGTATTCATAAAAATATTGTAAAGGTATTTTTATATTTCAATAAATTCTAAATTTGTGTTATCATTATATATTATTTTTTTTAAGTTACATTATAATACACATATTGTGAGTTATATTAATAATTATGAGAAAAAAACTTTGCAAAAAGAATTTATGAGGAAATTCTTCGAAATAAGAAACAAAAGGGAAATATATTTAAATGATCAAAATGTATGCATTTATTTGAATAATAGTGTTATATATGTTGAATAGTTATATTATGAAAACAAATATTTTATGAAACAAATATTTTTGATTTTACATTTTTTAAGATTTGATTCTTTTCGAACATTTTTTTTATTATCATTTATTGACATTACATGATTTATTATAGTTTTTATTATATATAAATTTATGATATATACAGGGTGACCCATTTTAACTTAGGCAGCCAAATAACTCGAAAAATAAGCAAGATAGAGAAAAATGTTTTAGACAAAAGTTGTATGGTTTCGAGGGGGCCATAAGATGGTATCATTGGTTTGACCCTGAAGAGTCATTTGAAGGTCACGTGAAGGTCACTTCAATTTTTTTAAATGGAACATCCTATATATTTTTGTACATTCTTGTAGCTCATCTCGAGAGCTTTCCAAAACACTATAATTAAGTACATTTTCGTTAAGTACTTTTTGAGTTATGAGGCTTGAAATAATTTCTTAATTTTACATAAACCGTAAAATATCTTGTAAAATATTCATTTTTCGATTACCTTACTTTAATAGTTTTATGTACAAAATAATGAGAGGAATCAATTGGTGTAAAGAAAACACATAGTTGTTTCGAAGAAAAAATATGTAATTTGCAATTAACAATTCCATATTTTTTCTTAAAAACAACTATGTGTTTTCTTTACACCAATTGATTCCTCTCATTATTTTGTACATAAAAGTATTAAGGTAAGATAATCGAAAAATGAATATTTTACAAGATATTTTACGGTTTATGTAAAATTAAGAAATTATTTCAAGCATCATAACTCAAAAAGTACTTAACGGAAAGGTACTTAATTATAGTGTTTTGGAAAGCTCTCGAAATAAGCTACAAGAATGCACAAAAATATATAGGGTATTCCATTTAAAAAAATTGAAGTGACCTTCACGTGACCTTCAAATGACTCTTCAAGGTCAAACCAATGATACCATCTTATGGCCCCCTCGAAACCATACAACTTTTGTCTAAAACATTTTTCTCTATCTTGCTTATTTTTCGAGTTATTTGGCTGCCTAAGTTAAAATGGGTCACCCTGTATATATATATATATATATATATATATATATATATATATATATATATATATGTTACTTATATATTACTTTAAATATTATTGTATCTCAGTCCAATTGTATGTATTTATATGTATTATTTAGCGTGCCCAATGTTTGCCATCAATATTTTTACTTTTTGCGGATACATATGTCTGGATGATGAAGAATTAGAGGCACTTAAAGATTCATTACAAATGTCATTGTCTATGCTTTCACTCAATGCTCTTATTGGTCTTATCACATTTGGCAAAATGATTCAAGTTCATGAATTAGAAGCACAAAGGATCTTCAACCAAAACAAGTTCAAGATATGTTAGGTACGAATAGAATAAGTCCCAAGTTATATTTACTATATTAGTCATTGTTCTTCATGATTACTTTATTGCATTTTATTCACATTACATTTTGATAGGTATAGGTAGACTAATTCCTGGACAAAATCCAAATCAACCAAGAGGACCTGGTGCGTAACTATTGCCAGCTGCTAATCGCTTTTTGTAACCAGTACATAAGTGTGATATGAGACAGTTCGACAGATCTTTTAGGAGAACTGCAACGTGATCCATGGTCTGTTGGGCCAGAGAAACGTTCATTGCGATCTACAATTGTGGCATTAGCAGTCGCCACGGATCTCTTAGAAGCTAGTTATGCAAATACTGATGCTAGGTATTTATATGTTGTAATATGATGTATATATGTTATGTTTTTCATTGTAATCCTACATATAATGCTATCAATGTATTTAAGGATTATGCTATTTGTTGGCGGACCATGTTCTCAAGGACCTGGCCAAGTTGTAACTGATGATTTATGACAACCAATCAGATCACATCATAATATTCAAAAAGATAATGCTAAGCAAAAAGGCTAAAAAGGCAATTAAGCATTATGATACACTTGCATCACGTGCTGCAACTAATGGCCATAATAGATATTTATAATAGATATTTATTTTTGTGCTCTTGACACCAAACTGGTTTATTAGAAAGGCGACAATATTGCAACTCTACTGGTGGTCATATGATGATGGGGGATTCATTTAATTCTTCATTATTCAAACAAACTTTTCAACGAATATTTGCTACAGATGCCAAGGGTGATTTGAAAATAGCATTCAATGCAATCTTAGAAGTAAAAACATCTCAGAAAATTAAAGTTCCTGGAGCAGTTGGATCTTTTGTATGTCAGTGGGAGAAAGGATCAAGTGTTGGAGTACTACAAGAAGTAGGCTTACTTGTCAGTGGAAATTTTGTTCATTGACACCATCTACAACAACAGCATTATTCTTTGAAGTTGCAAATTAACATACAGCCCCAATTCCGCAAAGTGGAAGAGGCTGTATTCAATTCATTATCCAATATTAACATAGTAATGGACAAAGGCGAATTAGAGTTACTACTATTGCAAGAAAGTAAATATATTTTTTATTATACATTATATGTATATCATAAATATTTATAATATCATAAATAATAATATATCATAAATATTTATGATGTTATAGGGATATCTTTAATTATTAGTTGGGCAGATGAATCATCATCTTTGCATCATGTAAGCATAGAATTTGAGGAAGCAACAGCTGTTTTTATGTCACGTTTAACTGTATTTCGAGCAGAAAGTGATGATGGTCCAAATGTTTGAAGATGGGTTGATCATATTCTGATTAGACTTGTTAGTAGTTTCTATCATTAAAATTGTGCCCAATTACACTTAATATAAAGCTTAAACTTAATATATTTATACATATAGATTTACACATAAATATATATTTTATCTATTTTGAGGTGTAAAATCTTATTATTGCAGTATCAAAAATTCGGAGAATATGCAAAAGATGATCCAACTAGCTTTAGATTGGCAGAAAATTTTTCCTTGTGTCCACAATTTATGTATCATTTACGCAGATCACAATTCTTCAAGTATTCAATAATTCCCCAAATAAAACTAGTTTTTATAGGTAAGTTGTTATTTGTATAAAACACATGATATATTTAAAACTTATTGATACTTTTAGGTCTCATATTTCATATATCAATATATATTTTTTGACATTCTTTTTAACTGAAAGAAGAAAGGAGCATCTCAGATAAAGTTTTCATTTATCTTATGATAGCAGTCATTTGTCATAAGTTGCTAGTGTATTCGCAATATATACTGTGTCCATTTTGTGTGCAACATTCAATTTAATTTCAAATAACTGCATTATTGCAAATATGCAATAATGCAGTTATTTGAAATTAAATTGAATGTTGCACACAAAATGGACACAGTATATATTGCGAATACACTAGCAACTTATGACAAATGACTGCTATCATAAGATAAATGAAAACTTTATCTGAGATGCTCCTTTCTTCTCATCTTTCATCGAGTGCGATTGTGATTGTGGTTGTGCGTTAAGTGAAAATTATATAAAATAGTTTACAATGAATGAAATTTAATAACACTGTGATGAACAGTATAACTAACAAAATGAACTCACAGACTTTATATTTACAGATGTTGACATTACTGATGAGGAATGGTTGAACGAAAGTTTAGTAGGTGATTACGTGTCTTGCGGTAATGCTAATGTGCGTGATGATGGTAATAGGCTTAATAATGACAATGTGCCTGATGATAATAATAATGATGATGATATTGGGGACAATATGATTAGCCCCGATAATGTGCTTGACGGTGATGACATGACAACTTTCAATGCCAACGGCAATCAGTTGGAAAAATGCTATGGTATGTATTAAACTTTATTCTTTATTCTTCCTTCTTAATTATATCGTTATATTGTACTTATAATAGCAATATGTTATATGTACTTAATTTCGTATGTATGTACTTGTGTAAAATAACTAAACAGATAATTTTAATGATACTTATAAAGAGAAATAAATATTTTTCTTTTTTATCTTATACAGATGCGTGTCGTATCGAACAAAAAATTATTAAAAATCTCATACAAAAGAATACGAGACAGTTGGAGATAATAATAAATTTAATAAATAACGCAGGACCAGCTAATACAATATATAATAATGACGAAGTCCAATTATTGCCGGAATTTCCGCTATCAACAGTTGACGAATTTTTCAAATTTGACACGGATCTCCAAAAGGACAGAGAGATTCGGAAACAATTAGTGAGTACTTTTCTGTTTTTGCGTCCATTTCTTTTTTCTTCTTCTCTCTATTTTTAAATGTGAAATAAATGTATATTTCTATAATTCAATCAACAACAAAAATTCTTTTGTAGAGATAAAAGTAGAAGACAAAATCTAGATATTGAATATACTGGGTGTCACACTAATTAATTCCTCTCATTATTTTGTACATAAAAGTATTAAGATAAGATAATTGGTGTAAAAAAAACACATAGTTGTTTCGAAAAAAAATATGTAATTTGCAATTAACAATTACAATTTTTTCTTAAAAATAACTATGTTTTCTTTACACCAATTGATTCCTCTCATTATTTTGTACATAAAAGTATTAAGGTGAGGTAATCGAAAAATGAATATTTTACGATTACCTCACCTTAATACTTTTATGTACAAAATAAGATATTTTACGGTTTATATAAAATTAAGAAACGATTTCAAGCCTCATAACTCTACAAGTACTTAATGAAAACTAACTTAATTATAGTGTTTTGGAAAGCTCTCGAGATAAGCTACAAGAATAATAACGCAATGAAAAATAAATGGTTCCATTTAAGAAATTGAAGGACAACCTTCACATGATCTTGACAACGCTATTCAAGGTCGTACTAATATTACTGTGCATTATTTGAAACCCTATAACTTTTATAGGAAACATTTTTGTCAGCCGTTCTCGGTTTTCGAGATATTCGGCTGATACGGGTGGTCTGACACACCCCGTATATATATATATATATATATATATATATATATATATTTATTTATTTATTTTTTTATTTATTTATTCATATAATAAAAACAATTGTGAAAAATAAAATAATGAAAATAATAGGCTCAACATAATAATAAATTACTAAGGGGTAAAAAGGCAAATAAAAATCAAAAGACACGCGGTTATTAGTGCGCAAATTTAGATATATAGTATAAAATATTTACTTAAATTTACTTAAAGCGTAATATATAACATTCTTTTAAATTTTATTACAATTTTTGCTGCCTTTTGTCGCTTAGTAATTTTGAAAGAAGCTCTTAAAATATATTAAATTCATGTTTCCTTTTTCTTCAAGCGGCTTAAATTGAAAATATTATTAAACATTTTTGTAACATTCTGTTATAGAAAAGGAAAATTGCAAAAATTGGAGGAAACACTTTCGTTCACAAGACAAGGAATATTATAAAATACACATTATCGGATGAATTGTGCCGCAAATTATCATGGACAGGCCAAAAAGGATCAACGGCAATTAAGGACACAAGTTTTGTCACAGTTATTATGGGTAATTATTATTTCTTTAAGATATATTTTTATTTCTCCTTTTTATGTAATATTGTTTAAAAATAGTTGCACCTTTAATGTATTCGAACATCAGTATTCGAGATAGTATCTAACATATGCTTAGATGTAACGTGCACTTTTAACTTTAAATTTTTCTTCAGAATTATTAATAAGATCTTACTTCAAATTTCGTTCAAATATTCTTCTACACTTTATACTCTTTCCAATTTTTTACGGATCAAAATTTTTATATTCTTTCCAAAAGTTGCAAACGTTTATAGCTATACTTTACTTCATGACTACCCTATTCTAACTATTGGAATTAAAGCACAAAATATTTTAATAATTATGTAACAAATCGTTTTTCAGCATACGTTTCGGACGACGAAAAAAGTAATATGCACGATATTAAAAATACCATCCAAGAATGGTTACGACATGCGGGAGATCGCCTCAACTATTTAAGAAACAAGAAGAAAAAGGTTGGTAAATTATTGAAAATTCCATACGATATTATTTAAAAAACAATAGGGCTGTATAATGTTGCTGCATAACATTTTTAGTGTTGAAAATGAGAAAACATTGAAATTAATATATGTTTTTTAATATATGTAAATGTATATCTTAAATCATATTTCACTTATATATTTAATTTTGTGTGTGTGTGTGTGTGTAAAAAATTAAATTCTATATTGTAAAAAAAAATATTAATTATCTTTTGTATATTTTTTTACAGCACTATGACATATGAAGATTTTATTCAACAAAATGAAGATTGTGACGATGTGCGCAATGGAATGCTTGGTCATCATCGCATATTGATGCTACTAGACTAGTTGTACCATTGAAAACTTTGTATCAACCAATTAAGGAACGAGTAGATCTTCCGCCAATTCAATATGATCCAGTTTTATGTACAAGATTTACATGCAGAGCTATTTTAAATCCATTATATCAAGTAGACTATCGTGCAAAATTATGGATCTGCAATTTTTGCTCTCAGAGAAATCCTGTAAGAAAAAATTCTATCCATTTTCTTTTAAACTAAATCATTTTAGCTAGACTAGAGTTTAATTTAATTAGATTTGAGCTAGCAATTGTTCAATTTTGGAAGTAAATTCAGCAGAATAGTAAGCTATAGGTCCTTGATAAAAATGACTAAAATATGATTTAGATTGTACAGATCATAAGATTTCAATCTTGTATTATAGTATGTATGTATATACACAGCATATATATGCTATACACATAAATGAATAGAGTAAAAATCATTTTTTATTTATCACAAACATTTTGAAAAATATTAAAGTAGTTTATTTCTATTAGAAATTAAAGTATATTTTTATGTATTTCTTTATTATGATATATTTACATTCATATTCTATTCTTTATTACTTCATTTAAATTCGTATTTTATTTAATACATAATTCTCTTGTAATATTCTCCTCTCTATATCATATAAGATATAATTTAAAAAGTAATCGTAAATTATTTATTAGGAGCATATAGTGTTCATAAAAATATGTATAAATATTCAAAATATAATAAAGAAATGAACTTAAGATGAGTTTTGTTATTTATTATAGAATAAATCAATAAATCAATGCAGCTATTTTACCGACCGAATTACGCACGTCTAAAAGTCGTCTTAATTGAAATGTCTGAGACGTCTTTATAACATCCTGAGTGAGACATTTAATTATATCTTGATTGGGACGTCTTGAGTGAGACGTCTTAAAACAATGCCCGATAGATATCTTAAATCGGGACATAAGACGTCTTAAAGACGTCATAAAGATGTAATTCTGATAACTTCTTAAGACGTCTTTAGAAATTTCATGACGTCTTTAAGACATCTTTAAGACGACATAATGTTGTGTGGGAAATGTTCTTAGGCTGATGGCAGAGAACGAAATGTTAGCGCTTACGTCTGTCGTAGTCATGGACGTAAAGTAAGGCAGAGAAAAACGTACATGCAACTTACGTATACGTTTTTCTCTGTCTTACTTTACGTTCACGACTACGACAGATGTAAGCGCTTACATTTCATTCTCTGCCATCAGCCTTAAAAACATCAGAAAGACGTCTATTGGTCAGGTCTTAAAGACGTCATAAGAAAGGCATGTTTAAGACGTTTAAAAAAATACGTCTTAAATTGAATGTCTTACAGACGTTAGAAAGACGTCTATTGGTCAGGTCTTAAAGGCGTCATAAGAAAGGCATGTTTAAGACGTTTAAAAAAATACGTCTTAAATTGAATGTCTTAAAAACATCAGAAAGACGTCAATTGGTCAAGTCTTAAAGGCGTCATAAGAAAGGCATCTTTAAGACGTTTAAAAAAATACGTCTTAAATTGAATGTCTTAAAAACATCAGAAAGACGTCAATTGGACAAGTCTTAAAGGTGTCATAAGAAAGACATGTTTAAGACGTCTTCAAGACATGCATGTTGTGTGGGTACCCACACAACATTATGTCGTCTTAAAGAAGTCTTAAAGACGTCATGAAATTTCTAAAGACGTCTTAAGAAGTTATCAGAATTACATCTTTATGACGTCTTTAAGACGTCTTATGTCCCGATTTAAGATATCTGTCGGGCATTGTTTTAAGACGTCTCACTCAAGACGTCCCAATCAAGACATAATTAAATGTCTCACTCAGGATGTTATAAAGACGTCTCAGACATTTCAATTAAGACGACTTTTAGACGTGCGTAATTCGGTCGGTAAAATAGCTGCATTGATTTTTTGATTTATTCTATAATAAATAATAAAACTCATCTTAAGTTCATTTCTTTATTATATTTTGAATATTTATACATATTTTTATGAACACTATATGCTCCTAATAAATAATTTAAGATTACTTTTTAAATTATATCTTATATGATATAGAGAGGAGAATATTACAAGAGAATTATGTATTAAATAAAATACGAATTTAAATGAAGTAATAAAGAATAGAATATGAATGTAAATATATCATAATAAAGAAATACATAAAAATATACTTTAATTTCTAATAGAAATAAACTACTTTAATATTTTTCAAAATGTTTGTGATAAATAAAAAATGATTTTTACTCTATTCATTTATGTGTATAGCATATATATGCTGTGTATATACATACATACTATAATACAAGATTGAAATCTTATGATCTGTACAATCTAAATCATATTATTTTAGTCATTTTTATCAAGGACCTATAGCTTACTATTCTGCTGAATTTACTTCCAAAATTGAACAATTGCTAGCTTAAATCTAATTAAGTTAAACTCTAGTCTAGCTAAAATGATTTAGCTTAAAAGAAAATGGATAGAATTTTTTCTTACAGGATTTCTCTGAGAGCAAAAATTGCAGATCCATAATTTTGCACGATAGTCTACTTGATATAATGGATTTAAAATAGCTCTGCATGTAAATCTTGTACATAAAACTGGATCATATTGAATTGGCGGAAGATCTACTTGTTCCTTAATTGGTTGATACAAAGTTTTCAATAGTACAACTAGTCTAGTAGTATCAATACGCGATGATGGCCAAGCATTCCATTTATGGAACGCACACCGTCACAATCTTGTTGAATAAAATTTTGTTGAATAAAATCTTCATATGTTGTCATAATGCTGCAAAAAAAATATACAAAAGATAATTAATATATTTTTTTACAATATAGAGTTTAATTTTTTTACACATACATACATATACATATATATATATAACGTAGCATAAAGTTGTAAGCGAAATGAACCAAATCCATTTCCTACTATGGCCATGTTCCAAAATTCACTGCCAGCGCTGAAAATATATAATATACGTAACGTGAACTAAAGATTTTCAGCGCTGGCAGTGAATTTTGGAACACGCCCTAAGCCCATTCTACAATGGCAATAACAAGGCTGTAGGAGTAAAGAATAAACTGTTTCTAATGAAGTAAAGACAAGAAGTAACGAAATAGAAATTCTCATTAGTACTCTAAGGTAATAGTAGTACAAAATGAGAATTGTCTATTTCATTACTTCTTCTTCTTTACTTCACTAAAAACGATTTAATCTCTACTCCTACAGTCTTGTTACTGCCATTGTAGAATGTATCCATGATATATTATGCGATTATGCGGAATTAATAATAAATTAGTCATGGATTAAAAGTTACAAAAGAGATAAATTTGCTCGTTTTGCTTACACTTAAAGTCAGTACACATGAGAAAATTTTAGTATTTACCATAAGCAAATCGAACAATCACAGAACGGCGTCCATTTTATATAGCTTCCGGCTAACTTCACAATATAAAAAAATTTAATTAAAATTAAACGAATGACTCACAAACCTTTTTAATTATACTTCAAAACTCTTCATACGAAATACAAACGATTCATAAGGAGAATTTTTAATATTTAGTTATGTTGGCTAACTACATACTGTAAAAATGATTAATTTTTTATAATTATTCTAATTACTCACAAACGTTTTTAATCACACTTCAAACATCTTCATACGAGATACAAACGATTCCATAAGGAGATTTTTGGTTGGCTGAAAAATTTCCGGCTAACTTAATACGAATGAATAGGATAGCTCAACCAATGAAATGGTCGTATTAGGATAGATTTAAGAAATTCTCTAGTCTTAAGATTTGAGAAACGACTATGAATTCGGACTTCAATCATTCGATGCCGGACGAACAAATACGACGATGTATTTTACGATAGAGCCGTTCCGCTGCGTCGAATCGGCGCAGCTCAAAGCTCAACCCCCATGCGGCGCGCGCCACGGCCACCCTCGTGCGCAACACCAAGACGACGCTCTACCTAGATAAGCGGCTGCGGTTTCGACCGCGGTTCCGTCCCGCCTTCTCCTCGCCCAGGGACAGGGTCAGGGAGAACCGACCATGGCACGAGTTCTCGTTCCTCGCTGTCGACGGCAGGCCGGTATTCGCGGCGTTCCAGACCAATCTCGAGTGCCCCTTCTTCCGCGACGTCCCCGTGAGGAGCACGTTCATGGAGGAGGATAAACTCCGCGCCGTGTGCACGGCCATTGTCAACGAGATCGTCCTCCCGGCCGCGCGACGAATCCCCGCCTACGCGCTGACGGCCAGAGCGGGACTGTCGTCCGTCGAGAGGGACGTCGACCGTATGTATCCCGTCTATCGACGGGACTACGCGACGTTCGCCGCCAACCTCACGGCGATGCTCGCCGAGGTGGACCTGAGGCAGGCGTGCGGCATCGATTGCGTTAGGTTCTACGTCTGCCGGCTCGGCCTGCGCCTCGAGAAGCCGCGAGTGAGGGTGTTGCTCGACGCCGTGGTCGACGTCGATCACCCCCACGTCGACCTACTCCAAGTGCACCGCGCCGACATCCTCTCGTTCGAAGACGACGACGACGGATCGGCGCTCCTCTTCAAGCTCGACGGTAGGGACGAGCGATCCCTCCTCTCCCGTCTTTCGCGGAGGAGTGACCGTCTCCGACAAGACGGACAAATATCGCGCCGGATATCTCTACAGGCACGGCTATTTCGACTGCCACGCCTCCATACCGCGCGACGACAATTCGGCGACCAAGATGGCCCCGAGACTGCGGCCTCACGCCGGCGTACGCCCTCTGCCGCGGCTACCGAGGCGCCGACTGCCACCTCAAAACGAGGCGCGATACTCGTCTGTACGTAAAAGATCTGTCGACGTACGTCGACGAGTACGTGCGCAGGCGCTTCCAGCTGTGCGTCGAGGAGGTGGTGACGTTGAACTATCGCCGCCTCTCCTGCTCGATGTCTCTCACGTGTGATTGTTCGCCGAAAAAGTCAATTAATTTCAACTATGATCGATTGACATATGTAATTGATTGTATTCGACAAAGCTCTTTTAGATTGATATCAAGATGAACGTGAAAAGATATATTCATCCAAGGAATAAATACAAGAAACCATCGGATTACAAGCAACTCGCGGTCTTATATCCGGAGTTTCGCGAAATTGCAATCATGGTATGCTATCTTTTGCAGTTTTTACAAAAACAGTAATATTATGCAAGTTGAATCTAATATAATATTAGTGCACATATAATGCATGTAACTTAATAAAAAAAGAGGAAGCCATGAAAAGTGTATGTTCACCTAAATGACATAAAAATATAGGAAAAAATTTGTATGTTTAAAAAATTTTTTTCTTATTCCTTTTTTTTATATCTTTTAAATTTAAATATGAACCTAATGTTTTTAGATATGGGACAGAATATAATACTTGTAATAATAGTATTCTATTCACATTTGTTATTTAGGACATTGCAGGAAAGATCAGAATCGACTTTCAAGACAAAAAGAGCCTACGTGTACTTACAGAAACACTTTTGAAGCATGATTTTGATCTACACATAAACATTCCTCCGGATAATCTAAATCCAGCAATCACTCTACGCATGAATTATGTTTTGTGGATTGAAGATTTGATGAAGTATTTCAAATTAGAAATGGATAAGATCACAGGCATCGATATTGGTATATATAAAAACCTCTTTAAAGTACTTCTACAAACATAATTGAAGCTTTTAAATATTACATTTTAAAAAGCAAAAGAGTAAAGAATTACTAATATAAGAGTAATAAATCTTACAAAATCAATCAGCAATGATAAGAATTACTCTTCAAAATTTTTTTTTAAATATACTAATGATATTTTTTAATAGATGACCTCTATATTCTTGCAATTTAAAATATTTTTGAAATTGCTCGAGATTTTTGAATAAATTTGTCTTAAATAGGGACAGGAGCAATTTGTATATATGCACTGTTACTGGCAAAAATCTACGGATGTCATATGATTGGCACAGAAGTGGATAAGAAAAGCATAGAGTATGCAGAGAAATGCATAACAAAAAACAACTTGGAAAATTTAATTAAAGGTAAGAATTATTAAAGATACTTTTTCATTTGAAAATGTAAAAGAAAAGATAGAGAGATGTTTACGATATTAAAATTAAAAAACTTAAATCTACATAATGAAATATTTTTTTTAATGTAGTAGTTACAGTAAATTCCGATAGAATTTTTAAGGATGCGGTGGAAGATGATAAAATTTACGACTTCTCGATGTGTAATCCGCCATTTTTCGAGAACGATGGCGATGACGAGAGAATTGGGAAAGTTTTGCCACCGAGAAACGCGCCTAGTGGAAACGATAATGAGCTGAAAACCACGGGTGGCGAAATAGCCTTTGTAACGAGAATGATTGAGGAGAGTGTCAATTTGGGAAATCAAATAAAGATTTACACTACGATGATAGGCAGAAAAACTGATTTGTTCAGTCTTAAAAAATTAATAAGATCGAAAAATATAAAGAATATGACATGGACGGAGTTTTGTCAAGGTTACACAACACGGTAAATAAATATTATATAAATTAATGTTATTAAAATTTGCTTGTTCAATTTTATTATTAAAATTCCCTGTTTTGATGTGTGAATTGTTAGCACAAATTTAGACAAATTAATTTCTTAATTAATTATAGTATTAATTATTGCTTATTAAATTATTTAATAAATGAAATATTGATTTCAGAGATTAAAAATTGTGTTTATCAACAGGTGGGGTTTGGCTTGGAGCTTCTTACCAGAAAACATTATAGATCTGAGTAGCGCACCTGTTATCAGAAAAAGTGGAAAATCAATTGTACAGTCCTTAAAAAAAGATTATAAAACTTTGATAACATTTCCTATGAATGATAAATTTGCTTACATGAACGATATAATAAATTTTTTAAGAACAACGGCAGAAGAATTAAATGTAACACATTATTTTCTTAATGTTAAATTTAATTATCACTAATTGAATATTATATATTATTTAAAGAACTTATTAAATTTAATTAGCTCTAATTAAATTTATTATTTTCAACAGATTAAGTTACAAGATCTGTCTATTCCTGAAGATAGTTTGGACAACTGGTCAGGTCGAATAACTGCTAAAGAAAGATCATGGGAATACGCGCGCAGAAAACGACGTTTAGCGCAACGACAGATTGCGTCGAGAAAAGTTGAAAATGAAGACGAAGAGCATATTAAAACAAATGTAGAAACTGGAGAATGTTCAAACTCTATTGTCATAAAAGAATTTAATGATATCGGGCAAGTTAATAAAAATTCTTCAGATAAAACATCCATAATTAAGGTTGAACATGAAAAAAGTTCTGATAAAAAAATACTTGAATGCGTTCCCATACTTACTTGTAAGCTCTTGGTAGAGATTGCAAGCTGTGAGGAGGCAATTGTTCAAGATGATGTATTTAGGATATGGATGATATTTGAAAATGGAAGCGGCGGTTTGGATGCATTACAATCACTACGACAGTATTTAATAAATAAATTGGACGTAAGAGAAAAAATTGTTAATCCATCAAAATCTATTAAAAAAAGGAAAGGAAAAAAAAGGAAAATTTCTGATGGTGATGTTAATATTCCATTGGAACAATTATAGTCAGACAATAAAAAGTTCTGTAGAAAATCTCGAAAATTCTTAAATTAGATCGATGTTGTTATTCATATAAAACGATTTATTCATGCAACATGTTTAAGTCTGCTATAACAGGATGGTATATGTAAATCAAATTCGTAACTTTTTTATTTATGTATAATATATAATAGACCTTATAATTATTATTATGTTCATAATTATATTCTGTTATAACTCCTCTTTATAGTACAATTTCGCTAACAAGTGTAGTATACTAATTCATTATTATGATTATTATTGCAATGCGAAAATGAATCCGAGGAAATAGTGATCGACGCGATATCGCTTCGTTGACAATTGATCAATCGTATTTTTACTATTTGCAACAAAAATGTTGGTGCTTTTACCTCAGGCCTAAAGTGTTTCGCTTAAAATCTACGAGAAACAAGATCGGCGCTTTTTCGGTCATTAAAAACCTCGCGTTTATCCCTATTATTACTATTGTGTACTAAATTATCAACTGTTACATCGTTTATCGATCAAACTGCGGCGAGAGATTTTGATTCGGGCCACGGAAGAGACGAGATGAACAAAAATTAATATTAACAGCACAGTAATAATTGTATCTCGTTTACTTATGGTTCTAATCGCGAAATTTGAAATCGATTACTATACGATCGCGGTGATTCGATTAACGATCAATTATTGTGACCTTATAACGAACGTAGAGGTAACAATGCTATTCGTATTTTTATCTTCACTATCGCAAGAGTGTGAAGATATATAATGTAGAATTTTATGTTTTAGGAAAATAAAAATCTAAATATATAATTCAATAATATTTATATAAGAGGAAGCTCTTTCATGCGACTGCTGTAATCAATGATGGTGGATTTAGGTATATTGTGGTGCTTTCTTTTATTGATGGCGACTAGTAACGACAAAGGCCAAAACAGCATATGGTGATCTCACAAAAAAAGTCTAATAAAATACATGATATACATAATAGAGGAAAAAAGGCGATTTTCAGACGTTACTACGAATTCGATCGATTTTCCAACGCTATTAAATTGTTTCGACGAAATAACAGCTGGTCCTTAAAAAAAGAAAAACATATATGATTGCGCACAAGTGAAGAAATCACATTGCTTGCTCACTTTGATTTCGTGATGCGAAGAGGACACAGTACCTCTTACATTTAAAACGCTCGCATCGAAGATTGCTTTTTAAGCGACATGGCACTTATCTCCTTGTTATATACATTTGGTATAACAAATAAGTATGCGCGTTTTTCGCGTGAAAATTCAATCTTTCGCGCGAATGTGTTACGTATTATTCTCTCTTTTTTTCGCAAACACACTATGACAACGATATTATTTTGCATCTCGTTTCTTTTTCGAGAGTCTTCAATTATATTCAGACGATATAACAAAACAGTGCAAGTATCAAGTGCATGTGTATATGTATTATATGTATATATGTGTATATGTATATATATAAAATACATATTACACATTATATATATATATATATATATATATATATATATATATATATATATATATATATATATATATATATATATATATATATATATATATATATATATATATATATATAATACCATGCACACGACAATTCTCGCGCGAAATAGTTTTCACGAGAAGAGACTAGGGCTCAGAAAAAAAGAAAGGAAAGACTACCGGTATTCGTCGTCAACAAGTGAAGAGCTCAGCTCTCCGCTGCCACGATCGGCTCTAAGGTCGCAGCTTTGCTAGTTTCTAATTTTTTTGTTTCCGCCTTTTGTTCGACTTTCTCGACTTTCTTCTCCTCTGTCGTGGATTCTTTCTTGATCTCCTTGTCATCTTTCTTTGTGTCTTTTTCGATTCTGACAGCCTCACTGCCATCCAACTGCGATTGTTCCTTCTGCCGTTTTTCGATTTCCGCCTTGAAGTTATCGATATCTTGCTGACTAATTTGTACGAAGAGAATACCGTTGATGACATTGAGCATATCTAGTACCGAGCCCATGCTGGGCGGTTGCACCTGAATCGGCGGCAAGCTCACGCCAGACTTGCCCGTGTAGATCTCGTTCATTTTCTTTTGCAACACGACCGCCTGCTGGGTCAAGTGACGCAAACAATCGCTGCTTTCTTTCGTCTTCTCATGCTCTTCGCCCAGCTGTTGTTTGTAGATTGCGTACGTCTCTTTTTCATTATTCAGTGCTGCTCGGAAATCGCCCATACACGACTGCGTACGCGCTACCAGATGATATGATACTGCAACCTTGAGCGAACGCGGACCATGATAACGTAAATTAAGAGCTAATGCATGTTCCAGAAAACGCAGTGACAACTCATATTCGCCGACCGCATGTAAAATCAATGAGATATTGCTCTGAAAATATCAGTGCTTTAAAATTAATTTTATAAAAGTTTATAAAATTTATATATTCTTATTAAAGTGAAAATATCACCAATTTTTAAACTTACATCGAGCAAGGCCACTTCTGGATGATCTTCGCCGCAGACTAATAACGCCAAATAACGTGCTCTGTACAGTAATCTTAATGATACAGATACTTGACCATTGGCAAAAGAGTATAAGGCGAGATGTATCTGTATAAAAAACAAAATATAATAAATTATTAATCATACATTATTATAAAGAATAGTTAAATAACCGTTATATCATTATTTACTTATTAATATTAGTCTTTATAAATTATCTTTTTCTTATATATAATATTTACATAAAATTTTTTATAACATAATGTGCATAAAATACCCAAAGAGAATGATTCCTTTATTTTATGCCATTATCATTTGAATTATAAAATTACATTTGTTTTTTATATAATAATTGATACAACTTACATATTCTGTGATAGTATAAGGATGATCAATGCCATTGACTCTCTCCGACATAAGAACTGCCTTTTGCTGAGTAGCGAGTGCCTCTGCGTGATCGCCCATTATGTAATTCAGTCTCGCCAGCATTCTGAGACACTGTGCGATCTCAGGATGCATCGCGCCATAAACATTATTCAATAAATTCAATGCCTCGCTAATTAATTCATATCCGTCTTTTAAGTATCCTTGCTGAATCTTGCTTTGGCCGGTTGTGTAAAAATTGTACGCATCACTAGCCTGAAAGAAATCGAGTTAAGATGAATTTATTTTATGCAATACCATAATTTTAATTTGAAAATTATTCTTTAATCTCTTTAGAGAGATTCAGCCAAATATTAGTTTGAAATTAGTTTAAATATTATTTTGAAATCAAAAAACTTTTTTTCGAGGATTAATATTTTTTAGCTATGTGAATTATTTCTCCATAAATTGATTACTTTTTCTAAAATTTCAAGTTATTAGGCTACTAATATGTCTCATTTTTATTCACTCAAAATCAGCAACTTACTCTAGGATTGATATGCTTGACGACGGGGAAAATGTTTAGTATATCATCCTCGAAAAACGTCGCCCGATTCTTATTTTCGAAGTTGTACTCGCGCAGCAATATCTGAATTCCGGTCTTGATGCAGAAGCCACGCAGCAGTGAAATCTTTTGCAAATGGAAATGCTCTATCGTGGCGTCCAAAGACTCCGGACTTGGTGTTTCCCAGTCATAATAGGCCTTCAAATCACCTTTAATTTGCTGCCACAATGATTTAGGCGTTAACGATGCCCATTCTACTTCTGATTGTTGCGGTCCGTTATTCCTACCTTTACGTTTATTGCGACGTTTTGCAGTTTTGCTCTGAAGCTGATACAGAAAATTACATTGACTATATACTATTCTAATTCAATAGGAAATGTAATTTTCTCTAGAATAATTATTTCTGTGCTCTTAACTATTTGTCGTAATTAATAAAATTTTGACTCTATCATGTGTAAAATTGTTGTATCGTGAGAGAATTAATTTTAATTAATTAATTATATATAACTAATGAGCGATAACTTAACCGCCATATGACCAACCTCTTCCAGATTTTGTTGCGGGTGTATAATTTGCGCCGAAGACAGCAAACAATTCAAGAAGTGGCTGACGGCTGCGGACAGACCCATCAATTCTGTACCCTGTAAAATGGATACATATACAATTTTACCTTATATTCTACCTATGATACTTATTGACAAAATACTATAATTTTATCTTATTTTTTAATAAGATAGGTAATTTTATATTTGATATAGACAAAATAAAGAATTTTAGATTTGAACAATTTAATGTTGCATACACACACCTGCATATAAGAAGTGAAAATGTGTTTGGCCGATCGAAGAATCAGTTCGGATACAGCGATGCGATTAAGATATTGCAGCTGGGGCACTGCGGCTAACATAGCTGCCAATTTACCGAGGTAACGAACATTGATGCCTCTACCGTGGAGAGCCTCCACCAACGTGCTGCCATCCATCGCAGCTGCTGTGTGGTCTAAGCACTCTCGTATCTAAAGAATAAGAATTTAATTAAGAAAGAAAAATACATTATTATAATATATATCTCGGACTCTAATTGCAGGAATTTAATTATAATTTTACAACGAACTTACGAACGTCGGTAGCTGCACTGTAAGTAAGAAATCCGCGGCGTCTTTTACCAGTTGCTTCTGTTTCTTCAGGTCGACGCCATTGAAATCCGGGTGTTTAACGCCGGGCGAGAACACATCTGGATTGAATCTCACGTCAAATTCGGCGTCTCGTAAACTGCCTACCGCCGCCGCGGCTCTTCGCACTATCTCCTTGGTACTCTCCTCCACTATCATTCAAAGATAAGATTCTTTATAAAACAGTTCTTTCTTTTAAAAAGAATTTCTTTATAATTTATATTATCTTTCGTTTTTTCTCCTAATATTTGCATATTTATTATTAAATAAATAAAAATAAATATTATTGATATTGACACTAAAGACTATTTCGTATGTTTGAATACATACGTTCCTGTTTCTCGCCGCCTGTGATCGAGTCGGTAATGCTCTCCACGATCTTCTTGGCTTCATCAGCTTCTATCAACGATGATGAGGCGCAATCTTCCTTGTTACTATCCACTGCCACAATGGCACTGGAATCCTCCTTTTTATCCTCCTAAAACCAGAATCATTAATTTTCATCATCTTCTACAATCATTATTTCAAATTGTTCACGATATTTTAAATAATAAATATAAAAATGTAAAATATGATAGGGAGAGAAGTCTGTTTACTTTGGTAGTTGTCTCTTTTTCTTTTTGAGATCTTCTAGCTGATGTGAGTTGTTGGAGATGGACAGCTGCGTGTTTGATGAACTGAACGTATCTAGCCTCAACAAACGAATCTATGAGCTCTTGACGTAGACAGGCCAATCTGTGTTTATGCTCTACCGGGAAGCCCAAGGCTCGCGCTTCCTTGCTTAGCTCCACACCTTCCACTGAATAAGAGGAATATTTTTTGAAAAGTGATTATTAATTAAAACATATATATACACATATACACAGTTCCTTTTATAGAACTATCGTAAAATCATTGTTCTTCGACTCACATTTCAAGAAATTCACATCGGGCGGAAAAGTCCTCAACAGATCTAGCACATAATGTCGCGAATCGTTACCAATAATACCCTTGCATTCCACACTGCTGCAAAGTTCGATTTCCTCACCGGCATCATTGATCACTTTATGAGGAAGGATCTTTAGTTGCTGACCAGCTTTATTCAGCTAAACGTGAGCATAAAAAATACTTGAGTGTCAAAGCTACAATGGAATGATAATACATAACAAAACGATTATAACAATAGAAATCGATCAAATTTTTTTAATAAAAAATTAATTAGATTTCTGTGTTATTAAATATAAGATTAAATAAAAATTAGAAAAATTTATTAATGATTCTTTTACAGTTTTTACATTATTAACATAAACAAGACAAGAATCTATTTTTATCTTTATTTCTCTCATTAAAGTATTTATAGGCTTTATATTGATTTACATTATACAGAGATTCTGCTCACATATCCTGTTCGCTTACCAATTCAAGGTATTTAGGATGTGTAAGAACTGTCTTGCCAAAGTCGATCGATCCATAGACTACCGATTGTTCCTGCTCACGTTCCAGTATACCAGGTATGATAGATTGTGCAGTGACGCGATAGCCTCTACGAGACAAAGGTCACGAGATACCCACTATTAACTTAAAGAATCAATAGAAATAACAAATATTATACGAAAAACGTACCTATAATCGATGACAACGGTGCCAAGAGTATAAAGGCCGGGCAAGTCCACGGCTGCATATACCCGGACACCTTGTAGATCGTTGCGGGGCGCGACAAAAGCTGCGGCGTCGCCGCCCAACTCTTTGTAATGATCCCGCACGTCGAAGCCGAGCGAGAAGAAAATGTTATTCCAGATAAACATCTGCATTTTAGCTTCCTCGCCGGGATTAATAGCCATTACATTGCCATCTATCACCGCCATCGCTCCGCGAGTCGCAGCGGCCACAAAATCGCTGTGAACCTAAACGATAAAGATAATTAAGAAAAGGAAAAATTTAATTATAAGAATTATTATTTACCGTTTAAATTATTAAAAATAAAAACTGATTTTGATAAATTATTATTAATGTTATTATTTAAATTTTGTATTATTATACTATTTTGTATAACATTAATATATATGAGAGACACTATCTACCTTGAAAATGGCCCGTTCCCGTAATAATCTTTCAGGAAGGTTTTTACGCGGTAATTCCCTTGTAGTTTGCAGTTCTTCGTTCCAATCGCGAGTTTGCCCCGGGATATGTTCTTCATATCCCAACTTGGAAGAGAAAGCTAGGATAAGTAAAAAACAATTGATTATCTAATTTATTTAATCTGTGGTGTTTTATGTAAATATTTGTATCCATCAACATCTCCAAGTGATTAATAATTTTGTAAGTATATGTGTTTTTTATTTTAAATATGAATATGACCACTCTTATTGAAATTTTTTATAAAACTAGTACTATCTCCACCGAATTCAGGCATATTCTGATTGTGGATCTTTTCTTTTTATTGTTGAAATGAATCTTAGAAAATTTTTTTATTCTAGAACTTACTGTCTTCCGCACGAATGGCGTCGATAGTGTGCTCGATTGGTGGTGCACTCCAAGCGTACAATTGATAAGGCGTCGCCACTCGCTCGAAAGGATGCCTTTGAGTCCTGCGTCGTTGCATAGCGGCGAATCCTCGTTTAAAGGCCGGACTAAGTTGATTGAGCAGCTCGATCAAGCTGTGACATAGGTGACTAGGCGTGGCCGGTTTAGGATTGAACACTTCTTTGGTCGACTGATTGACAAAGAAACCTCTAGCGCATGCAGTCAAATAATACTGTTTATCTTCCAATGTCACTACATGCAAATATATCAGATCGCCATGAAGCTTTCTGTGGCCGGGCGGTGGATTCCATCCTGACGTTGTTAGGACCTAGAAATTCAAAAATTTTAAAAGTTTAGTTTGTTTCTCTCTTTTCTTTCTTCAAATAAAAATATACAATCCAATTTTGAATATTGCAAATATAAGAATTTATCGTTCAATTATCTTTGAACGATTTTTTCTTGGAGCAACATTTTTACACTACTTCAAGTAAGATAAATTAGAATCTGTATGTATCAGAAAAATGCCACTAACTACAATCTAATATAGTCAATTTAGTCCTTCCTTCTTTTAACTCCCAATAATTAGATTATTAAACAACTAATCACTAATTATTAACCTTTAGACACGGCGGGCACTTTTGCTCCTTCATCTGCGGCTGGAGAGGTAACAAGGGCCTGTCCCTACATCCAGGTATGATGTAATCAGGCGGCGTGCAATCGACCGAATCCGCTCGGGTCTTCTTCTTCTCTAAGATATCGCCATTCGTAACGGCATTGAGAAAGGACAGACTGCTGCACTCGACGCCGTTGTATGCATCCGCAGGATCTACGGACTTGAGAAGATCGCGCACGTGTCGTACGTGTATGCGCGCCTCCCGCATCGTGTACGGCTCTTCTACTACTTTGATGATCGAACCGTCCTTCAAGCCCTCGATATTCTTCAGCTCGGCAAAATTGTCCAATGTGTTGCCATCCAGCTGCAGTGAAAAGCATGTGCGGTGACACGTGTCTTCGCGATCCATGAGTAGCTGATGGATTTCCTAAAAAAAAAGAAAGGTATATAATAAATTTGAAGTAAAAAATTGTTTTAAATTCGATGCCAATTAGAGCATAATATTACATTCGATTCAATTACAGTATAAATATAAGATATTATAAAGTATAAAGTTATATTAGTATTTAACTTATTTATTATAAAGTAAAATAATTTATTATAACTTATTTATTATAAAGTAAAATAATTTATTATTAAATAAAATAAAAGATACTCTTCTTCATCAGATATGGACAACAATGTTTCATCATCGAGAGGCGAACAATTACCTGCACAAGTTCCATACTGGAGACTTGTATATCGAAAGGTTCAGAACCCGGGCTAACAATCTTGACGGTAAAGCCCATGTCCTGAATGAAGACGACCTCCTGCTCATTTGCGGGATCTTTCTCCTTATCAGCGACGTCCGTTTCTTTCTCGTTTCCGTCATTATTCTTGTTGTCCTTCTCCTTCTCGCTTTCCTTTGTTGCCTCGACTTCTCCCTTTTCGACAACATTTTCAGCAGTAGAACTCGTGCTTCCACTCTCCTCTGCTTCCTGTTTCACCTCTGAAAATATAATTCATTCTCTATAAGAAACAATTTTGTAAATTATTTTACAAATTTATATATTTTATATAAAAATCCCACAATTAAATTTATTAATATTTATTAATTTATTAATTATATCAATTTACATATGCATAATGTGATTTTATGTAAAGCTTATATCTTTATAGAGTCTAAAAGTTATCAGAAAATTACATGATAATAAAAAAATCGCGTTGAATTCAAATTTTGGCGTTAATTTTCCAATTTCTCCTTAAATCGATTTAAAATATAACATGTATGAATTCGTGAATGAAAACTTTTCTTCAACATATTTCATAATAAGGAATCATACTATGTAAATACAAAAAACGTAGTGTTTAATTGCACGATACCACTGATTATAAATTCAGATTGAGAATAAATTACAGAATAATGCGTAAACTCGTTCTCGCCCTGACACTGAAAGGTAGTTGCGATGCATTCACGAGAAAGATATAAATACATTGTAGTCTCCAAGTGGTCTCGTGTTGTCGGATGCGCTTTCAAATGCACTCTCTCGGCACTCACATTCACCGATGCGTTTACAAAATAAATAGTACGCGACCAAAATGTCGTCCTATTTATGTCGGAACATGTGTTTACTTTATGCATCCATTTTGAAGCAGCAAAAAAGGTGAGAAAGATGGTCATTGCATCATTAAGAACAACAATCATTGAACTCATTCCTTTTTTTATTACTATTTATAGTAGACTACAAAAATATTTAATTTTTTTATCTAGTATTCTTTAATTTAATCCATATTATGGATACTTAGAAGGCTAATTCTTATTTAATTCATTCATATCGATCTAAACGTGATTCTTATAATTATAATAATATATGATTCTTTTATTTTATATGCAATATTTCTCATATTATGTTTATTTCTTATTATATCATTTTTTATTGAACTTAGTAAGCGTATTAATTTCTATTAATTTAAACAATATTAATTTCTTTGTCGATAAAAAATATTTTTATATGTTTATAATAACGAGAAAATATTTCCCTTTTATTCGCCTTTTTTCATGATTATTCCACTGATCGAAATGCTTCCTGTTTAAATTTCAAAAGACGTTCCTAAATTAACGTTCAACTAGCGTGTAACAGAAGGAAAAATTTTATACAAGATATAGATGATTGCAATTAAAATTTTACACAAGTTTAGATAAGCTACATTATACACTATTTTGCAAATATCGTAGACCTGGTATAATTATCGATGATGGGCAATAACTAACGCGACTGATAAGAGAACTGTTTCATAATTCAAGTGTCAAGAATTAGAGTTTGAGATAGAGAAATTTGCTGTGTGAGAGAATAAAAAAAAATTGAAAAATTATATAGTTTAGCGAGTAGTGATCTTCTCTCTCAATAACTCTCTATAACTCTCAATAACTCTATGTGTATAAATAAAATAGATCTACATAAAATATAAATTAAACATATAATTATATTTCTCAAAAACAAAAAACTATATTCGATAATTGGACAATAAAATTTTGGAATTTCAAATACTTGAATACTCGCAAAAAAAATTCCTTTTTCTTTTCACTTTTCTTTCGCTATGTCGTCTATTTCGCTGCCTTATCACTCCGTTATCGGTGTATCCTTCCACTATCACTTTGTGTAGAATTATTGTACTCCTGTTACAATGCGAGTGTGTAATTGGATGTAGATAAGGCATCTTATCACGAAATAATGAGAGAAAAAGGTCTGGTAAATATGGGGAGAAGACCGCGATGTGTGATTACGTGTTACAGTGGAACATGTAGAGTATTATAGAAACATATGTAGAAGAGTGTATGTAAAAAAATAAATTTTGAGATATAATGCTTTATATATATAAATCTTTTTATTTTTATTAAATATATAATATTAAAATTATTAAATATTATTTTTATTAAAATAACATGTAATATTTTATTAAAATATATCTTGTTTTTTTAAATATTTAAATATTTAAATTTATTTTTTAAATATTTATTTTTTAAAATAATTATAATTTTTCTGCAAATAGATAATATTAAGTATAATATCTGCTGAATAAAAGTAAAAAATTATTTTCGCAGAAACTTTTGTAAACCAGCGCGAATGCTTTTTTATTATAGATATCTAAAAAGCGAAATAAGATATTACGCTTATCTATACTACTAGTTATCGTAATACTGAGTCTCGAAACGAAAAGTTATTAAGATAAAAAATGCAATAATCGTAAATAATTTGGCTCGTAATGACAAGTGAAATAATTTAAAAAAATCAATGCTCTATTAGATAAGATCTACCAGGACCGCACAATGTTATTATTATTATTATTATTAATTATCACGAGCGCGATTTTTTATACACCTACCGCTAAAGCGGAGCATGTTGACGAATGGCATCGTCGGTTTCATTTACGCGATAGCGCGAAAACGGGTTTTAACATCATAAAACGTTTACGGTTGAAAGATTGTCAATGCTCGTCGAATCGCTTTTCTTTTCGCTATCAATTTGATTCACGGACCTGAATCGCATCGATGCGGCATCGTATCATTCGTTGACCCCGGCAGGAGTGAGGAAGCGATCGATTATTCGCGTCCTAAACGATATATGATGCGACCTGATAATTTTTATCAATAATTTCTGAATAATTATCTGAATTTATAACAAACATGCAATGTGCTGTGAAAATATCAGTAGACGATACTTTGAAGATTTTTCGATAGACTTGAGGCAAAAATTTGAAAATATAAAAAATATAGTAATCATATATTTATATTAAAAAATAAAATTTAAAAAATTAAATTAAAAAATATATATTTATTTATTCTTAATTTATTCTATATTAAAAATCTTTAATTAAATTATATATATTTATTATATATATTATAGAATGTGTTATTATTTATTATTAAATATATATTTAATATTATATAAATATATGTAAATATTATTTATTATTTATATAAATATATATAAATATTATATATATTCTATTAAATCTCTAATTAAATTATATATATGTATATATAATTGAAGATTTTTTAAAAATATAAGATAAATTAAGAATACATGTATATTTATATTGGATATAATATATAAAACCAAAAATTTATATATAGAAATTTAAAGGCCCTATTTAATTTTACTAAGAAGACGTCCTTCACGAGTTTTGGAACTTTACAGACATATATCTGTTTATAATTCAAATAACTAGGAAAGAATGGATGTGAATATAAAGAGGTCTCGAAGATAGATAGATGAACTACATAGCTATATAGTATTTACAGCTAAATATAGATCGCAAGGGACGGGTTTACCGTACGAGAGTTATGTGGGTTCACGACGACGCATCGGAGACACGTGAGGAGGATCGATTTAAACACGCGAGTTCAAAGGTGAAAGTACGAGCTTAAATCGTATTGTAATTGCATCGGTTTACTCGACTCAATTGACTTAATCGAGGGATGTATGTTTGACGCAGAATACCGTGTAAAACGTTATAATAGCCGGCGCCGATAACCCCCGTTATCAGTAGGTGTTTCTTCAACAATTGCGATTCCGCACCGTAATTGTTCCCTCAATACTGATGAATGAGAATGCGCTCAAACGAAGCTTCTTTCCTCTCTCGTTCTTCTCATTAAACTTGCGGAAATATACGAACGGCTACACAGATCGATCGCTTTTTCGTCTAGTCAAGTTTCTCCAGAACCTTCCAGGTCTTCTGATGCAACTCTTAAAATTTTATAATTTTTTAATAAAATATTTAATTTTCATTAAATGTATAAGATAGAAAGTTTACAAAATTGAGAAGATATATTGGATCTATCTCTAGATATTTAAAGTAATGCAAGCGACAAATTTTCAAGTCGATCGTTAGCAAACACGAGTTTTTCATCTGTTCCATATCTGCTGAGAAAAGACATGTCTTGGCGGAGAGAAAGTCTATCCGCAGGTCTCTTAGCCTTCGAAAATGCACATTCCCGTCAATCAAAGTCAATTCTTAGAAGGGAACCTTTCGTGTGTGTGTCTCATTTGTTTTTTTTTGTAATTTCCTATATTTATACATGGATTAGTTAAGAAGAAGGAAAAAATTGCGATAGAAAAATTCGAGAAAAATAGTCGATTCCAGAGAAAATTCGTTCAAACACACCTTCAAATTCTATTCACGGACATTCGTCCCATTCGTTTCAAAGATCGATCTTACGCTATTGAAATGTATGCATCAGCTGGCTCTCTTGTTAGAGTATCTCTTACTTGCGTCTCGACACGACTATACATTGACGTCACTCGCAAGCAGCGATGTTGCATCATATGTCGTTGTTTATCCTAGAACGTTACATCCCGAAGTATTATGCTGAGATTCTTATCACGAGTCTCGACGACATTAAACTTCACATCGAACTTCACGTCGACATCGTAGACATTCTCGTTTGTTCTAGACATCAATGTTGCGTCATACGATCACTTCTTCGTCCTCGAGATCGAGATTCGTCGTAAATATCCACGTTACACAACGACGGTTTTACATCAACTAAAAAGAAGAGGAAAAAAGCGATCCGAATTGTGTCTCAATCGAGATGCGAGCACAACTGGAAGCGTGTTACGTAAACGCGATTAAAGCACGTGTGCTTGATCTCGTGGAATGCCATGCCTGGATAACTACTGGTCCTTTCCTAAAGGATCAACGAAAGCTCGAAGAATGTTATTGTTCTCATTTAAGCGAATTAAGACTTCAATAATCACTGCAATTAATTACGAAATCCCTGATACTCTCCCTGAAAAAACATTTTTTATCAATATTTCGAAAGTTGTATCGATTAATATAACGATTTATATTACTTATCACTGATTAATTATAGCATCTCTACTTTGTTTAATTTCCTGCCATTTTATTTGTTTAAGTTATCTTGGAAAGTCTTTGATACCTTGGAAGAACGTAACGCGAATCCTTCGCCGAGAGATTTCGATTTTTTAAATATCAATGATATTCGAAGATTTCGAAGGTTCTCCTCACTTGGGTCTTGGTGATTATTTCCTCGACATTGGATACTTTCACGAATTAGCCAGACATGTTTGTCCTTCCATTAGTACCTCCGACTATTTCGAGAAGCATCGAGGAGAATCTTCTCCGACAATTATCTCAGCTTCATCAAAGGAAGAAGCCAAGATCCAGAGACATATATTCCAGGGGGATGAACCGGAAGGACCGGTCGTCGACTCGAGAATCTTACTCGACGAAGTGGAGCGATCGGATCGATCGGTCAAGGAGCAAGGATTACTCCGATCAATTAATCGAGCGGCAACCCCGAGGAGATTCGTCCGTTGGCGCCGCGACGCGTCTTCTGCTAGACCCTTCTCCCTCCCTCTTTTTCCCGCCCCTCCAACGATGGCGACTCACATGACCCCGTGCGCCGAGATTCGCGCAATTCGTCGAGGTTACATAACGCGCTCTATCTCGCCCCCTCCCTCGCCCCCTCGCTCGCTCGATCGAGGCCGGCTTCGCGCTCGAGGGGCACGACGAGAGCGATGAAAACGAGAGAAAATCCCGCCGAGGGACACGGTCGGCGAGATGCGAGACGCGGACGCGACGTCGTCCCCGTCCGGGATTACATAACCAAATGGAAAAAGCGACACGACTCCCTCGCGCGCGACGATTAACCTTAAAGAGCGCCCACGGCCAGCCTCGTGCCAGCTCGTTATCGCGCGCACGAGGAGGCGCGTTATCGCTACTTACCGGTCGTCTTTGCGGCCTCGTGTTTTTGGTCGCCATTCAATAAGGGGATCGTCGAGTTGCCGGGGTCCCGCTCGGACGTGTCGATCTGCGCGCCGACTGCCATTTCCGCGACCATTCAGACGACGAAGATGATGATAACGATGACGACGACGAGGAGGAAGAAAACGACGAGGACGACGATGGGGTGTATATATATATATATATGTATATATATATGTATATGTAACGAGGGTTTTCTGTATCTTCCGATGTCGCTTCTCCAGTCGACGCGAAACTCCCCTTCTTCTTCACCACCGTCTCTTCGTTCTCTCCCTGGCTCTCCCTCGTTGCGATTTATTATATTCGACCACGCGCACGCACACCCTTTTGAATTGTCCGTTCGGTGCCGACCGAGACGGAGAGCGACGACGACGTCCGACTTTTTCACGGGGCGACGCACTACTCGAGCGCGCGCGGTCCCGCGGCCCGCACGTGCGTTTCGAACGGGGTACAAGGCGCGCACGCGATTGGCCCGTCGCGACGAGCCGCGATTGGCCCGTCGCGGCGAGCCGCGATTGGCCCGCCGCGGCCGGTTACCCGCGGGCAGCTCTATGGCTCATTGGATGTTCCGGGCTCGAGCGCGGATTAGTTGTTTTACGTAGAGGGCGAACAATGCGACCGAAATCTGACTCGCTAGAGCGAAGAGAAAGAATGGCTGCGTTCAGCAGAAAAAGCTGCTTTGCAACTGTTGTAAAATTCGTGAACCTGATTGGTGTATGCTCTTAATTTTGACTGAATCTAAGAGCATACATCAATCAGGTTCACGAATTTTACAACAGTTGCAAAGCAGCTTTTTCTGCTGAACGCAGCCAATATGGCGTAACCAATGAGAATTGAGATTTGTTTTATGCTAACAAATTATAAGAAAATAATTATAATTAGTAATTGATTGTAATAATAAGTAATTATAATTCAATTCCCTTCAATTACGGATTCTTTTCTGTCTCTGTCTTTCGCCAATTTCTTGGATATATAATATTCGCCTCGCTTCAAATGTTAAATGTAAAAAATAATAAAAAGCGCGAACAAAATGGACAGATCTCTCCAAATGACAAATATGATCTAATTATCTTTCAAAGATATTATGGATCAATAAAACAAGGGGAGATCGAAAAATCACTACTCGTGTTACCAAGCCTCAGAAATCACTCTCAAAGTTGCTATCTTCTCGGCGATTCCTAACCTAAGAGCGCGCGCGGTGCGATTTATTCGACGATAGTTGACGGCGGGTTGCGGAAATCAAAGCGTCGTTTTTCCAGAGACACTCGGCGAGATAAAAGGGAAGACTTCAATAGCGGTCCTTGAAGAAATCGTCCTGACTTGATCGTCATCTGAGATTAGACGTCAAGAATGTCAGTAGAAAAACAGCCGGATTTTCGATTAGGATCCGACCCTAGTGTTACTTATCCTATTCAGGTTCAATATTGCGGAAATTGTTCGCTACCTATCGAGGTAAATTACGAGCAATTTTTAATATTAATTAGTGTATATAATAATTAAATGAAGATATAGAAATGGATACTTTAGTTAATAATTAAAATTCATTATAATTGAATTTTGCTTTAGAACTCCTATTACAGCAAAAATTATGAAGAATTATTTAAATTTTTAAATTTGAAATTTTATTTTCCACGGCACATATATATTGTACAAAAGAAATGAAATTCATATTGAAAACCTTAAAGTTTAACATTAGTTGAATTATTGATTTACAGTATTGCGAATACTATCCTGAGTATGACAAGTGTAAGCAATGGCTGGAAAGGAATCTGCCTACTGAATTTGAAAGAATTAAATTAGGTAATTTTAGAGAATTAGAAAATCTTAGAATCTTAGAACAGCCTTGTGCTTCTAACTGAAGGATTGTGCTTTAATCAGCTACAGAAGATGGTTCTGCGGAAGCTGGCGGAGGAGAAGATGAGAAGAAGCGGCAGAAGCGAGGTGGTAAGGGTATGTTGAAAACCAAGAAGAAGGAAGACATACCACGGTTAATAACAGTTTCTAGAGCACCTAGAGGAAAGAAGAAATCTGTCACAGTTGTAACTGGCCTTAGCACTTTTGGTAATACGATCAATTGATTAACTATAAATCAAAATGAATTAATATAATGCTTATAATGAAAAATATTTTTATTTTACAGATATAGATTTAAAGGTAGCAGCAAAGTTCTTTGGCAGTAAATTTGCTTGTGGATCCAGTGTGACTGGGGATGATGAAATTGTCATACAGGGTGATGTTAAGGATGATCTCTTTGAAGTCATACCGGAAAAATGGCCACAAGTAAGTTATAAGAGAAAAGAAAAAGATATATTAAATGCAAAAATTCTGTTTTTTTTTAGATTGATGAAGATTCTATAGACGATCTTGGGGATCAAAAGAGATAAGGCAGATATTATGCATGCACAATTGTATTTAATATACTATTTCCAGTCATGTTTTATTATAAAATAAAATGTACATATAAAATATATTTAAATAAGTTATGTGAAGATGTAGATTAAGTCTCTTCTTCTTTATATTCGTAATCTCCTCGTACATTCGCGACTATCTGCAGCACAGTTTCCAATTCCTCCTCTGATAAACGCTCCTCACTTTCTTCTATCAACTATATTCAAAGATATAAAATGATTAGTAATTTCAAAATATTTAATTGTTAATCAAACCGATAGATTAAAAACTTTTCTGGTGCTTAAAAAGAAAAAATAAATAAATAAAAGAGGATATCATACCAATTGTATTTCAATTGGTCTAGTAGGGCAGAGATTCAAAAGAGCAAGCTTTTCAGCTTTAGTTAATTTGATGGGCTCCATTGCTTTCAAAAACTCTCTAATTTTCTCTGGATTCTGTGTCTTACACGGCATAGTCTCCAAATATTTGATTGTTTGATAAGTGATGGTTGCTAATTGGTTCGGCTTTTGCTTTTTATAGGATTTTGTATTTCGCAAAATATCCAGAACCTCATAATTACTTAAAAGAGTATTCCAATTTCCTTTTATACTAAAAAATGTAAAGATTATTTTTATTGAAACGACAGATTTAATGAATTTTATTAACAACTTACACTTTCATGTTGTATGTTTAGATGAATTTTAATGCTATAATTTTTTATGATAGATTATGTAGCGATGTTTTGTATCAATTTCCAAATTATGATTAATAGGTTAATTATTTTTGAAGTGTCCAAAGTATTGACTGAATCCAATACAACCTGAAATCTTAATGGATAGAAATTAATTAAGAATGTCAAAGAATTAAAAGAACCTTACTAGATTTGAATATATATATACAAGACGTTCAAAAAGATGTCTAAATAATCTAAGATGTCAAAATGAATAAATAAAAATAAATAATTAATAATAAATAATTGAGTATTTTTAAACTGTTAAAATTTTCTGTTTTAACCTATTTGACTTGCTTAATATATTGTATCAAAGATTACATTTTTTATTTCAATTTTTTAATACCTGAATACTTTGTATATATTGAAGATATTATGGCTATATGATATTACATTATTTCGTTCAAAGTGAAAATCCAAGAAAGAAGAATTTAAAGAATGAGCACAAGAAACACGCTAATCTCCTATCTTTCGTGTTCACATCTATTCATTCAAGTGCAGAAAGTGCACGAGACGGACCTCAAAAAATAAATTCATAATATTTGATATTGAAAAATTAATTTTCTATTACAAAAGTAACAGCAAATAATTACAGCATTAAATAAAATTGAAAAAAAAAAGTAAAAAAAAAAAGAAAGAAACTGACCCCGACGTGATTTGAACACGCAACCTTCTGATCTGGAGTCAGACGCGCTACCGTTGCGCCACGGAGTCATACGACTTTGACAGTCCAATTGCGTTCACTTCAGTCGTAGTACAATTCAGATTAGACAAGCTTCGTCTCCAATAAGGAAATACGAGACAAGAAAATGCGAAAATAGGAAATAATAGAGCGAGAATATGAGGTAACATTTGTCGATATTTTCAAAAGTCAAATGGAGAAGTTCTTCATGAGTTCTTCTGAAAGATATCATAGAAAAACTATCTTGTTACAAACTTTTATGTCCGTAATATCCAATATTCATTTTACCGCCATTTTGTATGTTCAATTCGCATTCAACGTTTTCTAAGCTCGATATTTGAATTATTTTATATCGCCCTGGAAGGACCGAGAAATTTTCAAAAGGTAACAATTCTATAGCGATAAAAGCTCGAAATGCAACAATTCGATCTTCCGAATGATTTCAAATTATCGCGCAATTCGTGATTATTGCCGGTTATTAATGCGGATGAAATTCGTTATTCGGGCGGGATTTTGAATTCGCTTCGGCTCGACATAAATGGCGGAGATTGGAAAATATCGAAAGACAGTGTGATTAATTTTTATTGCGTGTGTATATTTGATAACAGATACTCTCTTCATTCGGAATTATTACAGTGATATATTAGGTATGAGAATTTTATTGATACAATAAAGCGTAATAATAATAATAATATTTATATCCATCGTGTATAACCTTATACCACTGTTTTTTGTCGTTTACCGCGAAAGATCGCGTGTGAATATGTGAATACTCAGTATGTTTGTATATCTCTACGTTTAAGTTTACGTCAACTCGACCCAATGAAAGGATATTGATGATATGATGATTCTTGCTCATAATATTATTGGCAAGGTAACCTCGAATCGTAAAGTGAGAGTTATTGGCTAAACTTATTTCATAATGAATAGTGACTCTCAGAAGAGAATAAATACTCCTAGTGATGACATGGAGGTCGACGAACAAAACGCCGAATACGAAGAGGGTGGCTTGAGAGTCGATGACGAGATATACATCCCACCGCCACTGAGAGCCTTCAGTGAGGCTGATACGACTGGTCCAAGACTTATGATTACTAAGATCATCAATGAGAATTTCAAAAGCTACGCTGGCACAATTACCATTGGTCCCTTCCACAAAGTAAATTTTAATATAATGTATTTATATCTGGTTATATTAAATGTGATGTTTAAGCTAATTTTCTTCTACAGAGTTTCTCGGCAATAGTTGGTCCCAATGGTAGCGGCAAGAGTAATGTAATAGATTCTATGTTGTTTGTGTTTGGTTATCGTGCTAGCAAGATTAGATCGAAAAAGATCTCTGTCTTAATACACAATTCCAGCAAGCATTCGAATCTGAATAGCTGCACTGTCTCTGTACACTTTCAGAGAATCATCGATAAAGTAAGATATAATTTTGTTTCGAAATAAGTTGTAAAAGTATATACATAACATATAATGTTATCGATAAAGTATAAAATTATTTTCATTAATTCATATTTAAATTATTTTCAAGGATCTCGAAGGAGACTACGAAGTCGTCCCAAATAGTGAGTTTGTCATATCTAGGACTGTGTTTAAAGATAGTTCATCATATTATGAGCTTGATAAGAAGAAAGTGCAATTTAAGGAAATTGCCAAGGTTCTCCGGTTTCATGGAGTCGACTTGGATCACAATCGGTTTTTAATATTACAAGTAAAATAAAATCGTATACATATTCTTTTTGTTTATTAAATTTCTACTCACTAATTATGTATTTATAATTAATATAACATTAATTATAGATTATATATTTTATACTAGTAAAAAATGTAAAAAATATTTTGTATAGGGTGAAGTAGAACAGATTGCAATGATGAAACCCAAGGGAGAAAATGAAAATGATATCGGAATGTTGGAATTTCTGGAAGACATTATTGGCACATCTCGTTATAAGGAACCTCTGACAAAGTTAGCAGACAAAGTTGAAATGTTAACAGAGCGTAGGGTAGAGAAGTTACATCGTCTCAGAGTTGTCCAGAAGGAAAAGGAGAGTTTGGAGGAGCCTATGCAAGAAGCAGTGCAATACCTAAAGACAGAGAACACAATAATCAGATTACAACATCAACTTTATCATTGTAAGAGGTGAGAATATGAAAGTAAAGCTTTATATTTTACTATCAGAAATCTTTGGAATATTATGACAGTTTAGATGAAAGTTGCAAATATTTTTTTCAGATCCGAAGCAATAAAGGAACTTGCGGAGCATGTGGCGAAAAACGATACTCTAGACAAGGAACAAACCGCGTTGATGGATGAGATGAAGACTGTTCGTGAGCAGAAAGAGGAAAAGACTACAATTATTAAGAAGAAAAGTAAGAAATGGGGTACTTTACAGCAACAGAAGGATGAGGCTACGGCAAAGTTCGACAAATTACGCAAGCAGGATGAGTCGTTACACGCCGAACTAGTCGAAACGAATAAACGGAGGAAAGCTAACACAGCATCTATCAAGACGGTAATTTTTCATATTATCTCTCTCTATTGAAATGAAAAATTACGTTGAATTTATAATTTATAAATTACAAATAAATATTTTATAAGGTTATATATATTTTTTTGTTTATATTAAATTATATATTTGATAATTGGTATGATGGTGAATAGGAAGAAAACAAGATGGAAGAACTGCTGAACGTACCGGAAAAGAATACAAAAGATATCGAAGAATGCGAGAAGTTGATTGAAACACACACGATCAATAAAGAAAAAGAAGAGACCGCGTTAACGACTTTGATGGCGAGTCTACGAACACAAACGGAGCCGTTGTTGAATGAACGATCCAATTTGGAAAAGGAACTTATATCTCTTAGGAAAAACGTGGATCAAGCGAAAGCGGCATATGATATTGCACAGTCCGAGCTAGAGCTTTATACATCGGTGGAGAAGGTTGAAAAAGAAAAGCTAGAAAATCTCCGAGAAGCTGTAGAGAAAACAACAAGCACTCTTAAGGAACGACAGAAGCAGCTGGCGTTATTCGAGCGAAAAATTCCGCCAACCGAAAGTAGCTTGAAACAGGCACAAGATGAATTGAATGAGGCAAAAAGATGCGAAATCGAAAAAACCGCTCAGCTAAAGAAGCTGAGAATCACTTTCGAGGAACAGCGCTCTGCTATGCAAGCCAGCACATCGCGGAACCGTATCCTGGATGCATTAATGAGAGAGAAGCGAGAGGGACGGATGCCTGGAATATTCGGGAGACTGGTAAATATCATAGAAGCCTTTCCAACCTTTCGTGACATAATGAAATCTAATTGATTATCTAGATAAAATCGCCTTTTAATTAAATATAGTTTAAATTTTATTTGTTTCCAAATCTCAGATTGTATAATGTAGATATAATTCAGTGTATTTTTTACTATAATTAGATATAAAATGTTTCGATTTCGCGAATAATATATTGCAAGATTAATTATATAATATCATACTTTATTGCATCTTTTTACTTACTCTTCAAAGTATGTTTTTACTAAAATTTTCCTCTATATAGGGCGATTTGGGTGCTATTGACGGCAAATATGATGTTGCTATATCGACAGCATGCGGTCCGCTGGACAACATCGTTGTAGATACGTTGGCCACGGCGCAAGAATGTATTAGATATCTGCGGCAACATAATATAGGACGCGCAACATTTATACCATTGGAAAAACAACAGCGATTCCTGTCCAAGTGTCACAGTAAAATCCAAACGCCAGAAAATGTGCATCGATTGTTCGATCTAATAAAGGTAGAAGATGAACGGGTGCTGCCGGCGTTCTACTACGCTTTACACGATACTCTGGTGACGCAGGATTTGGATCAAGCGACGCGTATTGCCTATGGTAGGATACGTTATCGCGTGGTAACGTTGAAAGGCGAGCTAATCGAATTATCTGGTACAATGAGTGGCGGCGGACGTACAGTATTGCGAGGTCGAATGGGCCAAAAGGTGGTGAGGAGCGAGCCGTCGAATGCCGATGTCGAGAAATTGCAGTCACAATTAGATATCATATTCGAAGAGTGCAATAATCTGAGGGCAAAGCAGCAACCACTGGAGCAGCAAATTCATGTGTTAACGACTGCCCTGCAAGACATGAAAATCGACAGGCAAAAATTCAGCATCGAGGTACAGACGTTAAAAGAACAGGAACCATCGTTGCAAGCGCAGCTTAAAGCACAGGAAAAGAAAGTCGCCAATTCGATATCGGATCCAAAGAAGGTTGCTCAACTGCAACAAGCGTTAGACGCGGCAAAGTTGCACTTCGACGAGGTTGAAGAGAATTCCGCTTCGGTAGAAAGAGAGGTAGAGTGTATCAATAGCAAAATAGATGATATCTCTGGCAATCGGGTACGGAATCAGCAGAAGAAAATCGCGCAATTAACTAAATCGATAGACAAGGCCAAGGCGGAGGTATGCCGTCTGCAAGTGGCCATCAAGACTGCTGAAAGGAACGTCAAGAAGACGGAGAAATACATTGAAACACTGGAGAGCGACGTACACGCTTGCGAGGAAAGATTAAGAAACATTCAGAAAGAGCAATCTGAACTCGAGGAACATGCCAAGGTAATTATTGATGAATTGAAGGAGCTCAATGAGGCATTGACAGAACGAGATGACGCTTTATCGTCCTTAAGAGACGAGTTGAACGAGTTGCAGGCGCGCGAAGACAAGATGAAAGCGGTGAAGATCGACTTGGATCAAAAATTACATGAGAGCAGAAAATTACTGAAGGAACTTCAACAAGTAATTCCCGAATATAATCGAAAGATAGCGGATTTAAAATTACGAACGATTCCCTGTGAGACTTTGGAGCCGCTTAAAGACTTGACGGAGGAAGAGATCGACCAATTGGATGCAAAAATGGTGGCACAGAATCTACAAAAGGTTAAGAAGAGACTACCCGAGCAGATACCTAATATGCAAATCATTGCGGATTATCAGGAAAAGGACGCATTGTACATACGTCGCGCTGCCGATTTGGAGGAAATGACGTTGATGCGCAATAAGATGCGCGATATCTATGAAACCGCTCGGCGACGTAGAATTCAAGAATTCCAGGATGGTTTTAGCCTGATTACCATGAAATTAAAAGAAATGTATCAGATGATCACATTGGGCGGCGATGCGGAATTGGAGCTAGTGGACTCGTTGGATCCATTTAGCGAGGGTATCGCATTCAGTGTGCGTCCACCGAAGAAATCGTGGAAGAGCATCAGCAATCTCAGCGGCGGTGAGAAAACCTTGAGTTCACTGGCGCTAGTTTTCGCCCTTCATCACTATAAACCTACGCCGCTATACTTTATGGATGAGATTGATGCGGCGCTCGACTTCAAAAATGTCTCAATCGTCGGTAACTACATCAAAGAGCGCACGAAGAACGCGCAATTCATCGTCATCTCACTACGCTCAAACATGTTTGAATTGGCCGATTATCTAGTGGGTATCTATAAAACATATAACTGTTCCAAAAGTGTGACTCTCAATTTGGGCCGTTACTATGAAAACAACGGCGTCTTACCGCCCACGCAACTCACTTCCAAGAGCTACGCGACGCAAGCTTCGCAGAGAACGCAAGCACTCTTAACGCAACGCGTCCAAGCTGGTTCACGCAAGGAGAACACTGCACCTGTATTGAATAACAATAATGCGAAAGAAACACAGTCAAGCGAGGAGAAGGTGCTGTCTGCGAAAGATAACACGAAGGAAGTGGTGCAAAATGGAGAAAAGACGCCACAAAAGACGAAGAACAATAAAGCGAAAGAAACATCGTTAAACGCAGAAAAGTCGCCAGCTATGAAGAGCAATAACGCAAATAAGACGCAACAAAAGGAACAACCGGAAGTCGATCAATTGAGGTAAATATTGAGAGGTCGAATTTGAGAAATTGAACGAGATTGAGAGATTAAATGTTTCTTAAAATTTATAACAATTGCCATATTATATTCTGGAAAACGAAAAATTACATAATATATTTTTCTTATATTATATGTAGAAATTAATTGACTTCATGATTATATTATATTTTCGATTATTGGTAACACAAATATGTCAAAAATTTCCTTCATAGTTATAGTACTTTCCATATTATAGTATGTACATTTTAGTAAATTAGTAATTAGTGACGATCGTTATATCTTTTATTAATATGATAAATTAATCGAGTTAATAAAATAAAAAATATATTTTTTACAATAAAACGCGAGATTATATATGAATTATATCGAATTATATATGAATTGTATTGGACTTGTCACACACATTATAAACAATTTCTCTTATTTGATTTCACTTTATTTCACTACATGATATTACTGTACAATTATTTAACTATATTTTATATAATAGATACGAATCTTTTAGGATAGAAATTGTAATTAAAATAACATTGCACGTTAAAATTAAGATATTTTAAAATAGATAATAAAATAAATTTTAAAACATTCTATACACACTATACAATATTAACACATAGTGATTAAAAATAAAAATATTAGATTTTTAGGATTTGTCTAGAGTCAAAAAATACAAATGTTTATTCAATTATATGAAATATTAAAATTTCATATAGCAATGAAAGACTAAAGCGGTTTAATTATTTACTTATGTATTTTGCAATTGAAATTTACTGGATGTTAATTGTTTGTATTGCAGTCTTCCAGATTTAGAAGTGTGTATGATACCACAACAAACACCAGCTCGGCGCTCCAGTAGGCTTGCAAGGAAAAGCGAGGAGATACAAGGAAGAACAAGTATTAACAAAGAACCAATCAATAAGAGGCGAAAATTGAAGTGACTGAACAATTTTGCAAATGACTTCGCCGTCCCCAAGAAGATTAAATTTTATTTATAAAATTATACGTGCGATCGTGTCGCAGAGAGTTATGCGTCTACTCCCTATGCCAATGAATCTGGATTCAAATCCAGCTAAACATTGAATCTATTCGATTGCCAACTCTCGAAAGGCAATAATGGCAATCTACTGAGAGTATTTTGTTAAGAAAGATGGCCACCTTTTAATCTCTAAGTCGTTCGGAAACAGCATTAAAGTATAAGCCCAATATGTCTGCAGAAAATAATAAAAAGTCTTTGTAATAATGAATTATGGATGGACGTGTTCTGAAAATATAAATTTAGTATTATAAAAAGAAGAGATAATGCATGTATGCAAACAGTCGGATGAGGTTCAATGTATTGAGGAAATTAGTTTCAATTCTCTTAAATATATTGTATAACGACAACATATTTAAAAGAATTAAAATTACTTTTCGACCTCGAGTGTCACGCGACTGTATGCACGCACAAATCTTTTTATAATCATATTAAATTTATATTTTCAGAACACATAGCATTTTATAAATTAATGATAAAATTAAAACAAACGTTACATACATTAAATAAAATAATCAAGATTTAATAATTATAGTAAGTAGTGAGTCTAGGCCGGTTCTAACCCAGGGGCTCCGAGGGGGGGTGAGGGGCGAGGGGGAACCGGCGGGGGGGGTGACGTCACGGGGATGATGTCACGTGGGGGGGGGTGACGTCGTGCGGGGATGATGACGTCATGCGGGAGATGATGACGTCACGCGGGGATGATGACGTCACGTGCGGGGGGATGATGACATCACGTGCGGAGGATGATGACGTCACGTGCGGGGAGTGACGTCACGCGCGGGTAAGGGGGAGGTCCGCGGTGCGACCGGTGGACGAGGGGGTCCGCGCGGGGAAGGGGGGGATCCGCGGCGCGAGCGATGGACGAGGGGGTCCGCGCGGGAAGGGGGGATCCGCGGCGTGAGCGATGGACGAGGGGATTCGTGCGGGAAGGGGGGATCCACGGCGTGAGCGATGGACGAGGGGGTCCGCGCGGGTAGAGGGGATCCGCGGCGCGACCGATGGACGAGGGGGTCCGCGCGGGAAGGGGGCATCCGCGGCGGGCTCGCGATGTGTCCACGTGTGAGAAGGACGGTGCACTGATTTGAAAAGGATAGCGTAAAGTGTGTGAAGAGGATAGTGCGACAAGGATGGCATCAAGTGTGACAAGGACGACATCAACATACGACAAGGATGACGTCAACGTGGAACAAGGACGACGCATTGTAAGATGCTGCATAGGTGGGAGAAGGACGACGCAAAGGTAAGTGAGTGATAGCGATGAGCATATGAATGAGAGAGAACGATAATATCGCGAAGAGAACGCATACGAAAGAGAACGATAATAGCTAAGATAACGCGTGCGAGCGAGAACGAAGATATCGCGAGAGAGAACGATATCGCTATACTTACAACTAGCGCAAGAGAGACGCAAAGGATGGGAACGCAAGGAGAGGCGCGTAAATAAATACATTTCTTTTTTTTTAAATTAAAATATAAAATTAATGTGTGCGTGTACTATACAATTTTGTGTGTGTGTGTGTGTGTGTGTGTGTGTATGTGTGCGCTTAATATATAATAATATAAAGTATAAAATATAAAATTTAAAAAATATAATAAAAATATATAATATAAAATAAAAAAATATATATAAGGGGGAGGGGGCGATGCGCCGGGCTAAGGGGGAGGCCGCTTCTGGAACAGAAAAAAAAAATGATGTGTTAATAGAAATATATTACGATAAGATTTATAAAAAAACACTTACATCTATCGATCCATTCGTGTTCCTCCACTCCTCTTTCCTCCTCCTCCTGCTCCTCATTCTCCTCTTCTCTTTCCCCATCCCCCTCTTCCTCCTCTTCTCTTTCTCCATCCTCCTCTTCTCTTTCCTCTTCTCTTTCCCCATCCTCCTCTTCCTCCTCTTCTCTTTCCTCTTCCTCATCCTCTTCTCTTTCCTCTTCCTCCTCCTGCTCCTCTTCTTCTATGTCCCATTGTTCCTCTATTTCTTCGTGGGGCTCTTCCCCGAAGAGCCGCCGCAGGTCGAAAATATCTTCGACCTGGCGACTCTCCGGGGTGTCGCCCCACATATATGAAAAGTGGCTTCTTCTAGCCCGACGCACCGTCCGCACCCATTGCCTCCATTCAATGTTTATGAAGCCCGGTATCCGGACTTCATCCTGGAACTATATCAAAAATATTTATTTAAAAATACACAATTTTTACAATTTTTATAAAATAATCATAATACATTCAATACTTACATTCCACAGGAACGTCAGCTTCAGGAACACGATGCACAGAATGTCAAATAATTTTTTCTTCCATAGAGGGTATATATTTACGCGATCCATTTTTATTTATTTTTTTCGGCTCTTCTCGTACACGGTTCAGAACTTATGACGAGGCAACGAGGTCTCGGTATGGGGTTTTATAGTAGAGATGTAGCATTATCACCATGTTAAAAACGCATCGTAAGACAAAAGTATGGTCCCATGCAACTCAGCGTGGTATATAATATAATATTAATATTATCATATCGCGACTTTGTGAGGAGACAACGAGGTCTCGGTACGAAACTTTAGAATAAGGACGTATCATTATCGCTTTACCAAAAACGCATCGTAAGACAAAAGTATGCATGATATAATATAACATTATAATATAATGTGTCAACCCTGCTCGAACGGTTATCGAACGGAAACGAACGCAAACGAACGCCCGTCGAACGGCTATCGAACGGTCATCGAACGGAAACGAACGATCGTCGAACGGAAACAAACGCCCGTCGAACGGTCATCGAATGCAAACAAACGCTCGTCGAACGATCATCGAACGGAAATGAGCGACTGTCGAACGCAAACGAACGCTCGTCGAACGGTCATCGAACGGAAATGAACGACCGTCGAACGGCTATTGAACGGTCATCGAACGCAAACGAACGACTGTCGAACGGCTATCGAACGGTCATCGAACGGAAACGAACGATCGTCGAACGGAAACAAACGCCCGTCGAACGGTCATCGAATGCAAACAAACGCTCGTCGAACGATCATCGAACGGAAATGAGCGACTGTCGAACGCAAACGAACGCTCGTCGAACGGTCATCGAACGGAAATGAACGACCGTCGAACGGCTATCGAACGGTCATCGAACGCAAACGAACGACTGTCGAACGCAAACGAACGCTCGTCGAACGGTCATCGAACGGAAATGAACGACCGTCGAACGGTCATCGAACGGAAACGAACGCTTGTCGAACGGAAATGAACGCCCGTCGAACGGTCGTCGAACGGTAATTGAACGGTCATCGAACGGAAATGAACGGTCATCGAACGGAATTGAACGGTAATTGAACGCCCGTCGAACGGAAATGAACGCCCGTCGAACGCCCGTCGAACGGAAACGAACGCCCGCTGAACAGTCATCGAACGGTAATTGAACGGTCATCGAACGGAAACGAACGCTTGTCGAACGGAAATGAACGCCCGTCGAACGGTAATTGAACGGTCATCGAACGGAAATGAACGGTCATCGAACGGAATTGAACGGTAATCGAACGGAATTGAACGGTAATTGAACGCCCGTCGAACGGAAATGAACGCCCATCGAACGGAAACGAACGACTATCGAACGGAAATGAACGGTTGTCGAACGGAAATCAACAGCTATCGAACGAAAACTATATTCAATTATCAAATATTTAAATATTTTATCATATACCACAATATAGTATCGAAATACAATATCTGCGGCAGCTGTGTCACGTACGGAAACACGATACTGCACACGTACATAGATAGAGATGAGGAAAGAAAGGAGAGAATAAGAAAGACGAATAATTAAAAATATATTGCATCATCAATTTATTATAAATATGGATTCGACGAATCATTATCATGATGTTTCAACCACCAATTATAAATCTTAAATACATTTTCTAAAGCGCAATTTTTTACATGATTTTCACAACGTACAGTATTCTTAACATCTAACTTATTTAAAGAAGCTACATCCTCATAGTCTGCATCCAAAGTTTCGATAATCACATCGTTTCTCGCATCATTGTCCAGTATATCAGCTAACCATTGTCGTTTTTCGTGCCCTTTAACGTACACGAGAGATGACGCATCATCATCCTCCCCCGTTGCACCCATCACCGCTGTCGTAATTAAACGTTTCGATTTCCAATATGAAACGTGTCCATCATTCCACGATAATCCATGGTGATTTTTCATCAACCATAAAACCTGACATCTCTCAGATTTTGTGAGAATGTGCCATGGTTCGGGACATGTAAAAATGTAATGAGAAAGTATGGATCCCTTTCTCAGAACCGCAGCTTCCTTCACGACAAAATTTTTGCCAACGATAAATCCTTGTAGATCCACAAACGTTGGCACAGCCATGATGACAAGATCCGATCGCAGACTGATGTCGATCGTCAAACATCTCAACTTTTATATTTTTCATATGCAATGGAGGGGATATTTGCTGACTTATGTAATTTTGCGGACTACATTGGTCAATGGATTATATTCGACAACCCGATCGTGCAAGATGAGACAGTAGGCGGTAGTATTCGCCGGTATGTTTTCCCTGCATTCAAACTCTATTCTCACGTCCACGGTAGCAGTTTTGACAGACTCGTTTTGTCGCGAGCAATCAATGACCGCGAGAGGACCGCAATGTAGAAACTTTGAAATGGTTAATAGCGTGGTGCTGTTATCGCATCCGTAATAAGATTTGCGAAAACGAGAGTACATGTCGAATAGAACGGCGAATCTATTTTTTTCAAAATCTAAATTTAAATCATCGTAGGGATAAAATTCCGAGTTTAAATAGAGTTTAACGTTGGTCAATTTGCAGTCATCGAATAATGTAACATCTTGTGACACTGAATTCTTTTTACCAGTTTGCAGTGCAAAGATCACATATCGTGGTTTCTCTAGCTGGGAGGCAGCTTTCACGGTCCATGAATGCTTAGTCGTGCTATGCAGCAGAGGAAATTCATATAGATCCCAAGATCTGAAACTCATGTTCAAGTATCGTCCGCTTTCCAACATTTGCAACATCGACAATTTATTAATCTCGTTCAATATTACATGAGGCATACGCCACTGTATCTTGAGTAATTCAATCTCAGCTTCCGACGATGGGTGTCCGAATAGACAATTATTATCGTTGCGCGAACGTATCAAAATCAATTCGTGACGAGCATTAATCATAACGCGTTTATAATCTTCGCAAAATCCCAGCAGCATGTTGAGCGGTACGCAATAGTTGAAATAATTTTTGTCACCATTGTACGTCAAATCCCACGCAGCGTTCTTCAAGTTTATACTTTTCTGGTGCGTTAGAGAGACATAATTTTTGAGCGTCGAAGTTATTCCAACATTTCTGTTGCGATCAATCTCTACTCCGTCGAGTTCGTATCGAAGCTCATCAAACATGAATGCGACGCAATTGTTTCCCAATACAAGCTTCATTTCATCATTCGCTTTACGCACATTAAACCTTCCCTCGATGTAAAGAAAGCTTTCGCACGGTAACGTGTACAAATCCTGATGTTGTATAGGTATTCGTATCTCGTCGCTGTATCCAAGCGTCGTATTAGCGTACGGATTGTATGTATGAGTCTCAATCTTGACGATGCGATCGTCAAAGACTGGCTCACCTCCGATATTCAAAATATCAATCATTCTTTTCGTACGATGAATCCCAATGATTTTAAAAATTCACGATTCAACGCGCTCAGCTTCTTCTTAATGGCTATCTTATTATTGTCACCCGATACCGCAATAGTATTGTCCCTCGTAAAAGTATTGTCTCTCGCGTGCTCCGTTTCGTTCAGCACGAGCATACTATGTTTGTCGCCGCCGTATATGCAATCTTACGGTAATTTCCTCTCCTCGAAAATCGAGCAATCGACCTCTTTGATCCACAAAACGTATCGTTAAATCCGTAATGCTCCGTACGATGATCGGCAGATAAATGATCTGTGCCGGCGTTTCCAATATCTTATATCCTGGCGGTACGCTCGGTGAAAATTCATGTATCGTGTGTACGCGCATGCCATTGCTGTACGCACCAGTAGTCATGTTACATTCTATACGAATAATATTTACGTTTATAATATTAACCGGTTCGTCCGATTCGTACCACTCGCGAGGTTACAATATACGATTCGACGAGAATCCAAGCAAGGATCCTACATTGTCGGGTTTGGTAAAGTTTATTCTGTAGGCACATTTGATTTCGCTCTTTAGCGTGCTATGATTGGCGCGAAGCGCTATTGGATATTCCTCATCATAATCGTTTTCAACATCTTTGGAAAGGTGTTCATCTTGCAAAATTGCACGTTTGAGATAGTCATTTATAGCGTGCAATTCGTACGATCCTTCGGGAATCGTAATTTCCTTGTCGTCGTTGCCAAAGTAAAATTTATTATTCGAAAAATTTACGTTCGGAATTGTATGATAAGTTTCAAAATCCGTTAATCCAAGCTCGTAATCGGCATCGGTCAAATCTATAGCGGGAAAATAGCTTACAGCGAGAACGCTGCTTCTGCCAGTCAACGTAAGTGTCAGTGACATGTCGAACGAATACTGAGTCGTGACGATGGATTGTCAGGCTTTAAATTGATCGTCGACTGTTTGAAGAAATTTTAAACACAACTGTCCACAGATGCTCTGATTGTAACTTTGATAAGATGCGTAATTGTATTCAATTTTCACTCGTCCGAAATATCGCACAAGTTCCTTGGGTGGTCAAAGGTTTCCAAAACTATCGAAATATACGACACGATCTCCCCTCTTTGCGTACGCTACCCAATGAGTACCGGGACCATCAACGTCATCCAAATTGACGATACCGCTCTCGTTTCGTCGTACACCGCTTATCGGTAAATTATTGCGCATGAAAACACCTCTAAAGAAAGATATGTGCATACGTTTTGCCAATTGTTCCAATTGCACGTTAGTTGTCGCACCCGTAGGCATTTTTAATGTTTTTTCGACGTTTTTTTTTTTCTCTTAGACTTTGTTGAGAATCCCTGTCCACGCTTGTACGGAGCGAGATAAAGTCCGCGACCTTCCATAGCGCGATTGTGACGCTGCAACTCTTCCAGCTGACGTTACGCCGCCTTGCTATCGTTTACCGCCTTTGCGATTCCCGCCGCACCGCCGGCCAAAGAACCGACAACTCCCAACAACGGTAAAAGTGGTAAAATACCACCGCGTTTCGCTACTGAAGTATTCGTTTTTTCCTCCTCTTTGTCGTCGATGGCTTTTTCATCCCCATGCCGAGTTTTGTCTTTGCCTTCATTGCCGCCCAAACAGTCGTAGCGGCTACTCTTTCGCCAAGAGTCGAATCCCTCGCGGTAATGCGTTCTCGCGCTCTTGCAGCTAGTATGCGATCCGCGACGTGTCGTTGACCGAGGTCGTTGCTTCGCGAGTAAGCAATGTCGTGCTCGCGACAAGCGGCGTCCAATGGATTGATGCCTCGATCGCCTCTAGCCAATCGTTTCTCTAATCGAGTTCCCGGGCCGCAAAACTGATAACCGGGAATATGTAATTCGATGGGAAGCGCGTTTATCGCACGATTTAAGAGACCGCTACCTCTTACGATTCTCGCTGACATTCGTAGCAATCTTTTATTAACGGTGGCGGACCGTCGATGTGCGTTCGCTGCCACGGTTGATTGTAATGTCGCATGCACGAACGATATTGTCGAACCTCCGAATCAGCCTTTATATATTCTGGAAGCTTGTCCCACAATCGTTCCACGTAATCACCAAAATTTTGCAGTAAAACAATCTTTGGGATATACTGCAGTTGTTCGGTGGTAAGCCGGAAAATGTCTCTGTCATCCAACAGAAGGAGAAACATTTTTGATACTGAATGGTTTCGAGTTGAGACACCTCTATAAATAGGTCTCCCCCTCGTGATCATTTGCAAAATTGATTCGAAAGAGAAAACATGCGGTTCGTGCGACAAGCGCGGATAATCAAAGTATCAAATTTCGATGATAGACTAATATCGGAGAAAAAAGTACGCAAGCATGGAAACATGCTACCGACTACTATACGCGGTATCGTTTGCGGCCCTTCAAACTGCGGTAAGACAAACGTGTTGATTAGTTTGATAGAAAGTCCGTACGGTGTACGTTTCGAGAACATATACGTATACTCGAAATCGCTTCAACAACCGAAATATAGATATTTGGAAAATTTACTAGCACCTATAGACGAAATTGGTTATTTTACATTCTCTAATAACAGCGATGTCATTCCACCGAGCGAGGCGCTTCCAAATTCCATCTTTATCTTTGATGACGTGCATGTGACAAGCAAGATACGATAAGAGAATACTTTGCAATGGGTCGACACTCGAGCGTCGACTGTTTCTATCTTTGTCAAACGTACGCCAAGATACCTAAGCATCTTATACGCGACAATGCGAATCTTTTGATTTTATTTAAACAAGACGGCACAAATTTGAAACATGTGTACAACGATCATGTAAATACCGACATGTCTTACGACGATTTCCGCGCATTGTGTCAGAAATGTTGGCAACGCAAATATGGCTTCGTAGTCATTGATAAAGACAGCACGTTGATCAATGGACGATATAGAAGAGGATTTAACGATTTCGCGATACCGTAAAGCGATCAGTCGTCATCGACACATCGATCGAGCATCATGAACGGTGATCGCGAAAAGATTGCGAGAGAGATTGCAAAAACGAGCGAATCAATTCGCAAAAAATATCGCGTTTTGAAAACTAGTAAAATGGAGGAAGACGTTGCATTGGAAAGACAATTTAAGCCAATTACCGAACCTTTAAAACAGCTTGTCGAAAATACTGTGGAATCTGATGCGCCGAAAATCGAGCCGTTGAGTTTGACGTTTGGAGAGAAGCACGAGGAAAAAATAAAAAAGTCAAAGCAAGGAATAAAGCGAGCACGGATAAATATGCCGATAAACGATTCGCCGATATATTCGACACCGAATCGATCAAAACGAAGGAAACAATTTTCTAATATGGCTACTGTTTCTACTCCGATAAAAGTACAACCGCATCAAACAATGCCATCCCCGTCCGTCGAAGAAATTTACGAGACCACGCCCGATTCGTTTGTAACATCAGTCCGACACGAATTAGAAACGTCCGAAGGTCAGAAAACGTTCCGAGATCATTTTGGTCCACTAGCGCAAAAATATATAGGAGCTATCATGAGTGTTGATAAAAATAAGAGTATGGATTACGTCTACGGTGTTAAATTTACCAGCGAAGGAATGATGCTCGGTGATAAACGTTTCGATGTGGACATGGAAGATAATATGATTATCGATGGAATAAAATATACGGGAACCGAAGGTATCTACGATTTGATTTTTAAAAAATTTCCCAATCATAAAAAATACACTCAAGACGATTTGTATAAATATCAAAGTATATTAAAAGCAACAAATGCGCATAAACGTGACAACAAAGTTAATAATCCTATTAAAACTAATAAAGGATACAAATACAAATATATAATTGCACCATTATTCCCCGATAGAAAAGTGGGAAGAGGTATAGACGCACCGCGCACCATGACGCTAAGCGATAACATGATCGATTACGTGCATTGGAACGATCCCAACGAATTGGTAGATCGTTTGCGATTGCTGGACGCCTCACGTCGAGCCGGCAACAATGCTCACGACAATGAAATCTTGTCAATTATCGAAGAACTTCGCGAGGCTGGCATTATTATAAATTAAACTATGCGTCAACGATACGTGTCATTCGGTCAAAGTTCTCGGTACCGAAATGTCGATTAATAAATTTGGATTATCGCTCGGAACATCGAATAATTTGTACTATCAATGGAATGGATTATTGAGAAATTACGTTCGCGATAACGCTCTCTGCCAGACTACTACCGGCTTTGACGCAAGGTTGCGCAAGATTCAACGTGTAGCGCAACCGGAAGCTGATACTGACGCCGTCAACAAACGATAAGTGGATAAACTTTTGAGAGATCGACAGGGAGAAATTGAGCAAAAAATTATCGCGCTTGAAACACACGTGCAGGCGCTACGAATAATGATGGACGAGATAAAGAATGTGCTGAGATATGCAACATCTGACTCGACACAGTAAACGAGACATACTATCGCAATATTAATTATGCCTCGATCAAACGTGCGAAAGAAGAAAAACACCTCCGAAAAGCGACAACTTGTCGAGGAACTACATGCTCCGGCGAGAAGAAATTTTCCACGAAGACGTGTCATTGTACGCGGATACGACGATCTGTGGCAGGCGGACGTGGTCGAGATGCGTTCGTATTCTCGACTCAACAAGGGTCATAAATACATACTCACAGTTATCGATGTGTTGAGCAAGTATGCGTGGGCCGTACCGCTCAAGAGTAAGAGCGGAAACGAAATGTCCGAAACGATTGCAAAGATTATTGGAGACGATAAAAGGTGTCCGAAAAATTTTCAAACCGACAGAGGAAAAGAATTTTACAACGCGAGTGTGCAGAAACTCATGAAGAAACACAACATTAATCATTACTCGACGTATTCCATTATGAAAGCCTCGGTCGCGGAACGATTCAACCGTACTTTGAAAAACAATATGTGGAAAATGTTTACGCTCAACGGAAATTACAAATGGATCGACGAGCTATCTCGACTCGTTGCAGAGTATAATACGCGAAAACATCGCACCATCGGTATGAGACCTGCCGACGTCATTCCAGCGATCGCTGAAAAACTTTTAAATACGGTGTATAGCAACGTAAAAATTGCGGCTCCGACAAAATTTAAAGTAGGCGATTCTGTACGCGTGAGCAAATACAAGACCATCTTTGAAAAAGGTTTCACACCTAATTGGACGACCGAAGTTTTTAAGATTGTCGAGGTGCAGAAAACTAATCCCGCGACATTCATACTCGAAGATTCGCGTGGAGATCCCGTCGCTGGAGGATTCTACGAATACGAATTACAACGCGTCGCTAATCCCGACGTATATCTCGTGGAAAAAATTTTGCGGGAAAAGGGTGATGACGTATACGTGAAATGGTTGGGAATGAATAAATCATACAACTCTTGGATACATAAAAATAGTGTATTATAAATATTTATTAAAATAATATACATATAAACTATATAAATAATTTAATATATAAATATTTAATAATATAAAAATATATAAAATGTATTAAATATAAAAATATATACATGGTTATGTACAAAATATACAATTAATAATAAATAAAATATACATTTATTTACAATGGTATTCTATAATGTCCCCACGGTAACGTATCGGTGGTTTCGGGTACGATATACCGCTTATCGTCGTACGGACTCAGAGCAATTTTCGTCTCGCAGATCGTGTATACTTGGTGCAGTTTAGATCGTATACACGACTGCTGACGCGTCATTTCAATTTCTTCTTTCAAACACCGCGTGTAATCGTCAAACGTTATCGTTCTCGCAACAACGTTACTCTTGACACCTTTAACTTTCTTCGTGTCCTTTTTCCCATTCACTCGTAACGCGTACATCTTTGCTCTGAGCCCGACGAATTCGGTCATTATGGTACCGTTGTTTTCGTCCTTCATCAGGCCCGGTACCTTTTTATTTACAAGCGGTATACCGTACGCATTATCCACCGCATAATCGCTCGTGTCGAATCTGATGATATCACGCTTCATATTCTCATACACATCCGCGCACTCAATGTGATATATGAGACTGTCCGTATCGGTGTACATTACCCGGCATTTGTCGCGATACATTGGCGTCATATACTCGTGATGAAACTCGTACAAACATGTCTTGGATATGTCGAGTATGCACATACCCACGTAAATCGGTTTGTAGAATTTCACCTCGAGTTTACGCAATTCCACAGCGATTAAGTTTTCTGAAAAAACGCTTCTGCTGTGGAAATTTGGTTTCGCAATCATTGCCTCTGCGCCGTACCGACCATCCCACTTTGTTAATAATTTAACATCGACACGATTGCGCACATTTTCCATCGTTTTACCAAACACCGCATTGTTCATTAATTTATATAAATTTTTTTCGAAATCATTTCTAGCCAATGTTCTAAAATGTGTATTTAATTCTATGTAATTTCGAAGCCAGGGAGATTGTGAAAACTGTAAAATTCGATGTATTTTTGTAACGCGAAGACCGTGACGCGTACACTGCTGCAGGTTGTGGTAGTGTATCACGTAACGCTTCTTATCGTATAGCGTTGCAAGCAATTTGAATTCCCGCTTGCCAGGTGGTTTGTCGCGTGTCGGGCAAAACGGTAGGTCAGTGTGCGCATCGTGAAGATGTTGCGGGTACTCGAGGTCCACTTCGAGGACATAGCCTGTAGGCGAATCTAGCGCGATGGATGATACGTCAAAATTGGTCACGTCGTCGACCCATCGAAAATCGGCGTAAGGTAACGGTTGACACATTGCCCATCCGTACAAATTATTTACATCAAAGTACATCAAGTACGATGCTGGTTTCGATGGATCGTACGACTCCATGTACTTGTTATTAGCGCGAGCATATCTACCCGAACATTGACTCAGACCACCGCGTATACCACGTTCGATGAACATAACCATGTCGATGTCAGTAAGCAACTCGAACGTAATTTTCGTATGCTTCAACATGGCGTCCCACGTGTATCCGGGGAGAGTATAGTAATACGCGGGGTCGAGTCCGTAACTTTCGATACATTTATCTCGAAAGTTTTCGAAAATGTCGGCTAATAACAAGACATCAATTTTAAGATATAAATCGCTATATTCGCCTAGCGTCCGAATGGAGAATCGCGTCCAGATGTTCTCGGCGTGCGCGTAATCGCTCTCGGATACAGTGTCACCGGTCAAGGAACTGTAAAATTATTCGCGCGGTGGTAAACACGTATCTTGCAACCTATCTACCGAGTCGATGTATTCATACGGAAATACACCTTTCCGCGTTAACAAATTGAAATTTTCTGTTGATAAATTTTGATATTCTGATTTTAAAATTTTGAGTTTGTCTTTATCCAAAAACGATGCCAATTTGTCGAGACTCGATGCGAGAAATTTGAATGAATCGATGAAACGTAATTTTACATGATTTTTTGATTCTTCATCCATACAAACATCTTTTGTGAATGAAATATATTTCTCTTTTGTTATCGGAAGTAACTCGATTTTCCCTTCGAACGATGTGGCTATTTCCTCGATAATAAAGTGTGAATCATAACCTGATAAATTATGAAAAACTATGGGAATACAAAAAGATTCTTTATAATTTAAATTGCAATTTGAGTGTGCTGGACCTCTGTACCGCCCGGTCAGATGGCAATGATCGCGAACGCGTGTATCGTCTTCCACGAACGGTTTTTCGCATATATGACATTGAGTGGCGCTATGGAATTTTTCCCACTCTTCGGACGTCAAATTTACCATGGGGACATTTGTTTTTAAAATATTTTTTACACGTAACGCTAAATTTTTGAGGTCTTCGGCGAACCAAGCTATACAATCGGCGCTACGACGCGAATGATATGTCGATAAAGATTCGTCATACGAACAATGTACATAGTGAGCTATACTAACTACTTGGTGATGTTGATATGCGTTTTTCTCTTCATCCATCTTGGCCAAAACGCATTCCAGGTCGGCGTAGACCACAAATGGAAGCCGCTCCTTCCGATTAAAGTTATTGAACTCGAGCCACTTGTCCTTATCGCTCGGCAATCGGACAGCGCAATCGTTCATCTTTCCACAGTCGACCGTATGCGACTGCAACTTGGCGTCCGAATCAAAGTAATGTAAGCATCTGTAAAAGAAAAATTTTTTAAAGATTTATATACAATTTGCTACATAACTTATAATTATTCAAATAATATAAATTAAACTTACCGGTCGCAGATATATTTCTTGTGCTCCTTTTTGCTCAATTGTGAGCTCACGAGCCGGGATAAATTCTTAATCCAAGTGAAATGTCCAACGCTGTTGTCGTCTTCAATGTACAGCAAGTTGATATGCTTATCCCGCTTCTGCTCCGTAAGACGCATCGGGACAATGCTGTTCTTGTCTTCGATGCTGTACACATTTATAGAAATGTCATTGGCAAGTTCAAAATTTTTTATTTGGTTCACAGTCATTGGAAACTCAATGTTCTGGAGATTCAGCACTGTCGTGTAATGCGGGTACGATGATTCCCGTTCCGCCTTTCTTTCGGCGGGGTATAGTGCGGCGACCACTGCCCACGCGAAACATGCATTGTCCTTTGATTGTACATTAATCACCGCTCTTTTCAACATAATCTCCCGCGGTAACTTAATGTGACATCCCGCACGCATAGGATTATACTTATTTATATTTACAGTTAAATTTAATATTCACGACAAAGCCCACCCGCTGTCGCGTTCCTGAAACTCTTCCAGAGACGCTAGGGTGGGTTCGATAACGCGCCGTTCGTACCACTCGCGTAAATCGGATGTGCGAAAGAGTTCATAGTTTTTCGTGTTTATACTTTTATTGGCGCGTTTATTCCCAGCCACAAATTCACCGTTAAATATTGTGTTCACTTTCACATTATAATGTTTTTTCATAACATCCTTCACATGTTCCAACACAATGTCTTTGGCATCATCGAGAAACTGGCGCGGTTCGATGTGATTATAATTTATCACTGCACCAGTCAATATACGACTCTCGAACGCCGCATCAATCTCGCGCCACGCAAGTCCATTTTGACGCGTGCTACATCCGGCACCCGTGTGTACGAAACGTCCACGTACCGAATTTTTCAACCCTTCGAGGCGCGCGATCCGAGCAATCAGCGATTGTCGATATCCGATCGATAATCGCGGTCGCTTGATGCGACTTTGCTCTTCCAACGACTCGATATACGTATCACATCGTTGCTCCCACACAATGTAATCTTCCAATGAATTCACCAAAGTGGATTGCTCTCGCAAACTTTGTTCCTCCATATTGTATCAGACTTGCGAAATGTGCTTCCCAATGATAGTTCCGGATGTACTTTAGCTACTGACGGGGTGTACCTCTTTATCATGATTTATATACTGTCTCGTGCATATCATTGAACATTCTAGAATGATTTCATCTTAAAAATTCCCTGGAGTAGCGTCTGCAATTTAACCTTGATAATTTCGCGTTTTGTCACATACATTTGAAAAATCTAACGTGGTTGCATCGGGAGCAGTCGTACATCGGTGCTTGATTTTAGCACATTCAGCTAAATCTTTGTCTAGGGGTGATGTGCGTTTTAACCTTGACGATTAATCTTTGTTCCGATGCGCATCTTAACCTTGAAAATTTCACGTTTTGTCACGTACATTTGAAAAATCTGACGTGATTGCATCAGGAGCAGCCGTACATCGGCGCTCCATTTTAGCGAATTCAGCTAAATCTTTGTTCTGGGGATGATGATGTCATCGCAGCCGTACATCGGCGCGACAAAATTTTAGAGGAAATTAAAATGTCGTGTCAGCAATAATCCCCTCTACATCGCAATTTGCGATACTATTTGAATTGATATTAATTCTAATACGATCAGTATTGCATCAATCGCGCGTGTGAAAGGTTCGCTGAAGAAATCGATATGAATTTTTACGTTCCGATTCGAAACGGTGAAACTCCACCGTGTAAGAAGCAAAAATGTGACACATAAGTTTCGATCGTTTAAAAATTTTATTTATTAATTTTTTAAATATTGATCTAATTTATATATTTTTATAGCATTCAGCCTCGTCGTGCGACTCGCATACTTGGAAGAAGATACGCTCTAACCCCAACGTCGTACAAGTATTTGGACATTGGAATAAGCGTTGGAGCTGTGTCGTACGTGGAACTGATTCTCGGTGATAATCGAGGTAATCAAATAGTGTTGCCTTTTTCAACATGGAATTTGTTGATGCAGAAGCAAGCAGACATTGAACAATTTCTACAATCGACTGCTCTCCCATTAAGGATTGGAGATTTATCGATTGAAATGTATCAATCGAAAATTGTAAAACTCACATTATGTGACAATTCTTTGTACATGAAACCACTGACATTATTACATTTATTTAATTTTGAAAATTGTATCGATCATATGCACAATTGGTTATGTGAGAATACGTATCTCGTAAATGAAAAATTTAAACAATTTGAAACTGTTTTACGACGTAACAATATTACTACTGTATGCGATGCTGTAAAAACGATACGTGATAGTGACGTCTTTAACAGTGAATCAATAATCGATTGCGAATTATTAACATGTGCTGTAAATGATATTCTTTACGATGCGTGCAATAAATAATTATTTTTATTCCATCTATGATTTTAATTCTTTCCTTCCATATGAATAAGAATAGTTATACTTTTCTCAACACGCTCCGCTAAAGATGTAGAGAAATGCTGAGGTAGATGAGACGTGATGCTCTAGTTGGAATGAGACAAAAGATATTAAAAGATATATAATGAAGAGGAGTCTGCGACATTAGAATATTATTTCTTTCGTTGTTCTGTGTTTCGTTAGTCTTGTGTTACGTTAGTGCAATGGCTGAAGACGATGTTATTATCATCGATGACGATACGGATGATGATGATTATTGGATGGAAAGAGAGAGAGAAATGGATGAGATGGAGAGAGAGAGAGAGAGGAGAGAGAAATGGAGGAGGGATCATCCGATGGGAAACCTGATTTCCGTTTTCGGACTAGTGATGATGAAGAATTACTTCAATACGAGCGGGAACAACTTTCAAAGAAGAATCTAGAAACTTCAATCGTTCAGTTTATAAGACATCAAGAGCTCGGCTTGGAAAAACTTCGCACAAATTCGTTGAGGACATTTCTTCTAGCTCGAGAAATATGTGCGCGAGATTTTGCAAAATATCATGGATGTAAATGTTTCAATATAGAACCTAATCATTCTAAAGTAAATTGTATTGGAAACAAACTGCGTGAAAATCTCGAATTAATAGAAGATTTTGAAAAATTGAAAGAAGATGATCATGAGAATATACTACGGCGGAAATTGGAAACGTTGAAGGTAAAATATTTTTGTCGATGTGTAATAAATTTAAAACATAAAATTAATATGTTTAATTTTAGAGTTTACGCGATGATATGAATGGTCGACGAGAGGATAAACAGATATGTGAATCCAAACCTGCATCAAAATATAAATTGTGTGTATTGTATAACGGTGAATGGAAAATGCCATGGAAAGTATTGTAAGTAACTTTCAATTTATAATATATCAAAAGTTCTAAAATAAATTATTGAAAACTATTCAAATGTCTTTTTCTGTTCCAGGAGCGGCTCCACTCAGCCCGGCACATCGACCCCTAGCATTCTAGGAGCGGCCTCCCCCTTAGCCCGGCGCATCGCCCCCTCCCCCTTATATATATTTTTTTATTTTATATTATATATTTTTATTATATTTTTTAAATTTTATATTTTATACTTTATATTATTATATATTAAGCGCACACATACACACACACACACACACACACACACACACAAAATTGTATAGTACACGCACACATTTAAATAAATTTTATATTTTAATTTAAAAAAAAAGAAATGTATTTATTTACGCGCCTCTCCTTGCGTTCCCATCCTTTGCGTCTCTCTTGCGCTAGTTGTAAGTATAGCGATATCGTTCTCTCTCGCGATATCTTCGTTCTCGCTCGCACGCGTTATCTTAGCTATTATCGTTCTCTTTCGTATGCGTTCTCTTCGCGATATTATCGTTCTCTCTCATTCATATGCTCATCGCTATCACTCACTTACCTTTGCGTCGTCCTTCTCCCACCTATGCAGCATCTTACAATGCGTCGTCCTTGTTCCACGTTGACGTCATCCTTGTCGTATGTTGATGTCGTCCTTGTCACACTTGATGCCATCCTTGTCGCACTATCCTCTTCACACACTTTACGCTATCCTTTTCAAACCAGTGCACCGTCCTTCTCACACGTGGACACATCGCGGGCCCGCCGCGGATGCCCCCTTCCCGCGCGGACCCCCTCGTCCATCGGTCGCGCCGCGGATCCCCCCTACCCGCGCGGACCCCCTCGTCCATCGCTCACGCCGCGGATCCCCCCTTCCCGCGCGGATCCCCTCGTCCATCGCTCGCGCCGCGGATCCCCCCCTTCCCCGCGCGGACCCCCTCGTCCACCGGTCGCGCCGTGGACCTCCCCCCTACCCGCACGTGACGTCATCACCCCCCGCATGACGTCATCATCCCCGCATGACGTCACCCCCCCGCGTGACGTCACCCCCCGCGTGACGTCACCCGCCCGCGTGACGTCACCCGCCCGCCGGTTCCCCCTCGCCCCTCACCCCCCCTCGGAGCCCCTGGGTTAGAACTGGCCTAGACTCACTACTATAGTAAATTTTATATATACACAAACACATGCATATATAAATTGTCAGTTCTCTTGTAATTAAAGATCTCTGTAAAAGTGTAAGATAGTTATAGAAGTGAAATTTTGAAAGTTATAAAAGTGTAATTTTATAAGTATAGAGTCTGCCTCTTTTTTTTCTTGTAATTTAGTAAATATATATTGCATCTCGGAAAATACAACATACACATAGTTCAGTTAAAGAGAACGGATTACACATAAGTGAACACAAAGTGTAAAAATATTTTTATATATTTATACATATCGCTAGTAAGTGTAATTAAAATAGATTTGTAATTGAGATATATTTTACATCTAATTTTATTCTCTGCTGTAAAGAGAGTCCTATAAATTTCTCCTTATTCATTATTAATTAATTTTATAATAGTAATTACCTATAATTAAGGATGATAGAGACAGATATTGTATGAAATGTGCGCATGAGAATTGACTAATTAGAATTTTCCCATTTTGAACGTTCAAACGTTCATTCGAAAATGGCCATGATAACACTATCGCAAATGGGAACACGATCGAATGCCAATCGATTGAAATGTGCGAGAAAAAAGCCGGCAAAGTGTCTTCAAGGCTGATTGCATTTGTCTCACCGCGAAACGGCCTCGATTCTTTAGATTTATCTTGTACTTTTCGTAGTTTCTCCCAAGAAAGATCTAATCCGCGACTCCAGATAACAAAGTATCTCGATTTGCGGCTGATGAAAGGAAAAATTAGAAATAAATCTGCCCTGCCAGACAACAACGATGACGATGATGACGAGGATGATGGCGAGGAGAGGGAGAAGAAACGGGACGGAAGAGGAAGGGGGGCGTAATATAAGTATCGTTACATGTGAGATTAAGATTTTAATGGAGTACGAAGAGAAGACGCGACGCGCGAAATGACGGCTGTCAAAAAAGACGACGCCGTTGACGTCATGGAAAAAACGTCACCGAAGATGTCCGCCGCCGTGTCTCCGATTCTACAACAGAACTGTAAGAGAATTGTCAATGTGATCGTGCGATAACTTCGAATTTCATATTTGAACGAGGATTTAATCGACGGAAGGATTTGTAATCAAGGAGTTTATTTTAAGAATTGTCGGATATTTTGAGAATTTTCGAATTTTACGCATTTTTCCTGCGATAAATTTGGGAAAAGTGGGAAAAATATGCACGTGTTTAGCTATAAGAGAGAATTTTCTTTAGGATATATATGAAAAACTAGAGTTTTTATAAAATATATAATTTATGACGTGGGAAAGAAATATATTTTCTTTTATTAAAACGTAAATGTCGAAAGAAATTTCAACGAAAGTTTGAATAAGAGCGATGCAGATTCATGATTTATTATTAAATAAGAATTCAAATTAAGTTATTAAGAGATTTACGGATTTAGACTATCTTCGATTTTTGAGTGGATTGGAAACTTCGATCAAAATTTTCGATTAAATATCAAACATTAATTTTCCATTAAGAATAATATTTTCAGCTTTGTGTCATTGATATTAATTCGGCGATTTTTAACGTTTCAGTTTTTTAACTTAATAACTGTATGGGACAAGCTTGCAAATTGTGATTTAACACAACAATATCAATAGTAATTGGAATTGATGAGAGTGCATCATTAAAAATGTTAGCGAATCGGTCGGTGAACATCGAAGATCGCGACTAGTGATCCATAGATCGAACGATTATAATTGCTAATGTCAAGTTAGTGAAGAGGTGAAGAATTGAAGTAAAAGAATATACGAAAATTATCTCTGTTTTTTTACGTAACATGTTCAAAGTGCATTAATAAAGGAATTTAGAAAGATTTAACCGGAGATATATCGCGTGTCGAGTTGTTTATAACGGAATTATTAAAGATACATTTATATGTGAAATAAACTTTACTGTAATTGTCGGAGAGAAAAAATTGAAAATTTATTCTTTTTGTAATTTTGTCTAGAATAGCTGTCACAGCTGTCACAGCTATGTGTTTTGCAAGGCACGGAAACATTTCGTCTATGACGCGGAATATATTATCGATAATCACCTTGGAGATAATGCGATCATGACATTTATGCTTGCTTTTGAAAAGTATAAAAGAATCGTACAAAAATACGTTTGGACAGGAAAAGATAGTTGAAATAAATCTATCATTTATCATGTAGTGTTTACAGTAAATAGTGCATTATAAAAAGCGATAAGGAAAAATAAATTAGTGATAATAAAATCATAACAATATTGCCTTATTAATAATAATCTCAAGAATAACGATTAAGATGTATAATTTAATGTATTATTTTTTTTAAATTAATTTTTTTAAATTAGACGAGAATTAAACGAGAAATGACATTTGATAAAATAAAGAAGAGCTAGGTTTGATTTTTTTCTCAACGTACAGTTTTCGAAGTTCTCTATAATTGATTCGATTGTTTCGAATAATCTGATCTGTAAGTTTTATAATCGTCGCATGATATTGACAAGCTATTCGATAACTTCTGTTTATCGTCAGTCATTTTATCTGAGATTTTATCGCGCGCGTAAATTGCAACTTCACTTCGTCTATTGTAATAAAAAACGACCGAATCACGATGCGCGGAGTGAGCTACCTCTCGCGATCGATGATTTAGAAGCGCGCGCGATCGCTATATATATATTATTTTATAAATATGCAAAAAAAATCTCATAATGTAATCATTAATAAATGATGGATGACATTGTATGAGATTTTCCTTGTATATATCTCATATCTTGTATAAATCTTTATTAATCGCATTGATCTCATCGCAGTTATCTCCATTCAATTATCTTTATATCTTATCGAATCACAATTTTTGAATACCTGAGCGTCAATGTATCAACATTATTTTTTTATCTAATTTCGTTGAAAATTCAACATCTATCGATCGAGTCTGAGATGCTTCACATATTTTATACGACATTATTTATGTAATAAATATAAAGCGATTATTTATATTGATAACGTCTTCTTTGCAATTGTTGGATACAGTTGTGCAACGTTTCTCTTAAGATTTTTTAATAAAATTCTTCGTATATTTATTTCTCAATATCCTTGTATTTGCGGCGTATGTCATTTGTTTCTAACAAATCTAAAGCAATTATTCATGTCGATAATATTTTCTTTGCAATTATTAGATACAGTTGTGAAACGTTTCTCTTAAGATTTTTTTATAAAACTTCGTATATTTATTTCTTTGTATTCTTCATACACTTGCTTAATATTTTATTTGAAATTTATAATGAGAGGTGAATAAACGCGAATTATATAATTAAATCAAATCTTTACAGTTGATAAAAATTACATAAGATTTATAATAAATCTTAAGACAATCTTTTTTCAAGAAAAATATTAATATATTTTTTCTTTCGCATTTTTTTCGCATTTTTTTTCGCTTTGCTATTTTATTATCACATGCCATCGGCATTCGCGTAATTATACGTATCCGGTGCAATTACACAACGATTAACAACTTGGTTACGATAAATTAGCATGTGAGAATTTTAATTTTAATCGAAGTGGTGACACTCATAAGAGAAGTCTGAAGATGATACAAAATAAAAATACTTATATTCTCCTTCTTTGATTAAAAAAAAATAAATTATACAGGTTGATACTTTTTTTATGATGTATTAAACAATTAATGTTGATAACACATTAATCTCTCGATATATATCTCTTCGATCGAGGAGATCAAGTGATATGCAACATTGTTAATTGTTTTTGTTTTATCAGAGAAAGTCTCTTCTAAATATATGTTAGCGATTTACGTCGAAAACATGATTCCCCTTCAACCTTAAAATTAATAATATAAACCCTCCCATCAATTTTAGAATTAATAATATAAACAGAGTCTTGTGTGTACAAAGAGTTATTACTTCTATCCATTCGATTTGACTCGGTATCATTTAGCTTAGAGTTATTTGTTTTTCTGTATATATAGTGTATCATAATATTGATAGTTATATGCACATATAGGAAAAAATAAATAGCTGCGAGCCGAGTGATACCATGTTAAACCGATCTATAATCCTTTTTTCGGTAATATCAGCATTCCTCTTGTCCTGACTTCCAATATACATATATCCTTTCCTATGTCTATATCTTCTTTTGTCAGCGAGACTTCCATGATTTAGAGTGAAACTCGCCTTTGAGATTCCATGATTTTTTAAATTACGCTAATCAAATTTCGTCAGTCTTACATAATCTCGCGCGAGATATAGATAACTGGACATGTAAAATGTGACTTATGTACCATAATTTAACGAGTGTTCTTCCTTTGAATATAAAAGCGTCTCTGGAAAAGTTCTAATCGATCCCTCGAAACGTTGAAAATTGGGAATTGTTTAACTCGAGAGAAATATGGGTAAATAGCTCTTAATTATTATTGTCATATTATTATCTCTTAACAATATATAAACAAAATATATTATGTTCACAAATTATTATCTTCACTCATTATTACAATTAACATTTATTGTGTTGCTTACAAATTTCCAAGGTCATAATTTTACATTCACTCATACTTCTTGTCGCTTATGCTTAACTCAGTTTCTCAACTATCTCTTGGTATTATTTAGGATCCCGATACACATATAAACACTATAGTTATCTTTATCTTGGTATAATATTATTGAACATGTTAACTTATATGAAACATTCGTTTTTTATTAGATTAATTCTCGTTCGATATTTTTTCATCGATATTTCATTTATACTCAAGCAATCAATAAAATTTATAAATAATAATTTTCGTGTATGTTTTTAAATTTAAGAAGTTAAACTTTAGAAATTTTATATAAATTTGTGAAATATAAATAGTTATATAAAAATATTTGTAAATTGTGGTACTCTATAATAATGTAATATATATGTCCTACGAATAATTTAAATGTCTTACGAATAATTAATATATTCTACTTTTTTTTATTTCTTAAATTAAAGTAGAAAGTTAAGTAAAGAGCTTAAACTTAATTGAGCTCTGTCGTAAGAATTATCTTTAAAGAAAATATGCATAACTTAATATAAAAAATATTAAAAATTGTAACGTTTTTGGATGACTAGTATACTATTTTATTTAATAAGATTTAGTTAGAAATCGTATGCAAATTGCATAGATTAGCGCGCAAAACTTTTTTATATGATTGAATAAACTTTATTGATTTCTTTACTTAAAATTTAAGAAATAAAAAAGAGAGTGATATTCTTAAGTCAGGGGACAGCCTACATGTATAATAAAAAGATTCTTCAATGTATTCTTACAACTTGTAATAATAATAATAATTTTAGCAAAAATGGATAATTAAAAAATACGATATTCTCAAGACGAATAATCGATGCGATTCATTTGCTACTGAGATAAAAGGACTATTTTTCCGCAGGTATCCTCGGGGACAGACACGTACAGGTGCTGTTAATGTTCCTGGGCATGTCTATTGGATACAGTCTCAGGATCGCGATGTCGGTGGCCATAGTGCCAATGGCAGACGCGAAAAAAGCAAACCCAGATATCGAGGTAAATTATATAATTCTTTTATTATGAGCATAGCTTAAATAATTATACGCTCAAACACCATTCTAAACACTCGAGACTATTTCTTGCTTAATTAAGCGTCAGATAAGCGTATCGAGTGTTCGTTATATAATAACAATATGTTGCATTCATCATTATTGGCCTTCCGTAAAAATAAAAATCTGCGCATGCAATATCATAATTTCTTTTGCATTTACGAAATATGGTTTATATGATATGGTATATATGATAAGAATTGCGATATTCTTGCCTTTGATATTCGGTCTTACATTATTGATTTATATTTTTGTGTATAGAAATTGTTCAGTTTTATTCAATCTCTATTAATTAATATTATTGTTTTGGTGTTATTCGAATTTTATGTGAATAAACGCACTTGTAACAATTGGTATAACACTTTCACATTTTTAACGATTAAATTATGTGAGATATTAAGTTATATTAAATTTAATATATGTCAAATTTAATATATGTCGAATTTCTTATATTTAACTTTATATATATTATTAATATTGTTGTAAAATTTTATATATTGTACATGATACAATATTGTATTGTACATTTGAGGATATTTAAAACCACTGAATTATCGATTAATTCGAGTAAAACTGCTTGCGAAACTCGTGTTGTCAAAAAATCTGGAATTTATGTCAGAAGAAAGGAATTTTCCTCGTGTTTGCGGAAGGAATCGGGGGAGTTATAGTGCGTAAGGTCGTGTTTCGACACTCGACGAGATTTCCTCATCGTGTGCCAGATAAATCAGCCAGCTGACGATTTGCGAGAGCATTTTTTCCATTGTCTTGCCTGAATCTAGCATAAAGCTAAAATATGTTAATTTAATCTGCGATTTTCTAAGCATAAATGTATAATGATCTTGAGTGTAGATAACTCTTATCGTTGTCTTTACAAGGTCATTAATGAAAATAAGTTAAACGATAAATAATGATTTATCAGATCGTCAAACATCAGATTGCGACGTCACAATAATCTCTTTATCAGTTCATGTTACAATATTATTACATAATTATAATTATATGTCATTATTTTAATTATATAGCTAGAAACATTTAAAGTAATTTTATAGCTAGAAACATTTAAAGTAATTTTATGCCTATTAAATTTTCATATTAAGGGATTTTGTGATTGTTAGAAAATCATATTGATTGCTGCCATCAGGATTTCGGTTGGAACCAAGCGCAGAAGAACTTGGTGCTCAGCTCGTTCTTCTGGGGCTACGTGGTAACGCAGGTGCCGAGCGGTTACATCGCCAACATCTGGAGCGGCCAAAAACTCCTCGCCATCGGGATGCTGCTGTGTGGCGTCTTAAATGTTGTGCTGCCAATTGTCGCTAGCCAGTGGGCTTTGCCGGCCGTGCTGGTTTGCAGGGTGGGCATGGGTCTTACACAAGCTTGCCTGTTACCTTGCATTCACACCCTTCTCTCCAAATGGGCGCCACCCTCTGAAAGAGCACGATTAGGTGAGAATATATATCCAAAACTTGCGTCTGAGATATTTCGAGCTAAAACAATTGCAGGTTTATATATAAGTTGTTTCTTGTAAAAAATGGTAAATATATATATATATATATATATATATATATATATATAAATTATTAAATGTCCTTTCTTTTAAATTTTAAAAACAATAAATACAATGATAAACGCAATATACGGTCCGGATGATAACAAATCAAGTAATAAGAAAGAAAGGCTGAAAGACCGTGGCACAAGATGTTAAAGTGTAAAAAATAATAACGACTCTAAGTAAGAGACATAATATATTAATAATCAGTTAAAATTAAAATTACATACGTACGTTTCGATCTTTTCAAGATCCTTTTCAATGTTCAAGAAGTCGTAGAAAATAAACAAAACATTAAAAATTTCAAAATCATAATAACAATAACGGAACGCGATTAAAACAAAGACAGGAGCGATGGGACACCAAATAGACATTGTGTACAGTAATAACGGACGCAGCTTAAAAAACGCTAATAATTGATGTAACGAATGAAAGCGCAAGACAGTTAATGAATTAAACGGCTAATAATGACTAGCTACTAGCCACATTTTCCAAAACAGGTAACGCACCCATCTTCGAGACGGTATAATAAATTTGCACACGTGAAATAATTCTTCGTAAAATATATTGTGTGACGATCCCCCGATGAAAAAGGCTCAAAATTTTCCAAATAGGTCATGGAGTCGTGACCAAGCTCATTTTTATCCTCACGACTCCATGACCTATTTGGAAAATTTTGAGCCTTTTTCAACGGGGGATCGTCACACAATATATTTTACGAAGAATTATTTCACGTATGCGAATTTATTATACCGTCTCGAAAATGGGTGCGTTACCTTTTTTGGAAAATGTGGCTAGTAGCTAGTCATTATTAGCCGTTTAATTCATTAACTGTCTTGCGCTTTCATTCGTTACATCAATTATTAGCGTTTTTTAAAAAAAGCTGCGTCCGTTATTACTGTACATAATGTCTATTTGGTGTCCCATCGCTCCTGTCTTTGTTTTAATCGCGTTCCGTTATTGTTATTATGATTTTGAAATTTTTAATGTTTTGTTTATTTTCTACGACTTCTTGAACATTGAAAAGGATCTTGAAAAGATCGAAACTTACGTATGTAATTTTAATTTTAACTGATTATTAATATATTATGTCTCTTACTTAGAGTCGTTATTATTTTTTACACTTTAACATCTTGTGCCACGGTCTTTCAGCCTTTCTTTCTTATTACTTGATTTAAAAACAATGATTGAGTAAAACAATACATAAAGAATTTTTTAAAAATTTAGAAAAGTTAGCCATTGTTCAGTGTAAGAAATGTTTTGAGGTGTTACAAATATATATAATATTTTTTTGAAAAATATAAAATTTATGTTATATAGTTCTATTTAGTTTATTAAAATTTATATTGAATTTTGTGTCTTTCTTTTTATATTATTAGAATTTTTAGAAAACCAATCAAAAAATGATTGACAAATTTGATAGAAAGTACACAATAATTAATTGTTTTGCTTACAGTAGATCGTAATTATATATTTTTACAATATACAATTATTATTTATTTTTTGATCGTTAGGAACTTTTGCTTATGCGGGCGCCCAGTTTGGTACATTGATCGCTATGCCAGTTTCTGGATTTCTCGCTGCATCGAGCCTAGGTTGGCCCAGCATCTTCTATATATTCGGTACATTAGCGATCGTGTGGAGTATGGTTTTCTTCTGTTTTGGAGCGAACTCACCAGCCGAACATCGTAGCATTTCTCCTAAAGAAAGGAAGTATATAGAGGACAGTTTGAAAACCATAGGAACGAATGATGAAAATAAATCCAAGGTAAAAAAGTAGTCTATTCTTATAATATAAATTTCAGTAACATAAGTAATTGAAATGCATCTTAATTGTTTTCCTTCTCAATTATTCTAAATATCGTGAAATAAAAAGAAATTTATTATTTAAAAATGTATTATTATTATTATATTATTATTATTATTATTATTATTATTATTATCATCATTGCATAGTAATAATTATTTTTGCGATAAATTTTTTAGATTTCGTAATGATTCATTAATAAGTCGCACATACAGGAAGCATAATATATAACATGTTTATGATGTGATTTCATGTCTTTTACTAGAAACTGCGTACACCATGGAAAGAGATGTTCACCTCATCACCCGTCCTGGCTCTTATAGTAACCCATTGCAGTCAAAATTGGGGGTATTGGACTCTACTGACCGAAATGCCTAGCTATATGGCGAGCGTAATGAAAAACATCGAGATGGTTAATAATAACATTTTATAAAACAAAGAAATTAAAAAAGAAGGAAAACACCTACCTTCTATTTTAAAAATCATGTATTGTATCATATATTTTAATTTTGTTAATTTTCGGAATTTATTTATCACGATTACATCATATATTTTAATATTAAATTAAATTTAATCGAATAAGCTGTATTTTGTCGAAGGCATAGTATTCCAATGCTAATTTTCGTATATATTAATTCAGCTAAATTTGATAAAAAGAATACTTGTGTCACTCTGTGAAACAATCACATGTAAAATAAAAATTTCTGTTAAAATTGCCGTCGTTTTACGTTAATTTCAAGTTTCGATGCGAGTTTTCTCACAAAAATTTTCGAGACGAGTTTTCTTTCAAAATCAGCTGATTTATATTTTAAGACATTTCGTTCTTAAAAATAATATTTATCTCATTTATTTACACATAAATAGAACAAGTTCTTCAATAATCATACGGAATACTGATTCTTTTAATTTCTTTTATTTAAAAAAGTTAATTAGTTTATTTATTTATTAATGCATACCTTTTCTTTCCCATAGAGCGGTGTATACTCCGCGCTGCCATACTTGGTCATGTGGCTCCTCAGCTTTCCCATGAGTTGGTTGTCCGACTACGCATTAAAGAAGGGTATGTCCAAGGGTACGGTCAGAAAGACCAGCAACACAGTGGCTTTTTGGGGTCCGGCTGTTGCCCTGGCGTTTATGAGCCTCGTACCCACTGATGATTACATTTGGGCTGTCGTCATTTTTACTATAGCGGTGGGTCTGAATGCCGGATCTCTTTGCGGCTATCAGATCAATCATATCGATCTCAGTCCGAACTTTGCTGGTACAATGATGTCCATCACCAATTGCGTCGCGACCATTACAGCCATTATCGCGCCATTGATTGTCGGTACTATCGTCACCGATGAGGTAATTTTTCATTTCTACATTCAAGATATGCAATAGCAAGTTTCGTACATAAATGTGAGCTTTCAGTCTTAAAACTTAGTTTGAGATACGTGCGCATCTCTGACAAAATCTTTCAATTCTTTTAATCAATATAAAATTAGATATAAAGAAATTAAATAATAAATTTTTTAAATTTATTTAGTTTAGTGTGTCTAATGTGAAAAGATTATATTTCGAAACATTCTACACACGTGTATAGAGAACAGATTCTACTTTTTTATTTATTTTTCGATATTTTCTTTTATTTTACAGTTTATAAGTTCAATCTTTTACCCTTTGTAATTTTGAATTTTTCTTAAAATGAAAATGAAAAACGACATTTAAGTTCTAAAATGAAATGCATTATTTACTTATTCCGGAAACGATGAGAATGTCGTTATCGAGAGATTTTTCGTTTTTCAGAGCAACGTGTATCAGTGGAATATCGTGTTTTATATCGCAGCGGCAGTCTTTTTTTTCGGCAATCTGATATTTGTGATATTCGGCAAGGGTGAAATACAATGGTGGAACAATTTTGAGGAAGTCCAAGCTCTACGGAAAAAAATAAATGAAGATGTAGAAGACTATATATAAGAGACTAACTTGAAATTTATGTTGATTGTGATACGCTTTTAGGATTTTTCAAACTTACCACCAAGATTAATTTATAACGTAAATCAGACTGTAAGTTTGAAGTTACATAGAACCAACGGAACTCAGTTATGTTCAATTTGACTTTAAATATGAATCTTCTGAGATAGATAGAGAGAGAGAAAGAGAAAAAGAGTGATCTCGAAATTGCGATTGATTACGCATCGAAATCGCAGTTTGTTGTTGTAAGAGAGTGTTGTTGTATACATCATTACTCAATCACATACATAAAATGTGATCATGACCTTTCGACTTTCTGTTGCTGGCGCACTCGTTATCTACTTTTTTTTATTTACAACGCTATAATCGTTAATCGCTCTAATCTGTAAGATTAAAATGCATTTTTAATTACATTATTATACAACAATGAATTTTTATTTTCTATTTAAGTCGGTTTTTTTAAATACCGTTGCATGCATGCTACATGTGCAACATGCATGTAATTTTGAACATTGTACATATATTTCTCCCATGTATAAATAAGATAAATTTGTCTTCAAATGAATCGAATAGAATTTTTTGAATCATTGTGTGTGTAAATATATTGCAAAAAGAAAAATGTCTACCAATTTATCGCGAAATAAATATCTATATTGAATATAATATTTATATTATTGAATATAATATTTATATTATTGAATATAATATTTATTATAAAATACAAATTTTTGACCTACATTTAATAGTAATTTAATGTACATTTAATATACATGATCAAAAAGTAATATGCATGTAAAATAGATATAAAGAATAACTAATCATTTACATCTTCATTTCGCAATTATTTAAATTTTATTGTCCACATTGACTCTTTTTCTTATCTCGTGTTGTTCATGATTAATAGATATATAACGATACTAGTACACGATAGTAGATAATAGATAATAGATAACAATAATAGATATAATTATTTTGACAAAGCTATTCGCTTCAAATATTTATATATATTATAAACGCGAATCCTTATCTAACAAAATGCGTACTCACGAATCGCAAATGTTCGCATTAAACGCGTTATCTTTGTAGCGCAAGAAATGATTATTTATCGAGGTACCATCTATTCCGATACTCATCAATTCTCATATAAACAAAAAAGTGTAATTAGGATACACAGTTGTAAATATTACTAAATCTTAAATCATCTTTCTTTTAACGAATCTTGAATTATTTTTAAAGAAATGTATTCACACTTTAAGATAATTTATATTGAGTGAATTCTTCAATGATATAATATTGTAGTATATCAATATACATATAGATAGTAATATATAATGTGCAGCCAAGTTATATCTTCTGAATAAAGAGAATTTTTTTTACCCTTTAAAATATTTTTTTTCTCTTTTTTGTTTTATATAATTAATATTATTTTTAATATTATATATATATATATATATATATATATATATATATATATATATATATATTGTATACAGGAATATGAAAGAGAGAGATCTCCATGTTCGGAAACGAACAAAAGGACTATGAAGAAGATATTTATATTGTATAAAGATAAATTAATTTGTAACTTGAAGTAATCAGTATATTGATTTCCTTCAATTATACAATAATTATGCCGTAATTAAATGTTAATTTCGTTCTATATGAGTCGAAGAAATATAGACTGAAGAAGAGAACATAGAGCAGACATATAATTAATAATGCAAATTGATTACATCCTGCTATATCGTAGTGATTCCAATGCTCGAGAATAATGCAACAGCGTGTTCAGTGCCGTTTAAGCGTGCGTTTGAACGCGCAAAAGAGTGGGAGAATCTGTTTTCGGTGGTACAGTATAAAACTAGGTGGGTACGATCGATGGATCGTAGTTCGTTTCTGTAATTTGTTCCCGTGTCTGCTTCACGACGAGAGATTCATCGCTATGGCGTCGTCTGTGCGAAAGAAGAGAGTCTCCATCGTCTCTCTCTCGGAAAAGATGAAGATTCCATCAAATAAACCTAAAGGTAATTTGTTGCATACATATAATTAATAATATATTCAGATTATTAATTATATTTATATTATAAAAATATATTTTTGGAAAAGACAAATAAATATTTCGCAAATAAATCTGTCAAAAAAATGGCTTTAATTGAACTCAGAGTTATAAAAGGAAATTCATTGATATTCGTATAATTAAAGATATTTTTCATGAGAGAATTTTTTATATAAAACATTATATAAAAAGTAAAAGTTATTGTTGTAAAATATAGATAGTAAATAAACTTGCTCCTTCAAATTTAACCAAATTTATAAACTTGGAAGATTTTTCTTGAAGAAGAATATAGAAGCATCAATAATTCTTGAGTTATAAAGCGAATATAGAAAAAAGAACCACTCAGTTTCACAAAAATGCACACAGATATCAAAATCATGTTTTTAGTTATAATTTCAAATATATTTTAGTGCAATTCTAATTTGAGTGTTAGTTACAAAAATTTGTAATATTAAATATTACAATAAGAAGATTGCAATAAATGCTGCCCTTTTCTCTCGATATTTTTTTTCGACTTTTAAATCTGTCACAATTAAAATTGTGTAGTAGATTTAAAATAAATCTTTTTTTTTCTTTCGATATGGAAAATGTAATCAACTATATCCGATCGATATGATTTATTTTGATTATCATAATCGATTTGTACAAATATGTAGCTGAGTATTGGATAATGATCGAATGAAATAGATTCGATAACGTTAGATAGGATTATCGAGAGAAGAAGTTCACAATCATCATTCGACACTCAAATTGCAAATAATATTCGATTACACATCATCGTTGAGTATGTTAAAGTACAATGCGTATCTCGTATTAACATTGAAGCACATGTTTTATCAGGGTATCACATTCATACAAATTACATCTCTATACAAAAAGTTTCAATATTTATTTAATATATTGATTTTCTTGGCACGAATATTTTGTATCAATATTTCAGATTTTTATAACATAATAATAAAGAATAATATATAAAAAATATTATCAATACATCATTAACGATTAGAAAAGAGCATAACAAATGATAAGAAGAGCAAACTTGATAATGACAATTGATTTACGATTATTAAATAAAATTAATCGAACTTAATGATAATAATGATAGTAATGATAATAGTAGTAGCACGTTGCATTCCATTGTTAAGCATTTGTATGATTTTACAAAATTTAATTCTAAAAAATCTTACTCTTTCTTGCATTATTAGAACAATTAGAATTTTCCGTGTATCATTTTCATTTCTTTCTTTTAATCCACCCTTCATCAGCTTTTTCCTAATCCATATTTCAAGATGACGGAGAAAAGACACATTTCACAAATGAAAGAAGTATATTATGCAATTAGAATTAATTCACATTCGATTAGAATTAATTCACATTCTGCGCGTTCTTATAAGCGATTAAACGCGAAATAAAATAGTAAAAAAATCGTCGGATAAATACGGTTTACTAAGATTTTATCGATCGCATTATATCTGACGTAATAGGTAATTGTTGCTGGATTCCATTATGTGAATCGTTACAAACACCGAGCGTGCGATCACTGACGCAACGCGATCTTAATGACAATGACATAATTTGTATTCAATTTTGCATTTATACGTGATGTTCATGTAAACATAATTATTGGCATTACAACAAACTGGTCATTAAACATTAAATTAAAAATCAAGAAAGAAATTACAATCACGTATAATTGACAAGTATAAATCTTATTTATACGTGTATTAAGTTAATTAGAAATTTTTAAAAATTCAAAAATTTTTACGTGTGCTATTACTATTATTATTAATTTTTAAATTTATTATTATTTTAAAAATGTAATATATTAAAATAAAATGCAACAAGAGTTTTAAAAAAACATTTTTTAAGTAAAATATATAGTGATTTTTAAGCGTTATAATATCAAGAGTATCATTAGATATATGGTATGTTATATTTTTCAAAAATATGATTTTTAGACAACAAATTAATAATTTATAAATACTTTTTAAAATAAATTAATGTTTTTCGGGTGCTCTGGTTCAAATAATTAGAATGTATAATTATTATCTATTATATACTATAATGTTAATGTTAATCCTCGCAGCGCAATTCGGATGCAGACACACGCAAGTGATGCTCATGGGCTTGAGCTTCTTTTGCTGTTACGCTGTCCGAGTGACGACCTCGGTGACCCTGGAGGCGATGACCAATGCAAACAGCGCTAATCCCGATTTCGAAGTACGTATAATAATTAAGATTGCCTTTTGCTCGGATTCTAAACGAAGCGAATCCCTCTTTTGCCGAAGGAATTTGACTGGAGCGAATCGGTCAAACACATGATCCTCAGTTCCTTCTTCTGGGGCTACACCTGCACGCAAATACCCGCGAGCATCGTCACCCAGCGATGGAGCGCCCAGGGACTGTTCTCGGTGACCCTTATCATCGCCGGTCTGCTGACCCTCGGCAGTCCGTTCGCCGCTCATTACGGTGGCTGGCAGGCGATGATCGCCGCCAGAATAATCTGCGGCCTCGCTCAAGGTGCCGCTCTACCGTGTCTTCATACCTTATTATCCAAGTGGTCGCCACCCGAGGAGCGTGGTAGACTATGTACGTGATCTTTTTACTTGATAATGCGTGACGAATGCGTATGTGTATTTTCATTCTAATTCAAGTTCAAGTATACAAGTATCCAATGTCAAATATTCTCAATATTTTTGGAGATCCACTAGAGCGTACTTGATTAATTTTATATATTTACATTTCTCAAAAAAATTCCATATTTTTAAAAATAAAATCCTTTAATAAAATATAATAGAAATTAGAAATTTCTTGGAATATTGCTGCACATTAAAGCAAGGATTCGGTGAATGGCATTCTAGCAAATTACTCGAATCCTACGATTTTGTTATATTTTTCTAATAATTTTTTGGTATTCTAAATTGCTTTATGCTAAGATTCATGAAAGTTGAAGGCTCTTAATTTTTTATTTTATTTTACTTCGTTGTGACACATTATGTTTTTTTTTTCATTCTTAATTTGTGATTCATTTCTTCTGAATTAATTTTTTTTAATCAGTTGTATGATGTAAAGAGTTAGTAATTTTGGTTTAACATTTTCGATTAACAATGCATTGTTTTTAATTGGCAGGCACGTTTGACGCAGATAAATAGAGAAACAATTCTTATCTGTCGAATCGATTAAGCACGTCAAGATTGCACGTTCAGTACAAAAGTTTTGCAAAAAAGAACTTTTTTTATAATTAATATATTCGCGTGGTAAAGATATTTTTCTAACTCAAGTAAATTTTATACGTTATTTTATAAGGTTTTCGATATATATTTTCTCTTTCTTAATTTTTTTCTATCAAAAAATTTTCACGACAAAGATAATTTTTGAAAATTTCAAAAGAAATGTACGCAAAATTTAAACGAGACTCGAAGAAAAAATTTAAAATCTGTTTTGAGAGATCATATTTGCAATATATTTTCTATACTTTTCTAGCAACATTCGTTTATTCCGGTGGCTGGATTGGAAACGTAATATGTTTGTTGAGTACTGGTTTCCTCTCAGCATCATCAATTGGCTGGCCCAGCTGTTTTTACGTTTGGGGAAGCTGCAGCATCTTGTGCGGTATCAGTTTTTTCATATTTGGCAAGGACTCACCCTCTGAACATCCCAGTATACCTTCCGATGAAAAGGAGTATATCGAGATGAGCCTGGGAGCAACAGAGGTCGATGAGGTAACATGTTCCTTCAATGTATTAATAAGAAATAAATTCACATCGGTTAAATTCATCACACTTTGAAAACCAATACAAACTTATTAATTTTTAATTTAGTTCAATTTTAAGAATTCTTATAATTAAAAGAAAAGTTTTAAATATATAAATTATATATAAATCATTGTTGCATATATTTATGAGTAACTTTACTTAAATTAATAAAAAAATACTAAGAATCTTTGATTTGATTTAAGGAGAAGCAAAAAATCTTAATTCTAAGTTTTTATTAAAATTTTCAAGCTCAGGAAAATTTTGCGGGATAAATATCGTCCTCTACAACTTTTTTCATTTTTAGAAACCTTCCACTCCATGGATATCCATATTGAAGAGTCTTCCAGTTTGGGCACTATTAGCGGCGCAAAGCGCTCAATCCTGGGGATTCTGGATGCTGCTGACGGAAATCCCGTCCTATATGGCTTCGATCATGCATTTCGACATCAAGAAAGTGAGTTACTTGTAATCTCAGATAGAATTTAAGTCTGTGTCTTCTGTTGTGCTTTTGCAAAATTTCGGAATAAACCTTGGACCTTGAAATTCAGTCGAGTCGCGCGCGTGTGTTTCGACTGCGAAAATCGCGAACGATGCATTTGGAATATTAATTAATAGTTCAATGTTTACGTCGACGATACAAGAATTATTAATGTACCTGACTCGAGGTTCTTTGTCAATGGATTGTCACGGACGTCATGGACATTAGCTTAGTGTTGTTGTCAATGAGCAAGTCAATGATGACTGCAAGAATGAGAAATAAAATTTAAAAAATTAAAGAATTAATCTACCTTTCGAATTCAGTGATATTAATTGCGCGTTCTTTGAGTATATAATTATATTTTTATGTATAAATTATCGTGAATATATATCTTTATACATAAATTTTCGTAAAGTAATATTTTTCAATTTCTCTTCAATTTTGATGTTGCAAAAAATCCTCTTTCGCTGTTAAAAAAAATAATATTAATATTTATCAATACAATTTAAATTAAATTAAAAAATAGAAACATTAAATAATACGATATTAAAAAATCAAAGCTAATGAAACTAGAGTTAATTGCTGTATTAATTCAATTTGTATAATATTAATTTTGATCAATATTCCTCTTTTTTCTTATGTGATAATTGCTTAGAACGGTTTGATGACTGCACTGCCATACTTGACAGCGTGGATCATCAGTTTCCCCATCAGTTACGTGTCCGATATATGCATCCGGAGGAACATCGTGTCGACGCAAAGGTCACGGAAGATCTGCAACACGCTCGGCCAGTGGACGCCGGCGATCGCGTTGATCGGACTGGGTTACACGAGACAAGATCAGCCGGAATTAGCCGTGGGCATCCTCGTCATCGCCGTGGCCAGCAATATCGCCACTTACTGCGGCCACAATGTCAACCATATGGATCTCAGTCCGAATTTTGCCGGTCCGCTTATGGGATTCACGAATGCCATAGCGGCCGCTTGCGGAATCCTCGCGCCGCTGATCGCCGGCGTGATTGTCACGGATCCGGTTCGTAAAATCTCTCATTCGTATTTTTATTTTTATGATTATATATTTAAAAAATTAAATAATATTAAACGGATGAACTCTCTCTTGGGAATTTAAAGTTGTTATAAATTTATCCTTTTTCTTAGAATTCATTATAGCTTATTATTATTATAAAAATATAAAAATTAATTTAATTATTTGCGATTACATTTTCAATCGATATTTTATATATTTCTGCATTTTATTACATTACTTCTGAAATGATTGACTCAAATGCAAATATGAAAATTATTTTGGCAATATATTCCGAATAATTTCTTTTATATTTTACATAATCTTTATTTATATATCAAAAATAAGTTTTATTTTATGTCGATTTCGTTGTTCGTTGCATTTTTCTGCTTCATGAAATCATAATGAATTTAATCATGTTTCCTCCTATTTAGACTAACATTTTGCAATGGCGAAGCGTGTTCTTCCTGTCGGCTGGAATATACATAGTGGGCAATTTAATCTTCATCCTTTTCGGCGCCAGCAAGGTGCAAAAGTGGAATGACAATATTAAAGGCAGACGAGATAGTATCGTGCATAAAGTATCGACGACACCAGTGACTGTCGCGACGATACAGGAGGAGAGAAATATCGAAAAAATTCCATGACAATCAAAATAGAAAAGCGTGAAATTACGCGACATACACGGCACTTGTTTTCCTTTTTATTTTTATTTTTTAAAAACTGTGTTCATGTTAAATGTGTGGATATGTGTGATTTGCGCGCTAACTTCTAAATGACTTAGAATATAATATCATCATGCATGGGATAGTCGATTATATCTTCTATCTTATTCATTATATCATTATGTCAAAGTTTGACTAGAGGCTGCGTATAAATGCTTTCATATTATGCTTCATATTAAGCTCAATATATAAATATATAAATATATAAAAATGTAGATATAAAGAGAATGTTGATCGAGACAAATGTATATAGGAAATCTTGCAGTAGACTTTGCAACAAAACTTTGCTGCAATTCAAATAGATTCAATTTAAATTGAATTTAGAATTTAATTTAGTTTAATTTAAATAAATTCAATCGATAATGACGAATTTAATCTCGAAATTATTTAATATCACGATTGAAAAATTTGTAAGACTATACAATATAAAAAGTCTTCTTAAATTTTCATACAAAAACGATGGATATTTAATTTATCTCGAACAAGCACTAGTAAAAAATTTCTAGAATTACAAAACTATTTATATATTAAATCTTAAATTATCTCACTCTTGTTTCTTTGAATGATTCTTTGATGCATTGGTCCGGATGGCACGTACGATAAATATCGCGCCGATAATCGTTGCGAATAATGTGACATAAGTGACGAACGTCGAGAGAGATGAATCTCCGACTGGTATCGGCCACACGTATGTACGATCGTTTAACATACGATACGGAATTTCACGCCATTTGATTGCCAGATTGACGCATGGCTCGCATAAATCCGTCTTAGACACTCTATGATCTCTGATCCTCTTCCGGCATCCCAGAAGCAGCTTTGGCTCGGGTACAATCGCGTCGACATAGCCACTGGACTCACGGGCGTATCGATAACGCTGATGAAGTGGAATCATTAAACTGGACGATGACGAACTTACGGATGAACAAGTCGTCACGTTTTGCTGACCAGCCTTCTCGGCGAATAATTCGACATCAGTCTCACCTATGGAACAGATTCTACTCTGGAATATTATCAATTAGTATCATTAATTAATTAGGCCATTAAATAGTATTCTCTAGTTTGTTAAATGTAAATAAAAGAAATATGTACAAAGGTAATTTTTAATATACATTGTAAAAAACTGTATAAAAAATTATAAATTGTAAAAAAAAATTGTCGAATTAATGTAACTAATATATAGTTTCCATAAGATTTACAATAATCAGAAACAATATTGTACATACTCTTTAATTTTATTAATAATCAGTGCAATCTCAAAGTATATTACTTAGCATTTAATGTGCAGCAATTTTAAATTTATGTAAATGAAATCAATATATTAAGATGTAAAATTATAATTTTTTTAAAATTATATCAATTATTTAGTATGATTAAGGTACATACCATGCCCCTTCTTCTCAATTCTGCTACTTCATCGACATTGACATACAATGCTGATGGTAATTCCATGTAAATGGCAGTGTGACAGTCGTCATTGATAAGATCCTTGAAATATACGTGATAAATTAATGTTCTGCAAAAAATCGAAAAATACTAGAATTCAACAATATTCTCAAGTATTGTTCACTTATACACCATCCAATCTTCCTAACCTATGAAATCCGCTTCCTTCCACATCGAGATCAATTTCGGCCTCGATTCCTCTGCAAATCTGCATACATCGCGTCCATAGGATCAATATCGCAATAATTTGCGAGAAATTTAATTTAGGAACGTGTATTGTCATTATTTACCGCCGATTGATCCTAACGTTACACATCCACGTGAAGTGTACGTATGATCAGTATGATCAGAAAGAAGTCTGAAAGGGACCTGCTCAAAGTTAGTCCCCCCACTTTGACTATTGAGAATTTTGTTTTCACCAATCGTTTGGTGATTGATTAGTAATATTTGGTATAATATTCAAAATTTTGGGTAATCTTCCGTTTTTTCAGAAAATCGTAAACAATTTTTAATCTTCACCAAACGATTGGTGAAAAAAGAATTCCTAATAGTCAAAGTGGGGGGGCTAACTTTGAGGAAGTCTGTGAGACAACTGGAGGAGCATTAGCTTCCCGCAGAAGAGACGATGATGCTATAGAAATGGATTTATTAGCAATTTGTAATGTGAAAGGTTAGTGTTCTAAAGCCGGCTTAAAAAAAAAATGTACCTGTTCAATACGAGATATAGTTAAGTTTATCTTATTTCTTTCTTTCTTTCTTTTTTTTTTTTTAGAAAAAGATCAGAAACTCAAATTTTTCAATTTGGATTTTCTATGCGTTTTCAAATGAGCTTACCTTTGCAAAATGAAAGTAACGGTGTCGCACACCACACATAATGAATTATGTGTTCATTTGCTCGAAAATTGATACCTTCCTCAAAGATTTTGCCGGTAATTTGTCGATGATTTGCGTTTTTTGATTTACTTTAATACGAAAATAACACGCACGACAATTAACGCAACACAAAGACGTGACGACACCTCGATGATGAATTCAAGAAAAGGTACCGATATATTGGCGCTAAATTCAAAACGATGCCAGCGCGCCAATTTTTGTATGATAGCGCCATCTCTATTGAGAAAACGTTTTCACATATTAAGAAATTGTCCAAGGGTACAGGAAGAAAGAGAGAGGTAGTAAACTGTTGATAACTGGGCGAAATATTACCGATAGTGATGATAAAAGTGCTTGTCAATAAGGTTAAGACGTACACTGCGCGTCAATGATCCTGTCCTATGCGGGGCAAGGAGAGCGTAGAACTGGCCAATCAGCCGCTGCTATGCTGCCAGTTGATTGGCCAGTTCTACGCTCCCCTTGTCCTGCGTAGGACAGGATCATTGTCGCGCAGTGTACAATGACTGATTAATTAACTGCTGTAATGTGAAAGTTTATTATAGCTAATTGTGAGACAATTGGAGGAGCATTAGCTTCCCGCAGAAGTGACGACGATGCTATGATCACTAGAAATGGATTTTTTAGCAATTAATAATGTGAAAAGTTAGTTTCTAGAAGCCGGCTTTTAAAAAAAAATGTACGTATTCAATACGAGATATAGTTAAGTTTATCTTATTTCTCTCTCTTTTTCTTTTAGAAAAAGCTCAGAGACTCAAACTTTTTAATTTGGATCATGTAACGTTTATGAAAGGAAAAAATATATCTCTTAGAAGATTGGATATACATTATCTTCAGCATGAAATATTCTACATGAAATCATCCTAGAAGTAACAGAAATTGATCTATATTCAAGAGTATTATTAGGATTTACATTTAAGATATGATGAATTTATACATACAAAAGATTATGAGTACTCTAGATATTAAATATAAATGTAAATATTTAAACAACTGAAAAAATCTTGATTTATAATTCTTATTTTAGAATCTTTATTTATTCCTAATCTTGATTTATAAACTTATTTTAGATTATAATATAGAATTATAGAAATATATATCTCGTAGAATATAACATATATAAAATTATAGAATTATATATTATCAGAGATATACATATATATTTCTATAATTTATTGCAAAAATAAACTAAATATTATTTGTATAATAATATAGTATTGAAAAATTTGTTGAAAATTATACATTCAAGACTAAAGAGACACTTGACCAAGTACTCTGGAAATTTTCTAATATAATTCCTATTTTATAATCACTATGGCATTGCTTGTTCTTTCTGCATTTGTTTAAATACTTTAGGGAAATCAATCTCAACAGCAACATTATCGACATTATCGACATTTCCAGTACTTGATGAAACACCAGGTGTGTTATTTGGCGTATATCGTGCTGGAGAATTTTCTCTCGACTCTTCTAGATCTGAAAACATAATTGAAAGATAACTATGTATAAGAAAATGTATCCTTCCTTTTCAGGTATATTGATATTTATAAAAAAATTTACCAAAGAATCTTTGACTTTTCTTTCTCTTAACAATAATAATTAAAAGTATGACAGCTATAGCAACCACCAATACCATAACAGCAGTCATTCCTCGTAACAGATTTGTCTAGACAAAATAAATTTAAATAAAATTTAAGTATAGAATTAGATAAAATTACTTGGCACTTTTACACATTTCATATTTTAAGGTACCTCAAAATCGTTTTCCCAAAGTTTCTCCCAATCATTTTTGACTATTAATTCAATAGAACCAACTTTGAATTTAGACTCATTAAGTAAACCTTTTGAAATACATTTATAAAAGCCAGATTCTGCTGTTGAAACACCCTATAAACATAATATAAAAATATTTTCGAAAAAAAGAAAATCTGAAATAACTGTGATAAAATATCTGAAAACTTACCCTTATCTGGAGTGTGCCAGTCAACACTTCATAATTATATTTCTTTTCATTGAAAGGATTTCCTGGACCAATGAACTGGTCATTATTTCCAAATTGCCACATCATAAAACGATGATATTCGTCAATACTTAAGCATGGAAGCTCAGCCAAGTGTCCAGCTGACACTTCTTTCACTTCTATCACATCACTTGCAGTTTCAGACTTTCGTAATATGAATGATAAATAAAAAAGTATAAAAAACCACATTGTTGTCTAGAAATTAATCAAAAAATAGTAGTTTATTCTATCAATTGCACACAAAATGATGCTGAGATTTTATAGATTAAAGATATATTTCTCCTTATAATAATGGCTATTTAATATACATATATCTTTATTTTATTTCGAGATTGATAGTTACAAAGCAGAATCATACAAAAAAAATATATTTTTATATAAATTATATATGCAAAAAAAAACAAAAAATGTCAAACTTATAGAAGTATATAAAATTGCTGTATTTTGCCACGACTAATATTAGCAGACTGTCAGATGTTGCTATTCTGTCTTTTTCTCATTCATTCCATAATTATAGTCTAATTACATTGAACATTTTTTTCTCCTACAGCTGTTAATACCGTGAAACCAGCTTATTCTTCACAGATGTTTGTCACAATGATCATTCAATACACAATTCAAGGGGCTTTTCTTAACGAAGTTAAGAAGTTAACGATGTTGCATAATCATAACAGCAACTCTTATGCGTACTTGTTTATTGCTCTTAATTTTTTTCTACGTAAATGGACTCAATAGCTACAGCACCAGCATAAATTTGTGATTTTGTAAATTTGTGTGTGTTAAAGATGCTTTTTCAGTTACTGATGAGAGGATTGCTACGGCAAGCACTGCCATAGAGTTGCTTATTTATAACTCTGTCCTATTTGGCCTTGTAATACTAAAGTATTTATAGTAGACTAGATTTCTACCCTGTGACTATTATATCTTGTTCATTGTGACTATTACATCTTGTTCTCAGATCTTGCTATAAAGGCTCTACTGATTCTTTGCAGAAAAAACTAGAATTAAATATTTTATAAATTAAATAGTTTATATATTTTGATATAATCAATATAAATTAATATTTGTGATAACACATAATGCTTTATTATCCAGTAAAGTGTTGGAATAAAAATTAAATCATTTATAAAAGCAATAAGCATATATATAATTATATATTTGATTTTATACAGCAAGTAATAATAATATTGATAAGATAATACTTTGTTAGTATAATCATATGTACAAGCCCTTGGATAACTTGAAGCAAGCTGGGATTTGTCCATTTTCAATATCTAGATTGATGTATCAAATGGATAAAAACATCGGTTGCTAGTGCTGGAAGGAGTAGCCAGAAGGGCGCCAATACTACTTTGGCTGGTAGAGACCAGTGAGGTGCCTCCAATTTCAAACAAATCAGAATCTGAGCACATAGTTTCAGAAGCACAGCTGTCATATACCATGCCTGAAACAATAATGTTACTGAGACATATTTTCTTTTTTTAAGTAAAACTAAATTTATTAAATTTCCGTTCTTTATAACATTATCATGTTTTATCACATCTTTATATTTCTGTAAAACAATCTAATGTTTTTGTAAACTGTATGTTAAAAACAAATTATAGTTTTGACAAGGAAAATGTACGTCTTGCTAAATTGCGACTTGAAAATTAGTATGAAAATACTTGCCTCTCTATGCAAACTATTGACACGTCTGTTCTTGCAGTGTGAGATCATGTTGAAAACGATGTAAATAAGAAGAATGTTGTCGTACAGCCACATTGGAATGAAAACAATAAACCAATTCCATTGTATTCTCTGATCAAGCCTCAGAACCAGCAGGATCAAAAATATCAGCAAATTGAACCACGTGAACAAGGCGCGATGCAAAACCGCCATGGAAGACAATTAATAATGCAAAATCCCGAAAAGATTATGCATTTGTGCATAATCGATATTTGACAGTTTTAATCTTTTACAGCCAACAAAGTGACAATAACATATTTACATGTATGGTAGACTATGTTATTTTCGATCACTCTCTATTTTATCGATATAGTTTTAGATTTTGTCTTTACGATGTTTTAGAAAACCGTAAGATGACGCTGCAGGTTCGATAATTTTGCGAGACTAAAATCATGTGTCCGTCTACAAAAAAAAAGAAAAATTAAATTTTTTATTTATATTGTTTACGTTTTGAATAAAAAATATGTATTGAAACTTTGAAGAGAAAAAGAAGGAATAGAGAACATCAGCATGAAAATGAAAAGTACAACGAGAAAAGACGAAAATATGGTTTAATATGTTATTAATCTTTGGAGAAGATTATTAAAGAATTTTCAAAAAGAAAACTAGTTTTTCTTTAATAGTGATGCTATATCTGATGTCCACTTTTTACAAGGTACGTGTTAAATAATACTGTAGCAATTAAAATAATTCTCCAATAAGGTATTTGATACTAAAAAAAGAACGTAAAAATTTTGTAATATTGCATTATTCAGCGATTTACAGTGACCTGTTACGTATTTCTCGTGTCATTGTGATAAAGATCGCGATATACGCCTCTTCCCGGGACATAATTATAAGTGATCCTTGACAGTGTGTTGGAAAAGAAGGCATCGAGCAGCGAAGGCGCCGATTATCAACGACCAATGAAATCTCGTGTATGACGAACGTCTGATGTTATCGGATGACAGTCTCGTATCTCGCAAACACCGCGCACGTGACATTGATTCTCTGGAAAAAAGAAATGGAATAACGAAAAAAGGAAAACATCAATATAAGGACAAAGGGCGTTTTTCAGCAAACGACACAGAGGACACAGTGTAACACAGTGAGTCATTTCATCCTTTACGTTCGGCAACCAACAAGGATGAAGTGATACACTGTGTCCCCTCTGTGTCACACTTGCTGAAAAAGGCCCAAAATAAGGGAAGAATAAAAAAAAAGGAAAGGAAGCATAGAATAAAGAAAATAGAATTTTTTTATTCGCATTATTATATCGTTCCTGCAATTTTTTTTTACATTTTTAGCGTATTGTCTTTTAATACAATTAATTTGATATTATTAAGATCACACGTACATATAACTATTTGTTCAATATAAGAGATAAAATAATTTGAGATGGAGATTGCATCTAAAAGAATTACTTTATTATTATTTCTTTTTTTTTTCAGAAAAAAGGCGGGCAAATTTAACGTGTTTACGCTACTGTCATGCAAAAATCAATCTATATATACGATGCCTCGTTCATCTCTCAACTTATTTGAGGATACATCGATTCTTTGTTTCTTCTCGATTACTTCTCATTTGTAAATCTGTAAGCGGTTTACTAATTAATTGAAACGAAACAACACATGAAGCAGCTGATCCACGTTTGTGGATTCAAAAGTTGTGCGCGTATTTTCGCATGTGTGAAGAAGAATTGTGATTGAGAATATAAACATGACAACAGATTCTGAAGTATGTATATATATTTTATATCTAATAGATAAGAATCACTCAAATGTGACTTTCAGTGATTTTCATTTTCAATGTCATAGAAACATGACAAAATAAATTTTAAATAAATAATCGCGTGTTGGATGTATGCAGTATATTTGAATGATACTTGAACAGAGAGAGTAACATCATTTGTTTAAATCTCGAAATTACTTGTCTTAGAAATTAAAATAGAGATTATCTTTTTTTACTTTAAAATTTTAATTCTTAATCTTCCTTTTATCTGGCAAGTAAGTTTTATATCAAAATTCTGTTAATCTCTTGAGATTAAGAAATAATTGAAGGATATAAAAAATATCGCGATATATTTGCATCTCTCTGAAACTTAATTCAAATTCTATAATAATCGCTTACTGCTCCAATTTTTGGATAATTATTAAAAATTAAGCAACAATTGTGTTTAAAGATGAAATCGATATTGGATATTCTATATATATTTTGCGTTCGCATATCGATAAATCTTAACGCACTGAAAAACATTTGAGATAAGTATATTGGTATGCATGACATAAAAAAATTAATGATGAATTAATTATGTTGGAGTAAAAATAAAAATTCTTGCTTCTATATATCCGTAGACAATATGCAAAAACACTTAAACGTATAATTGATATGCTAATCGAGATATCGTTCTTTACTAATACGAAATCAAAAGTCGTACTTTCTACATGATAATTATACGTTAATTATACCAAACTGTTATTTGTTTCGTGCCATTGAATTTGTTGTTTATTCATATGAAGAAATACATGTCGAAATAAGCATACAATCGGATTGGGAAAACAGAAAGAGAGGCGAAACGAGGCACGACTGTAAACGAGCAAAGGCCAAATTCCTTACGTTACTTCGCTGACTGCGCAAAAGTGCGAAAGATATGTCTGATATGCGACACGATCTGCCGGACTACGACGGATCGGTCGATGACAGAAAGACACGTCCCTTAACGTAATACATAATGCCTCTTGTGACGCGACTATAAATACACGTGCCTAATGATTCTATTCCGAAAACGCGAGAAGCCGAGTCTATTTTAACGGATTGGAGTGGGTCCGCGTGTCCCATTGACCCTATGGCCGCCTAAACCAGTCTTAGACGGCGAGACTAGCGTCGAGCATCGACTATCTATTCGCAAATAGCCGTAGGTTCTCCGATCTCGCGAGATCACCTCATCGCCGAAATTTTGTAATTCACGTCCTTGCGTCCCTTGCCCGCGTCCCTTGCTCTTTAACCTCTCTTTCTCTCGCGCGCTTCGGATCCACGTGGTTCACCGGGTCCATCACGATGCAAAACATACGAGCGTTGGTAAGTGGTCGATTTCGATCAAAACCGAGGAGTCGCTTGTGATCTCGCAAACATCCTAAAGATAACATCGAACGATTTTATTTATTTTATACTTTAGCGTGATATTCTTTTTTATGACGATAAGTTCGGATTTATAGCAATTTATTTGATATGTAAAAAGAGGCGATCTTTTTTATCTAGTTTATAGGTATTATATATCTGTGAAAATTTTATTTATATTGTTATTAATTCTAGAAAATATGTAAAGCGTTTATTCATTCACATTCTTGAAACTATTAATCTAAAAACTTTCAATAGAATCTGCATCTAAAATTTAAAGAAATATTTAAAGTAGACAAATTTATATTGTAAAAGTCACACACAAGTTCTATGAGTCAAAATTGTAAAGATATTGTATGTATATCAAATGAAAATTTATATTTCTAGGTGCTCCCAGTCTTGGCTACGGTAGGAACAATAATTGTTATAGGAGTCGCATTTAAAATATATAAATCTTGGAGTGAAAAAAGGAAAAAATCTCCAATACTGCTGGTTGATCCAGTAGTCAAATATAGTTTACCTTTAATCCAAAAAGATATAGTAAGTCATGATACAAGAAGGTTTAGATTCGAATTACCAACACCGGATCATGTTCTGGGTCTACCTATTGGTCAGCATGTACATTTAACAGCAAGAATCGGAGAAGAGGTTGTGATACGATCATACACACCTGTTTCAAGTGATGATGATCATGGCTATGTGGATCTTGTCATCAAAGTAAATAATTGAATTATTAAATTAGTTATAATCTAAAAAAATAATGGTAATATATTTTTATTCATACATTTAATCATATTTTTCAGGTATATTTTAAGAATGTGCATCCAAAATTCCCAGAAGGAGGAAAATTGTCTCAATATTTGGAAAACATGGAAATAGGAGACACCATTGATTTTAGAGGTCCATCTGGTAGACTGATTTACAAAGGAAATGGAAAGGTCTCTATAAAACTTCTTAGGAAAGAACCACCTGTGGAATATAATGTTAAGAAGGCAAATATATCTCTCATATATTAAACACGATTATTGCTACATAAATTTTTTCTTATCATTAAAAGCAATTTTATATATTTTTTAAAGGAATGTGTATAATAAATCTACATTTCTTTTTCTGTGTAGATTGTGATGATCGCTGGTGGTACAGGCATTACACCGATGTTACAGTTAATCCGTGCAATAATAAAGGACCTTACAGACGAAACTCAAACTTCCTTGTTGTTTGCCAATCAAACTGAGAAAGATATCTTGTTACGAGACGAATTAGACGATATCGCCAAAAAATACCCAAATAAATTGAAACTTTGGTACACATTAGACACAAGTAGCGAGGGATGGCCTTATAGCACAGGATATATCAGCGCTGATATGATAGAGAAACATATGTTTCCACCATCATCAGATACCATTGTACTGATGTGTGGCCCACCTCCGATGATCAATTTTGCTTGCACTCCGAATCTCGATAAACTTGGTTATGATAGTAAATTACGATTCGCATATTGATTGATTTGTCATGCAGATCATTGTAGAAAGCTTACATCTGGCAAAGATTTGCTTTGTTTTTAGTACCTCAATAAAGTCAGGGGTAAGTACATTTGGCTAAATGTATATAATCCGCTTTACATTAATTATGATAGATATTGAATGATTTGATGCCAATCAAAGATTTATCTGCTAACTTTCCATTAAAATTTATCTGTAAAGACAACTCAAACAGTATTGCATAACTAGTGTATAAGTGTTAAAAATATATCAAAATGTAACTGTGCTATATAAGGAGGAGATGTCTCTCCTTATAATTTTAGAAAAAAAAAACACCAAAAACTTTTTATTTTTTCTTTTTTATTCATAAAAGTGTTTGGCAAACCAAAATCCATACGATTTTAAAACAGTGAAAAATTAAATTTACATAGAATAAATAATTTTTTTATGACTAAAAAATAATTCATTTAATCCTATATTTTTTATTATAAAAAGATGTATAAAAATATGTGACTAAAGTATATCATTATAGTATATATTGATACAAAATATTATATAAATATTTTTTAATGTAAAGCATTTATTCATGTTGAATCTATTGTATTGTTATAAAAAGTCTTAATATAGAAAAGTTTTACTTATTGTATATCTTGTTTGAGAAATCGGGAGAAATAAAATATCATTGTTATAGAAATATAACACATATTTAAAGCAATGTGGATGATATATTCTGCTTACTGTGATAATTAGTACATTAGTATCAAATATCATATAGCATCATGGAAAGAGAAACTAATGTGCAATGAAATAATACTTTAATAATAGTAATTTAATAATATTAAAGATCTTTATTTAAACATGTTAATTTTAGAGGTTGCATGAAAAAGTAATGACAATGGTAATAGCATGTGAAAGTATCGCAAACCGAAGCAAAAAATAAAAATTCTTTATTTATATAACGATTAACAACGTCCTCTATCTTGAGTGCGTTTCCTAGGAGCAGCGCGCAAAATATTATCTACACGCAATATCATTTCCGCTGCTTCGGCTGCGCTCACGAGAACTTGTCTTTTTACTACCCAAGATTCGGTGATTCCTAGACGCTTCATGCAACCAATTTTACCCAATTCCATATCTGCAAGATGCAATAAATTCAATTTAGTCATGAAAATTATTCACACATACACACACATACGATATATTATATATCATAATTGATAAACATAGTAATGGAAATAGTTAAAAACTTGCCTAATCCCATGGTGTTGTTGCCGGAATTATGCGCAGCTCTCAATTCACTAATCAGTTGTGCAGAGTCATAGCCAGCATTGTCAGCGATAATGGTTGGCAATTGCTGCAACGCCCGTGCGAATGCTTCCATCGCAACCGCTTCCTTGCCTGGCGTGGAAGCGGCCGCGCGCATAACGGCACAAGCCATGATCATCTCGCTGCATCCGCCGCCGTAAACTATCCTCGACTCACGCACTGTAGCGGCCAAGACGCAGAGCGCGTCGTGTAACGACCTCTCAGCCTCATCGATGATCTGCTGGGTCGCGCCGCGAATAACAACGGTACATGCTTCACCTAATGAAACTCCAGAGAATCTCAGAAGTGTATCTTCTCCTATCATGACCTATGTAACATAAAGAATATATGTATCGATTAAATATATAATATATATAATTTGTATGTGTGTGTTTTGTGTTAATTTGTTAGTTATATAATGCTTATTAATGTAAATACATATCAGATATTGAATTGCAAGAAAAAAAGAAAAATAAGTGGACAGCTTACCTGCTCGATAAGATCGCACTTTCCAAGCTTGACTAAATCTGGATTGTCAAAAGTACTGACTATTTCGCCGCCGGTAACGAGTGCTAGTCTCTCGATACCGTCGAAATCTGCATGCTCGATAGCCATAATTCCAGCATCAGCAAACAATTGTTCTGGATAATTGTAAATCAATTGTCTATTGATGAAAACGTTGCATCCATGCTTCAAGATCTTGTCGACCTTATCCTAAAATCAAATATAGAGATTATTGATTATAAGTTTAGGAATGTGTATGAAAAAAATTTGGTGCAAATTTTACCTTCATCTTTTCTTTCTCCGCAGCTTCTAATTCTGCAATTTTTGCCATCGAATCCACGCGAACTCTGGAACCAAATACCTGCACAAACAAAAATGCATACAATGTTAGTCATTTAGGTAATTAAGTAAAAAAATATAGGAAAAAAATTTAATTTTAATTTAAATTTAATAATTTTAATTTAAATTAAATTTAAATGTTTAAATTTTTTTCCTTATTTTTTGAGTCCCGAATCACTTCCCGAAGTACCACGAGCGATTTTTCGAACACCTTGTATAATAGAAGTGTATACCTTAATTTTGTCCGTGTCCATAGGTGTATTAGCAATAAGTATTTTTGCGTCGCTAACTTTTTCTGGTTGGTGAACGCCAGGCTTCTTATCCAACAGGAAGCCTTCATCCAAGAACGAATCAGCGAGTGTCGCACCACGTTTCTTTATAATTTGAATAGCAGACAAATTACCGGAACCCTTAAGTCGTAATACCGCGTCAACTGACAGCTTGCTAAAATGTTCCTTATGTTGCGATAAGATCTTGGAGCTCAATGTTGTACGTGCGATGCTCAGTAAATCCTCACGGAAACGTTCAGGGTCCGCCGAATTGTTTGCTGATGCATTAGTTAGAGCTTCCATCGCTACATTGGTAGCGTTTCTCCACCCACTGATAATAGTCTGCGGGTGAATTTTTTGATTTTCAATCAATTTTTCTGCTTCTCGTAAGAGTTCAGCAGCTGCAAAAAGGTACAAAATCAAGCAATGTTTAAGATTAATACTAATAAATTCAAATAAATGATATTGTATATACCAAGAACAGTGACCGAAGTAGTGCCATCTCCTACTTCATCATCTTGGACACGAGATATGTCTACCAAAATCTTGGCAGCAGGATTATCAACACCGATACTCTTAAGGATGGTAGCACCATCGTTAGTAACTTGTACTTGCCCTGCGGATCTTCCATGAGATACAAGTATTTTATCCATACCCTTAGGACCGAGGGTGGATTTCACTAGATCTCCAATAGCTATGGCTCCAACAAACGAGCTCAATCTAGCAATCTCTGCCTTTTCTTCTCCAGCTTCATGTTTAAAGATCCGCACTGGATTCAAGGAGACCTTGGAACAAACAATTTGGTAAATAATTTATTTGTTGACAATTGATTAAAAAAAAAATTGAAAATCTTAATTCTTGAATATCACATCGTGAAGTGTTATAATGTAATTGAAATTATCGCACAAGTTTTCCTCCTACTATTTCGACGAAATACATGCGCCATTTGTCATGCTTTCAGGAGACCGGGTTCCTCCCCCATCGAGGCTATCGTTTACTCCAATTTTAAAGAGAGAAAGATTACAAGACCGCGCATGTTACTTACCATTGTAAATTAATATGAGGAACGTTTTATATTTTTCTGCAAGAGAATCACGCAAATTTCGTGGAGAAACGAAAACGATCGTCGTACGTTCCTCGAATGAACAGATGCAATGGCGACAAGACAAATGTAATCATTCACAATTCAGACAGCTACCGCCACGCGACCTGCACCTTCGACCCATTTCTATGAAACGTTCGATTTATTCTCCTTGCCGATGATTCGCTGGCACGTGGACGTCAAGACGTAAGAACGAATTAGAAACACGAATAAAATGACGGAGGGAGAAATAGACCAATCGGAAAGGATCTTGAGAGCTCTTGTGTATTCGATCGTATAAAGGCGTGATTTGCTTTTTAGCGCGTCACACACGATCAAATTCTGAATTTAATTCCTTTTATGGCCCGATTTGAACGCGGATAAATCAGGTGAATTGAAACGATATGCGTCTAACAGAAAGAGATAGTTAAGTGCAGGTAAGAAGGCAAATAAGAAACAGAAACTTGTATCTGTTAATAATAAAAATCATGTAGATAGAAATTTCGTATCTAAAAATTACTATAATTGATCAAGATATATTACTTGTAAAAGATCAGAAGAAAGGGAAAAATTTTATGTAATTACTACATCAAACTATATCAAAATTGTTTGCCATATATGAATACTAAATTTTAGTAACAATAATAAAAATTACAACTCAATTATAAATATATATTTATTAAGGGGGGGACATATATATAGAAAATAAAAAAAAATTAGAATATTTATGCAGCAGTACTCATTTTTTGTATCTTTTGAGTTGCATCACGAAGCCAAATGAATATAGAAATTTAAGGAATAGTTGTGTCCCGAACATTTTATAGAATTATACAAAGTTATTTATTATAGAGTATTCTCATATAATGCAGCTGTTTGTGTTTTCATTGCATTATTTTTTTAATATCTCTACAGGACATTATATAACACCCATTATTTCCAGCACTGACATATTGAATGATCTAAAAAAAAAACAAGTATATATTATATATCTCATCTTATTTATAACATATATATGATAGACTGAAAAATGCAAGTATACTTACTTAGAAGTTATTTGATCACCTGGAATGTAAAATGGGTTGCAAACAGCATTGGAATATGCAGCATGTAACTTCTTGAAAATCTGTTTATCAGAGGTTGTTAAGTAGATTACACAAATATGATTTATAAATTATCTTATTATATCTAAACTCATACATGGAATATGAAAGAAAGAAATGGAGCATTACCATTTTCACTTCATTATCCCTTAACGATACATTGGATGATTGTAATACTATGACAAATTTAATTTTTGTATTAGTCGCATAACCATATCTAAAAACAAATGTTAATACGCAATTATTAATATATAATTTGCATCTCTCATAAAGAATGATACTGTTTGTATGTGCGATATTACATACATTTTATATTCCTCAGTTGCAAACAACAAGCCCAAGTATAAGTCACGTATATCAACTGTCGTTTTATTTCCTACATTCAGTTTCTCTTCTATAATATCAATTGACGTGTGCACTTTATAATGAAATTGCAGGGCAGAGGCTTCATCCGCACACTTGATGTATTTTGGAGAGTTCTGCAAAATATTTATAAATAAATCGCAAATAATTTGTAAAGCTAGAAGAGGAACACACGATTATAAAGATATATTTGAATATGTACACATTTTACTAAATTGAAAAAGAAATTTTGCTCATCTTAATTAATCGTAACCTGTAAATTCGAGAAAAACGTATACTTGCATCTTTGCCAATTACAGCTACGCAAGCGGCCATTTTAGGAGATTCTAGGAAATTGCAATAAAAAAAATTTATTATAATATGTCACACATTTTTTGCCGAGTATATTTTTAGATGAAATTAATCGCGGGCATAAACATTCCGTAGATTGTAACGATACTAGGTTAGAGTGACTGCATTAATATATGCATGCAATCTTTTAAATAAATAAATGCTATTTTTTATGGAGAAATTATAGTAAAAAATATAAAAGGCAAATATTAAAGTTTATTTATATACATTACTGTAACATGGTATGCAAATATGTATATATAAAAAATTTGTATATGTATATACATATATTACAAATCAATAATTCTAATTTATAAAAATGATAACGCATTGATTAAGCATGTTTATACAATACAATATTTATACAATATTATCTAAGTTTCTTCTTTCTCTGTTATTAGTCATAATATCTTCTCTTCAAAGTTCTGTATTTGCGCAACATGTATAAAGCTTCTAATTCTTTTATCACAAAATTACCATGTCCTATCATTTTATCTATTTTTTCAGGATCAGTTTCTGTTTTGTTCTTATCAAAGGCTCTCCTCAATTTAGTCCTGAAATATTCATATCCCTTTGGATAATCTCGGCCCATATATAATAGCTGAAAAAAAAGAAAAAAATGCAATAAGAGAGGAAATTATGAACAAAACTAATAAAAAAATTAAGTTCTAAAATTTATTTGTTACAAAATTAATATTAAAATATATTGATAATTAAACTGAGGTATTATGTGTTGAACATATGTATTATTAAAATATATAATATACACAGTTATACAATTTAATAATACATATATGGTCAATATATCTCATTTAATACAGTATTAATTTTATAACAGAATATTATTTTATTACCGTTTTGTATAATTGAATAACTTTAATACGCTGTGACATGGCACATGATAAATCTCCAAGTTGAACTTAGATAAACACTCTAGGCAAAAATCAATTGTGACAACCGATTATTATAATTATTAATTTTGATTATTTCCATTGGAAACGTATGGCAAAAATTAGTTGATAGTGTATGAACTATGCTTTATACAAAATACAACATGCAATGCTAGTGGATACATATGGATGTCATTCATTCACGAATCACTAGTCTAGTAACAAATAGTCTCTCATGTTTATATACAAAGCGAGAGTTTTTTTTTAGATTTCTTCGAAGTCATTCGAAGTTCTGCGAACGCGAGCAGATGATAAGGCATCATATTCTATCGTATTTTTCCATTGTTCTTGTCTTCTCGACGAAAGACGAATCTTATTGCGTGGCAATTGAGGTAAATTTTATGACACATATGTTTATAATTCAAGTGACATTATTTTTTAATTGTATTATCATTTTTATCATTATGCTATGCATTTTTGAATGAGAAATATAATAAGTGTAATCTTTTCACTGATTTTTTTTTCTTTATTATTAACTGATCGCTAAACGTATTTCCAATTTTGCATATACATATTTAACGAAATGTATTCTAGTTTGAAATTTGGTTGAATATTTCTCAAGTGAAACAAATATTTATGAAAATCGAATTTGAAATTGCCTTTGGATATAAAGCTATTAAAATCTGATGAATAGAATATTAAAAAAATATAACTCGAGTAATACTATTATATTTAACAGTTATATCTCTTTAACAGTAATGATAATTTTAAAAAGAAAAAATAATTCCAACCTATGTAATTCTTTGATATTTTCATTTTTTTCTACTTTTACATTCACAATATAAATTTATTCCCAGATAGCCAATTGTCTAGAAGGCATAGCAATTGTCTAGAAAGTTGCTGTCATTACCAACAATTATTGACAATAATACAATTGTTGGCAATATGGCAACAATGGTCCATATTCTGAATTCTCTTTTATCTATAAAGATAAAAGTGCCTCTAAAAGAGGCTTATAAGCCTTCTGATTAGCTGTAAGCCACTTTTAGAGGTACTTTTATCGATAAAAGAGGATTTAGAACATGGACCAATGTAGTTAATTATATTAGTCACATGACAACAATATGATTAAACGCTTATCTGGATTCCACAAACTAACACATAATACATGTATACATATATATTTCAATTTTATATATTTATCTATGTACAATATAAACTTGTGGATTACAATTTTTTTTCCTGATAAATATTATCTGCTTTTGCGATAATATCCATTGTTGCAATAATGTGCCTTTTTTCTATTATCTCTTTTTATTACATAAGAAAAATGCAATAATATACATATTAATTTTATTAGCGTATACTATATATGTATCCATTCATCAATCAATGTCTTATTAATCTCAACTGTGTTATCAGAATGATAAATCCATAAATATATCTATAAATATATAAATGGATAAGAAAATATATTCATTGTGAATTTCAGAAATACAAGGAAAATGTCTAACTTTAGGAGTAGCATATTTTTAATATTTTGTGGTAGGTAATATATATCTAATATTCTTAATTTATTTTTTCAATTAATATATATTTTTTTTAAATATATTTTTAAATTTTATATAGGGATATGTTGTGCAGCAGCATTTTCCACAAAAACACCAATTTTAGCACCAACATTCAGTAGAACATACACGGTAAAAGGAACTTTGTATATACCATATGCAGAAATTCGAGAGCCTTTCTATGCATGGTATGATGGCAACAGTGGATCTAGTCGGATTGATTACTATGGAGGTATTTTGGAAAACAACTTACATATTTTTATTCATTATTTATCTATTTTTGATTTAGATATAGACTATATTTTATATGTATGTATGTATGTATATATATACACAAACATACAACATATATAATGTATGATGCATATAAACCTATTGTTCCTTATTTGACAGGAATGGTTAAGACTTTTCAATTGTCACATAAAGGGGAATATGGTGCCAGCATAAAAGTAGCACCTATTACCACTGAAACTGTTAGTAATAAAGAAACATGTCTTCAAGTAAATGGCACTGTCAATCTCAAGATACAGCCTCAATCTATTGTTCCAGATGCTTCTGAAATGGAGGTAAAAAACATACTTGTAAATTCAATTTTATAAATATATATATGAAAAATATATGTATTTAACATGTTTTTAATATAATTAATATAATGATAGTAGAACTTAATAAAATAAAATTTATATATAGTGCATTGGTGAAGAGATGATCAATGGATTGTCGTGCGAGAAATGGCGGCTTGTACAAGAAATTGAAGGGAAAACGAACAAATATACACTCTGGATTCGTTATAAGGTAGGAATTGAATTATTTGCATATCTATAAAATAATATCTGCAGTATATAAAAAGAAAAATGGCCTTTACAGAAATCACCATCTTTACCGCAAGTTAAAGAACCTATTCCTGTTAGATATGAAATGAGAGGATTTAATAGTCTCTTAGGCTCGCATTATGATCATTATTATTTGGAGTATGATTGGTATTCTTTTGATAAACCTTCTGATGACGTTTTTCAAATCACAGAAAGTATGTAAAATAATTTTTATATTAATTTTTACAGTTGTTTGCCTTGATATAAAAATATTTTTTCTAATATCAGTAATATTTTTTATATCAAATTTAATTATAATATATATGGATATTACTTATTATTTGCAGATGCAACATGCATTAGCTTCCCAGGACCAGGTGAAAAACACATATATACTTTTAATCCAATGCGTGAATTTGTTCATAACTATGAGGATCATTTGCATGAAGCTTTTGATACATTCAAAAAAACTCACAAGAAATATTACAAGAATGACTTGGATCACATGTATCGCAAAGAATTATTTAGACAAAATATAAGGTATAGTTCTGCCACATAGAGAATATACATATACATTGTATACAATTGTAAAAACTGTTATTTTAAATGCAAAAATTTTTAGATATATCTATTCTATAAATCGCGCCAATTTAGGCTATCAGTTAGAAGTAAATTATTTGGCAGATCGCAATGATCTTGAATTAAAAGCTTTACGAGGCAAGCAATACACTCCGGGTTACAATGGTGGTGCACCATTCCCACATGATATTGAAAAAGAAATCGCAGATGTTCCCGACAGTATAGATTGGCGATTGTATGGTGCTGTGACACCAGTCAAAGGTTTGTTCATGAACAATATTGCGCTTTGACATTATATGTACATGTCTAATGTATTTTATTTAAACAGATCAATCAGTTTGTGGTTCTTGTTGGAGTTTTGGTACCACTGGAACAATAGAAGGTGCATACTATATGAAGTATAATAAGTTAGTACGTCTGTCCCAACAGGTAAACAATTCATAATCATTATCAGAATTGAAAAATTTTTATTATTTTGTTGTGTGCGCGATTTTTATTTTATTTAGTAAACTTTTAATGCTAATATATGCTATATAGATAATAATATTGAAGTATAAATGTTAGGCTCTTATTGATTGTTCGTGGGGCTTTGGTAATAACGGATGCGACGGTGGAGAAGATTTCCGTTCATATCAATGGATCATGAAACATGGTGGTTTACCTACCGAAGACGATTATGGTGGTTACTTGGGACAGGTAAATTATTCGATTATATTTATTGTGTGCAGATTGAAATTTATCTGATTATAATTTGGACATACAAAACAGAAAATATTGTGAAAATGATTCTTTTTAGGATGGATTCTGTCATGCAAATAATGTAACATTGACTGCTAAGATCACGGGATTCGTCAATGTTACTCCACGTAACGTAGATGCTTTGAAGATCGCCATTGCTAAGCACGGTCCCATTTCCGTTGCTATTGATGCCTCTCACAAGACATTCTCTTTCTACTCTCACGGAGTGTATTACGACCCAACTTGTGGTATGAGATTTTTAACATTTGTATTACTTCTAAAAAATTTTTTACAACTTTACTAAATTATTATGTTTTTGGGTTCTCAAAAGGCAATACAGAAGATACATTAGATCACGCTGTTTTGGCCGTTGGATACGGCACTATGAACGGAAAGGGTTATTGGCTGATAAAGAACTCCTGGTCGAATTATTGGGGCAATGATGGATATATTCTAATGGCTCAGCAAGACGACAATTGCGGCGTTCTTCTTGCTCCTACATATGTTACTATGTAAAAATATCTATTTCTTTATAAAAAAAAAACGTCTCTATTTTTATTTTTAAGAATTGAAACATTATATAGAATGCTCTCTAGGGTCTTTAATGAGTAAAAACTTATACAAGTATAAGTAAGAGAAAAATTATGAGAGGCTACATAAAATATATTTAGTTGGTTAGCTACATGTTTCATAATGAACATAAGCTATAATAAATTGTTGAAAATTTCACTTATATATATTAGATGATATAAAAATTATATATAATATAGGGGGAATAAAATATTTTTGAAGAAAGAGCATCCACGGATTTTTTAAATCATATATATGCTTCAAGCAGAGAATCCTATATTCATCTCCAGAATAGAGAGTTGATATTATATTAATACCATGTAATTTAATATGGATTTACAAGATATATATAATTTTTCAAATTTACAAATAAGTAATTTTTTAATAAACTTTAATTTTTTGCATTTTTTGAAACACAAACGCTATATTTTTCAATTATATTTTTATTAATAGCTTTATTAACGAATAATACGATATATGTTCAGAAATTTTTATAAACTGTTTTTACACATAACGATGTCAACCATAATTAGCAACTATATTAATTCGTTTCTTCTTTTATTATATTAATTAATTTTTCTGTTTGTCAAATAGGCTTGTACAAGTTCAAAATACGCGATAATATAACTATATATTTTTACAAATATATAAATACTTTTCCTAGAGCATGTGTGCATTGTCCAGTAAGAGCATGTTGCATATGTCCAGTAAGAGCATGTAGTAATGTTTAATTGATATGGATACTTTCAAACTATACATAAATAATGTTGCCTATAGTTATATTTGTATACAGACTATATAAAGGAATGTAGAAATTATGAGCGTGATACAAAGAACACATTTATAAAGGTAAAAATGGAAATGTATCGAATGTTAAATTAACTCTTTGTAATAAGTTTATGTGTAAAAGTATCATAAGCAAATTACTAAAAAGTAATATAAGCAAATAACTAAAATATTAATCACATGAAAAATATCGGTGGCGAAATCCTAATGAAAATTCGTTGCTCTTTGATAAAACCTATCATTACATTAATAAAAACTGTTTGATTTCATCGTTACCGCAGAAGTGAAAGAATACAAATTAGTGTAATTAAGTACATGAAAGAAGGGTATATGTATACTTTTCGCAGATTTTGTTTTAGTTTATACAGTACATGTGCGACTACAGAATGGACGCTAAAGCTAAAAGTTCGAAAGAATCTTGTACATAAATTTTTATATATCCGAACTTTTCGCTCCGAAATTTTTCATTATCACTAAAAATCGTACTTTCATTCTATATCACTTGCGAACATGTCGACGTCCTATCGAGCTCATGAAATATTTCAATATCGGCGAATATAGCCATGACATGGAGGCGTAAAGCCTCCTTTTACGTATATATTACACACGATAAGTTATAGAAATGATAAGATCTGTTTCAGAGAAAATGGAGAAGGAGAAATACAATAAGCATGATTTTTTTCTGGTTTAGATGCAATCTTGATTGCACTCTTCCGTATAATCGAAATGCTTCCTGGTCTTATACTCTCTCTTTTCGTATATATGTATTTTTGTTTTGATTAAAGGAACCCCATTTTTAAGGCATTGTACAGGGCTTGAGTATCCGAATGGCTATTTATTCTCCAGAAAGGAAAGTTATGCGCGCGCGCTGCTGTCTCCTCATCTGAGTCGTCACCTATCACTACGTACGTACATCTACGTCCAAATCGGGCAACCACTCTACCGAAACAGCTCTCCTTTCCTAAAACGGTAAAAAATAACTTTGATATTATTCTACAAAAACATATAACGATGAAATTATAATAAAAAAACAAAATTACAATGAAAAAAATATATACATATAGTGAGTATTTAATTATTTCTTTGTTTGATATATATATATATATATATATATATATATATATATATAATTACCGATTTTAGAAGCTGAATATATATTTTCAACGGGGAATATCCCACCGATACCGAAGAGCAAGACCTTGGACAGCGCGGGCACTAGTTGCGTAGTCGTTACCAGGATGTTGATGCAGTGATCTCTCTTATTGATGATATTGAGACACTCGACTGCCGACGTCAACCATTTATCGGTCAGCACCTCGATCTCGGAACGCAGCTGCAGCCACTGTTCGCGCTTGGCTGTGCCCAATAAACCACCCACATTATTGCGATATTTGGAATAGATCTCTTTAATTACGCGATAACGAAATGCAAGCTTCCTCATCCAGTCAACGCCACCTCGTACACCGGACGCCAGGCATATCCCGTTGTTTGCGGTCGCGCACTGGAAGCCATCGGTCGCGAAGTTGTAAGACGACAAGTCCTGCCCGTTATCATCCGAGGAAACATCGTCTATGTGCACTTGATCGCAGTCCTATGACAAGAAAATATAAATGCTAGAGAGCTTTTATACTACATATCTCGAGAAAACATTTTTTAGGAAATGCATACACACACATTATATACAATTACAGTTATAAATACTCGTATTAATTAAATATTCATATGGAAGAATTTTTTATATATCTTCTTACATATATATCTAAAATTTCTCTAGTATTTTTTATTTTTCATAGATTATATATTATGTATATGTATATATAAAACTTATATTTGTTACAGAAAGATTTAATCACCTCGACATCATTGAAGAAAAAGTGCGTATCTGCCAAATTGAATATCATCTCCTCCATTCTGTATGCCACTTGGGCCAGAAGGGCCGGATCTTTACGATGCTTCGTGGCGAATTGCCCGGTTAGCAGAGAATGAAACACAACTATGGTTTCGTCCAAGTCCCAAATGAATATACGCTCGGGGCCGGCTTCCGTCGTGTCCGCGGAACCGATACTGTTCCCGCTTCCGCTCTGTCTCCTTCCGCGTCTGCACGGCTTCGTCGTCGCCACTGAAAAAGCGAGAATATTCGTCGAAAATGTCGTTCGTTCATCGATAAATATCCTTTAATCTGATTATACGAGAATAAAATATTATTTTCTTTCTCTAAATATAAACGCGAATGTCAAGCAAATGTCATCTCATACAGACATACACAATATTCTTTCAAAAATATTGTAGCAATTTTTTTTTTGTTTAGACAAAAATTCAAGCTCAGTTGAAATGGCTAAATCCGTGACTAAAATGTTTTGAAAACCTATACAAAATGCGTGTTACAACAAAGCAAGAGACACAAATCGGTGATGTTACCTTCGATGTTTGCTGTTTCCCGTGCGGTCAGATCACTCGCATCGTGCGTCGTCGGGTCTACCGTGAGCGCGGATTTTGTTGAATCTTCTTGCAAAATGATTATAGTTAATTGCAACTGTTCAACATAAGAAGTCGAACATACGCGGATAATTTTGCTTGTTTTAAAAATGTAATATACAGATTCGAAATATTACAGATCAGGCACGTTAACATGGATCTTCAAAAGCGTGAATTTATCTCTTGAGAATAAACAACTTAATTTTATTTTTACCGATTTATACAATTTTTCAATAATAATTTGTAAATATATCTCATTTATTCCTTACAGGAAATTCCATTTACGAGAGATAAAAAAAGAAAGTGCGTGAAGAAAAATTTAGTAAAAGAACTTACCAGCAAAGTTGATATTGCCGATGTTGAAGGAGGCCGGCGGCGCGTGATAACCGGGCACGGGATAATATCCGGAATACTGAAGCGGTACCCTGTCGTTTCCATATAAGCTACTACTGTAAGCGCTATAGTCTAATTTCTGAAAGAAAGAACATCTAATTTAGGAAAAAGAATGGAAGAAGAAAATGTTACATTTGCGTCGGAGAAAATAAAACGTCACCTGAGTAGCCGATGATATATTTTGTGCGACGTTCGGGAATGTCGTTGTTCCGCTATTATAACCAGCGTAAGGTGTATACTGCGACATTGAGCTCGACGATGTATAAGAGTTTAGGTACGTGCTCTGCAAGCTCGCATTTTTCGAAACTGTCGTCGATCCGTAAGGCGGCGGATTGTATAGACTACAAAATAAAAAAAAACAATAAAATGAGTAGAAAGATAAGTTTTCGGTTCGATGAAAAGTTATCTATGTGCGAATCAAATTAATTGCATAATAAATTGTAATTGCAGCCCAATGATTGAATAATGATACTAATTTTATTTGAAAAATTTCATGTTTTATCTAACGGTAAATTCCTTCAGCAAGTAAAATATCTTTTATCGTAATCATTTTTTTTTTAAATAAAATGATTAATTAGTAGATTATATATTTATCGCTCGAATTAAATACCTGTTGTAATATTGATTGGCATCATATAGGGATCCGTAATCCGCCTTTTCCATCGAATCCGGGTATTCCTGCTCCTTCTCCTCGGCATTCTCATCGATGTAGAGTTCACCACCAGGGACGCTGTCGTTTTCGGGACAGTCCTGCACCTCGTTTTTAACTTCGGTCTCTTATATGAAAATGAAGAAGTAAGTGTCATTTGATAATATTAATATTTCCTAAAATATCTATGCACTTAACGATGAAATTAATTATAACGTTAATTGCAATCTTTCCGAATTTTTGAAATTGTTTTCGAGAAGTAGAAATTTATAGTAAATGTCATGCAGAAAAATAACAAAGTACAAGTGCACCAATAAATGAACGATTATTTAGCATGAGCGATTATTAATTTCAATTCAATTTTTATTTCTAGATAAAACATATCTTCTCCTGCTTGTATAAAGATAAGCGTTCGATAATATTTAATTTCTCGGATCTGTCTGCTGAATGTATGCGGTCATTTGATCGATGCACGTTTATTTTACGTCAACGCAGTTAGAAATCTTCCTGTTTACCATTGTTTGCAGCACGAGGATGCTGTACCGAGGCTTCTGTCGAGGAAGACACGTTGCCAGCATTGTCTAAAACCCCTGCTGGTTTTGTCGGATCATTGTCCTCGGTTAACATATCACTCTATCTGTTTGACATAAATCACCTTTTCACTTTTACGCCTGAGAAAAAAAAAAGAAAAGATAATTTACGAAAATTTAGTGGAACAATAAGTTAAATCATGTTTCAAAAATTATTGACATCTTAGCACCTCAATATATCTTTGTTGCGGAAAGATTGAATTTGAAGTAATCAAAGTAATCCGTGAATAAAAAGAATCGTAGAAAAGTCACACAAAAATCCTATATAATAATAAATAATAATTTATATAAATATATATGGTATACATATATTTATTAATATTATTATATACATTATTATTTATTAATATTATTTATTATTTATTAATATTATTATATACATTATTATTTAATATTATTATATTAAATAATAATGTATAATATAATGCTTTTTATATAATTTATAATTAATAGTATATCTAAAACAATTGCACTTTAAAGCGATTCTACAGGTGAAAAACGTTTGCACCTGCGAGGTCGCAGGGGAACTTCGCTCGCGTGTGAACTTCATTATTGTCTGCCAATTGCGTGTCGAAGAGGAGTGACTGGTCGGGTAGGCGTACACCATGAGGCACCGAAAGCAACCAATGGAACCTCTCACAACGCTTTACATTATGTATTCTTTATGTTGCCAAGTCACTATCTATCTGCACTCCGCCCTGTTATGCGTGTGTATATGTTATATATCTTGTGCCATATATATGGAAAGCACCTTCTACACGAGAGCTCCTTTATGCCAAGGTGTAACCACGCAGATGTAATTTAAGAAGTTTTTTTAAAATAAGAATATAAGTGCATCTCATATATCTTGTCATAATTTTTTCGATATTTAGAATTGGATAAAAATCTCGATAAGAAATTTCTTCTAAATGATAGTTTATATATAAGTTTAACATTCTAGACGAGAGACAGAACGTAAATAGATATTGACTTGATCGTTTTTTTATTATTATTCTATTTTCAAGACTTTTAATTTTATTTCAAATGAAGAATCTTAATTATATCATTATATAACATTATCATTATGAACAATTTTTCTAGATTTTTCATTAGTACATATACACAATGCGCAAACTTTTGCAATCTCGTGAGTATCTCTTACTTGCGGAATCGTATTAAAGTGCAATCATTGAAATATTATTAAAATTGAAAAGAAATACTTTAATATAATATGTAATTTACTTATATTTGTTTTGAATCAAGGTGACAGTTTATATTGCTGAATAATACGCATAGAAATGTTAAAGCAAGATTTTTTTTTCATTAGATTGAATTTGAATATTCATTCTAAATCACAATTTTTCAGGTCGATATTTTCCATACGAAATTGCCTGCATATTAATCGAAGGATACATCATTATTATGTGCTACGATACGAATTTGTCGCTACTCTATATCGTCATTGCTCATCTTGCCGCTCATATAATGTACAATGAAGCGAGATGAAAGGCACTCTGCTTATCTAAACAAAAAGCTTGTGCCGAAGTGTTTATCGCGGACGAGTTGCTTAGCTTGCTGTCTAGCTGGCTGTCTGTCCGTCAACCGTCAGGGAAACGAAATGCAACGAAACGAGAGGAATGCCGGTTCGCTCTTTTTCTTTCTCGGCCGCAGGACTTTTCAGTCTCGGGTCGGTTTACGTCGACTATAGGAAAGAAAAGGAAAATAAAGCGTTACTATAAGGATGGCTACAGTTCGTAAGACAAAAGCTTTTTGTCTGGAGCCCACCTAGCCGCGTAGAAGAAACCAAAGTCTTTCGAAGAGTACACCTCTCAAAAATATATTGTTTTTCCCGCTGGGTTCCCATAATAGCTTGGGTTCATTATTAGTCGAACAAAGTTACGTTAACTATTAAACGCTTTCATAGTTTGAGATTTTCTCACGAGACACTTTAGACCATTGTTATAACTGAAAAAAATACTGCTTTTTCCACAATCGCATTTTTGTTTGCATGATAGGTTCGTGTCACTCAAATTATTCTAATGTTAAATTTTTAATTTACTAATACTAATTTTTTCATAATTTTAATTTCTAGTTACTAATAATTTTTTAATTGATATAATTAATTTATTATGAAGTAATTTTTTTAAACAATATATTTTATTCATATATTTATGTTATTGTATATACTTTAATTAAATTTGATTTTCTTTTAGATAATTTTCGAAGCGTAATCTTGATATTTTTCTACAATATCTGGATTGAATCTTTTTAATCATTTCTTTTGATTTCCAGTTTTTGCATTCTCTCTGTTATTACATAATACATGCAAGAATTAATATTGGAATGACAATTTATTACGTCAATGTTGCGAACGTATTTTAAAGAGAAACTGTCGTTAACCAGGCTTTTTGGAGAGAATGTATTGTCTGATATACTACGTAACGGCCAATTAAAATACATTATTGCCATAACGAGCCGAATGAGATGCATAAGTTACGCATGCTCAATTGATAATGACGTTTCACGCGTGTGTGCGAACAGCGGCTCTTGCTTCTAATACAGGAAAAACGTGCAAAACTTTATCACGCTAAGACAGACTGGCATTCAGTTTCTAATACTTATTTCTTATCGCTGTTATGTTATAAAATATCAAAGAAGAAAAAGGTATAAATCTTAAAAAGCTTTAATAAACAAAGTATATGTGTGTGTATATATATATATATATATATATATATATATATATATATATATATATATATATATATATAGGGTGTCCCATTTTAATCGATCACCCCGAATAACTTTTTTAATTTTGATTGTAGAAAAAAATGTTTCAGACAAAAGTTATATGGCTTGAAGGGGGCCATCAGATGGTGGCAATGATTTGACCTTGGAGAGTCATTTGAAGGTCACGTGAAGGTCACCGTCAATTTCTTAAATGGAACTCTCTATTTTTTATTGCATATTCTTGTAGCTTATCTCGAGGGCTTTCCAAAACACTATAATAAAATATTTTTCCCTCAAGTACTTTTCGAGTTATAAGGCTTGAAATCATTTCTTAATTTTACATAAACCGTAAAATATCTTGTAAAATATTCATTTTTCGATTATCTTACCTTAATACTTTTATGTACAAAATAATGAGAGGAATCAATTGGTGTAAAGAAAACACATAATTGTTTCGAAGAAAAAATATGTAATTTGCAATTAACAATTACATATTTTTTCTTAAAAATAACTATGTGTTTTCTTTACACCAATTGATTCCTCTCATTATTTTGTACATAAAAGTATTGAGGTAAGATAATCGAAAAATGAATATTTTACAAGATATTTTACGGTTTATGTAAAATTAAGAAATGATTTCAAGCCTTATAACTCAAAAAGTACTTGAGGGAAAAATATTTTATTATAGTGTTTTGGAAAGCTCTCGAGATAAACTGCAAGAATGTGTAATGAAAAATAAGGGGTTCCGTTTGAGAAATTAAAGGTAACTTTCGCGTGACCTTCAAAAGATCATCCAAGGTCAAATAATTGTCACCATCTTATATCCCCCTTGAAACTATATAACTTTTGTCTGAAACGTTTTTTTCTACAATCAAAATTAAAAAAGTTATTCGGGGTGATCGATTCAAATGGGACATCCTGTGTATATATATATATATATATATATATATATATATATATATATATATATATATATATATTTCTAGTTATATAAAATTATATAAATTATAAAATTTAAAATTTATTAATATAAAAGATAAATATTTTTGTTTTTTTTCCAGTTACATACGAATTACAATTCTGGAAATGTAAATATCGACGATGCTTATTATTGAGAATTTATCTAAACAAATCGATTCTTTGCTTTTTTATGCAGGAATAGATATCGCATCTTTCGGATTCAAAGTTAATAATTGACGGTTAATAACTGAGACTTATGTCTAGCTGAAAATATAGGTGAGATTATTATGTTATTTGAAAAAACGATTTATCTTGTACTTTTATTTCCTTTTTTTTTTACTAAATTCTATTTTCTTTTATCAGTAAATATGCAACATAATTCGCAAGGCACTACAAGAAATCCTGATTCAACTCTCGTCAAAACTCTTCTACAAGGAAAGAGAAAAGAAAAGAGAGAGAGAGAGAGAGAGAGAGAGAGAGAGAGAAAGCAAAACCACCTCTTCATGATAAGTCTAATTGAATAAAGTTGAGCGAACCTTGCGTGTCGTCGCAGATTCGAGATAGGATATCCTCCGATGCACGTTCAAGGAAGCCTTCGGCGATTCCCTCCCGAAAGCAGCATCGTTATCCCGGGGCTGCGTAATGCGTGCGTGTATGCATGCGTGTCTAGGTGCGCGTAAACGCGTTGTACGGGGATTTGTAATTTCGCCGACTCACTTTTCTCGCACTTTTCGCGACCACGGGAACATTGTGTTGTCGCTCGCCTACGATTCACCCTGTCTGTGCGTTACGTTTCGCGCACCGCCCGGCACATACGTGCGTACACGCACGCAGGAAACACAGAGGAACACCGTCGTCGAATCGCGATGATATCAGTCACCGTTTGCGTTCAAGATTGCGGGCGGATGTTGCGTGCCCGTGAAACGGCAGATCTCTCCTGCCGCAGGATCACCGTTCCGCCCGCTCGCGTCGAGGGTTGCACCCCCGGAGAATCCGCCACTTGTCACGATTGTGAAGATTGAAAGGATCTGTCCGCACTTACGATACTTTCTCGGATACGCTCTTTCGCGTTCGGTGGATTCTTCACGACGAACTCGCTACCATTGTTTCACCGGCGCCGTAGAATGCGTAGAGGTGTGCGTATATCGCGGGCACTGCCGTGTGCGATATGCCGCGGCCTGTGGAGTTCTGAGCATGCGAAATGTCGTCTGCCACCCCCGCCCGGATGATCACGTGGTTCGTTCGGCTCTTCTTCGTCGCACCTTTCCTTTCCCCCCTTCTCTCTCGCTCGCTCATTCGCTCGCTCGTTTGTTCATCTCGCTTCTTTCGTCTCTCCTTGTTCCGCGCTCTCGCGGTATTCCTTTTGTCCTTCAACCTCTACTTTTTAGACTCTTTTTTTCTCTTGCTATTTTTTTTCTTTATCTTTGTATTCTCCAAATTGCTGCAAGTGCTTGCCATGTGTATCTTGACGAAATATCTAAAATAATACACTGTATTGTATTTCTTTCTTGATCTCTTTCACACTCTCTTTCTCCTTCTTCCTCTTCTTCATTGTTCTTTCCTCTTATCATTTCTCCTCTATCCCCTTTCTCTTTCTTCTATATTTCTTATCTTTTATGTTCTAAACATATTTGTATGCAATGTGATTACTAGATAATGAATCTATTTTTTTTTGTTTCAGGATAGATGATAAAATCGTCCATCTGTTACTCAACCGTTCCTATTTCTTTCTTTATCTCTGTTTTTCTCGACATGCTCTCGCTAACGAACACACACAGATCGCTCATTAACCAGAATGAGAGGAGCTAACGAATCGCGCATGGTAGGTGATGGTGCGACAGATAAGGAAGGAGAAAGAGACGAAGAGGAGACAAAGATGAGAAAAGAAAGAGAGAAAGAAAAATCCTGAATTAACGAAGGAGAAGGATGGTCCTACTACATTCCCTCTACATAATTGTCACCTCTTGTCACCATTTATTTGTACGAATCGCTCGGCAATGACGCTTCTTTCTGGCGCGGGGCCGGTTTTCCAGAAAGAACAGCGATTAAAAGGATCTATATGGGCGATCTTAGATAAGAGTCGTAGAATACGTGTTTTAAAACCTCACGAATTAGCGTGTAAGATAAGAAAAAGAAGAAAGAAAGAGAAGCGTCACTCACATTTCCACATCGAATGTATACCATAGTTTTACATGTAAAATATGTATATACTTCTTTGATTTAATCTCGTACCTTTTTATTTTTTCTTGTGCTAGATATCAGAACCACTATCGGGCGTTCTTCAGTAAGAGACACAGGATACAGTGTAACACAGTGAATTATTTTATTCTTGTTTACATTCAGCAATCGACAAGGACGAAGTGATGCATTGTGTCCTCTGCTTGCTGAAAAATGCCCATCAATGGATTTTGGGCAATAAATTAGCACACAAACAATAATACCCTAACAACACACATGTCCAAAAGACAAAATATCCTTTGGCTGTCCTCTAGATATTCTATAGACGTCTTTTGGACATGTGTGTTGTTAGAGTATAATATAATGCTTATTATAAATTGGAAAAATAATTGTTCCAACATTGGTAAATATAGATTTTCGAAAATAAAATTTATTAATTAAAATTTATCAGTTTCTTTTTTTATATTCGCGAATCGTGACGCAATCTTTCTTCAGTCTTTTCTTCTTTTTCTCGACAGGCAAGAGCGGGAAAGATAAAAATTCTTGACGGGAGGTCCACGCCATCAAGGCAATACGTCATACTCGGTGGGTTCCTGGAAGAGGCGAGAATGTTCCTGTGTCCTTTTTTCTCACTTTATCGATTACGGCGCGATAAAAGCGCTGCGATATCTGCTTCCTCTGTCACTGTGTGACAAAACAAATTAAGGCTCGCATCGTGAGTGAAATAACGAAGGGCGAGTAACGGCCTGCGAGATATTAAAAGTATAGTTTCATTCTCAACCCATAAAATTAAAGAAAAGTCACGTTTGGCGGAAAAATAAATAAACTGATGAGAACTTGTATCAATCTTCAATCACAGATTATTTTTAGAATATTTTCGCATTTATTTTTTTCCTTTTTATTTTTTTTTATTTTATATTTATTCGCTTGTAAAATGCTTGTAAAACAAATTTTTTGTAACACATTTTGACTTTTTTTTATTAGAATCCTCATTAAAGGTACATTATCTAATTTTGTTATAAAATTTATGAATGAGAAAAATTTAAAGAACTGGAATTTTTAAAGTCAATTTTAGTTAAAAATGTGCAGAATATATTTTTATTACTTTTTTTAAAATTAGTTTTTAAAAAATTCATTATTTTTTCGAGATAAACTTCATTTCATTAATGTTTTAGACTAGAAACCTCTTTGTGGCTAATGTAACTGTAACGGCGAGGGTGAGTCTGCATTTTTCAAGGACGATATGATGAAGATGAGGAATAACACGGGCGGCAATATAATTTTCTACATCCTATATCAACATCCATTGTACGTTTTCCACCAGCTTGATGGACTCTCAAATTTCGTTAAAAGTCTCTTGCTAATGTTACCATAAAAGCATCTCAAGAAACTTTTAAGCTCCGTTCTGCTTTCGCACGCTTCGTTTGCAATTGTTCGAAGCTTTCTTATACCTACGATCGACAATATTTGATTGTTATAGTGCTGTTTGATATAGTGCAGATATCTCATGAGATTTCCTGGATACAATTCTTGACTGATATAATAATTTTCAGAAAAATCATCTTAACTAAAACCAGATGTGGAGCGGTAAAAATGTTTTCTGGAAATGTATGGCAATCGACATCTTGATCAGAGCTTTGTGATGAATAACAAAGGAGAATAATGCTTTTACATAACGGTGAGTAACCGTACGAGGGTCGGATGAGTACGGTTAATCCATCCTTCCAGTTTTGTATTTTCACAGTACATCAAACACAGGGATCTCCGCATTTCTGGGGGATTGACCATCTCTTTATTGAAATTGGCCGATCAATCCGCCTGCTGCAATACTATCGATTTGCTTCAAATAGATACAAATGCGATAATTGCATAAATAAAATCGTTCAAAGATATATCATTTTATATTGAACTATCTTAAAAAAGTTGTATACATAATTTTTATGTGTATAATATATTTATCTATATATAAGTTTCATATAAGAATTTGAATATCTTTTAGCAGCAATTCTCTAGCTCTATATTTTTGTTAGTGAAACTGTCAAGGAAATAATAATTTTTTTGGAAATGTATGTGTTTGTGTGAATGCATTTTTTTATCATATATTTTTATATCTAAAACTTAAGTTTCATTAAATTCTATTAATTAAAAAATATAGTTTTGTTACTCTTTTAATTTTACAAGTTTTGCAAAAATGTTTTCAGTTGCTTATAATTTATAAATTATTAATGTAATCGACATATTCATTAAAAAAGAAAAATCGCTCTTAAGAATATAATGATTTTAGGATGTTGTATAAGAAATAACGTTCCGTCGAAAAATTAATGCAAAAAATTAGCACAAAATACTTTTTCGATTATTCGATGCTTACAAGTTTTCTCGTGTGTATAAGAATATTTGTTTAAACTCGTTTTCTCTATTTTAGGAATAGTGATGGGATTAAATGCACGCTGGTTAAATAAATTTTCGTGACAAAGAGTCTCTTCATTTCATCATCTCTAGAATTCAACGCTTTTCACGTACGAATCAAATTTTCAATCTTTGTCCCGAGGGAACGCGCAACTCTCGCATCTCTGCTGTGCTCCTCGAGATAAGTGCGATACACCAGCTTCGTGAAAGAAATATCGATTCTAACATACGACGGACATTATCGCGTTTCCCAGGAGTCACCTAACGTAGAGACAGCGGGTAATAAAGGAAGACGCGTCAGAAAGATAGACATGGCGTCGACATCATCCTGCAGTGGGTTGGTCGCACGGCTGGTGGAGAAATGGCGGAATAATGGTTTTGGCGATATTTTTAATAAGGAATTTTTTTGCAAACTGTTAAAAAAAGAGAACATGTATATACATTTCTTTTGAAAAGTATCTCTATAAGGGGCTTATGGTCTTTATCTCCAAGATATATTAATGTAGTAAGTAAGTAAGTGTATGTATGTGACGACCACCCAGGTGTATGTATATACCTTATTGTGCGCTCCAAGAAAAATGCAGGGACATAGAGACGTATTCGGTGTCGTCGTGGGATCTGCGAGATAGATGCTGAGGTATTGTTAATACTAGTAAAGTGTTATTAGTTTAATTTTTAGAATATAATGTCGATCTCTCTCTTCAAGATCGTTATTCAAGTTCTATATATATTACTTTTTTATTCTTCGTATTTTAAAAACAATTTTCTTGTGGAAAAAATATATCTTTTCTTTTCTTTTTAATTTCCCTTTATTTATGTTCTTCCAAGAAAAAAAAGTTGTAATAATATGAAAAAATTAATAACTTGGACGATATGTGAAAATAAAGATTAATTCATAAATCAATTTGGAGATTTTAATAAATCAGGCATTTTATCTTCGTGTTAATGTATTGTCAGTATTATGTAATATATCAACGTTTGTTATTTGATGAGAATTTTATGGAAATTCCTAGAATGTGGCTTATCGATCATAATCATTCATTGCTTCGAGTGTTTGTTGTAGGCCCACGCGGAGGATTGTCATGAATCATGTCAAGTTCATCTTTAGATGGAGGATTACAAAGAGTTAATAGATATACATATATCGGTGCACTCATCATCAGAGAATCTGAAAAAGATTAACGAGCTGTTGCATATTCATATTAAACATATTGATTAAAGCCAGTAATCACGTCCCATCGGTGATTCCAGTTAGAAGCAGGTTTGCAAAGCGAACAGTTCCTTTTTTGAAAAATAATATCGTATTAACGCGCAAGGGAATCACGCAACACGTACTTAAAGTACGGTCCTGCAAAAGTGGACGCACACACATGTGGTCCTGCACAGAGATCCTGCGTGAGTTTCGGGCAAGAGCTAAGTAAGCGCGAGAGATATCTCTCTCCCCGTTTTACACGCGGGTGTGTGTAGGAGACGGATATACATCTACAACGAGGAAATATCTCTGTGTGTGTGAGTAGGTAGATAGGTATGTACCAACGAGCGTTCTCCCTTTGTTATACAGGGTGTTTCGCTGCGAAGAGCAAAGGCACATTCGTTACATATAATGGTCAGGAAAAGAGAATGCATGAGAAAATTAATTCTAGCAAAATTGTTGAAAAAGAACTTTGTTCAAGATGAACGAAGTCAATTATTTTCTTCTTATCTTATATGTCAAATATAGTTTAAAGAAATTGCACATATACGCTTATTCAATGTCATGAAACACCTTATGAAATTTGCTAGATAAAAAATATATAAGAATTCTCTTTTCGAGATCTAATTCACTATTATAATTTTGATACTAATATTATAATTTTCAGGGCACGCAAATTGAGCCTCATTCTCGTCGCGAAATCAACTTTGAATTCCGCAGAAGATAACGAACGAATGGTTTTCGGCAAGGACACCCTGTGTGTACATGCAACGCAGGCGCAGGCAGCTGTCACCTTACACCTATAGAGAAGGAGGAGGTGGTGGCGGCGGCGGCATGGGGCTGCGGCGGCCATTCTCAACTTATCTCTAGGATCTTTGTAAACATGTCGTGAAATCCGAGTATTCCGACAGTGGCGTAGATCACGGGGTGGAAAGGATCTATCGCGAGAGGCAAAGAATTAAAATTGAAAATCCGCCGTGTAATTTCGACCCCCAATTAAATGCCCCAAGATCTCATCTCTGTGCTTATTCGCACAGAGATCCAATTTTTTTTTCTAGAGCGGCGCGAAAAATTCGTTTTCACTACCGACATTTACGCGTAATTATCGCAATCGCGTAATCTTTGATGCCCGAAGATGAGGGTCCTCGTAGCGTCGCGACGACGCATGTGGTTCCCCTGACAACCGGGATCGCCAGTGGCAGCGTCACTAAATGGAGAGCGCATCTTTGTTCCGTGCTAATAAAAAGGACGCGTCTGTGGACATCTAATGTCCTAGCGGTCCTAGTTTAGAATATGCGCTCAACGATGTTAAAAACTAGACATAGTTAGAAATTGGAATATTACATATACTTGAAATTTTCTATTAAAAAATGAGATTAAAAAATTCCCTTAAATGTTACGCGCGCGGGATTATTAAGAGCGTCCGGTTTTTCACGTATTAATCCTTGTAAATGCAAATGAGGAACAAATTTGTACATTTATTTTCTTTGAAAACAAATTTTAATGTAACGTTTAATTATCAGTCATGAAAAACCTGAAAAATTAAGACATAAGAAAAAGAATGATATTTAATAAAATCTTTACTAGAAAAAATATTGTGATTTAAAGTCGATAAAATAAATTCATAGATAAAATTCATTTATGTATTTTTGACACACACACACACATCCCGTTTATTCATAGTGAAATTGATATTCCGAATCAATCAAATTTTAATATATCGGAAAATATAATCAATCGCCGATATCGTCTTTTTTAATCAGTTCATTTTTTTGTATTCTATTTATACTAGAGTTAATTCTTCGTAAATAATAAACGAATTAAAATCAAATATGTAGTAAGAGAAGACCTGCTAAGACATTGAAAATTAATGCTTAAATCTTCAAAATCGGAAAATGTTTTAAAATTTTGAAATTCTTTTTTACATCTCATCCTATTTTAAATAAATTTTAACTTCGGCAAAAAATGTACAGATTGAGACAAAAGCCTTCATAATTAAAAAGATCAAAAGACAATGCGTATATATGTGTGCGTGTATAAATAGATTATAAATTTATAATTTATAACCTATGTATAATTTATAAATATATAATTTATAACTATGTGTATATATCGCGTATAATCTCTTTATAATTTTATTACGTGACTATTTTTTTTATAAAATTCTTTATTTCATAAAATAGATGTTATATACAAATTGGTTTAATGTAAAGCACAATGCTTGTATAATTAAGTAATGCCCTTATTGTTATAAACAATTATAAATACTATATAGCTATGAGCATATGATATAATTGAGTTTTATTATACAAAGAGAAAAAGAGATTATTGTTAGCAAATAGTGGCAACATAAATTTTTATATGTCTAGTAAGTTTATATATAAAGTAAGCATTATGCGATATCGATTGATTAATAAGTGCACAGTTATTTTTTTAACATAACATACTCTTAAGATAAATAATATTTAATTTAACGCATGCATATTGAATTAATGAGAATACATATAAACGCATTATTACATGACATTTCGAGGCTATTGTAGATTCTGAGTTGCACTCAGAACTCGCTGGACAACAACCGCAGTAACGTGAAATATAATACAAGCTACACCAGCCAGTCCTAAGCTCAGCCATGCGAAGCGGGCAGCCAGCAGCTAAGGAACGCAACGTACGAATCAGATTACATCTTGCGTTGACTGCTTATCTTTATTCTTCACCTTACATCGCCTCGATTCACCTCATTTCGCTTCAGTGACCAACCTTTCGATTAGCGTCTTATAACATGACGTCCGAACATGATTATATGAATAAAAATTCTTGAAATTTTCGTATATATTGGCAAAATTTTTCAGAATTAAAATAATTTTAGGATAATTAGATTAATCACGAAAGATGGAAAGAAATTAATACATATAGTATATAATTTTCTATAAAATTTATATTAGGAATACACAATATATTCAGAATATATATAATATATATTCAAAATACACAAAACATGTGCAAGATTGAAGATTACTGACATACATAAAAAGTAAAAAAAACCTTAGCAAATAAAAATTTAATATTCTTTCAAATGCCTCTTGCATATTTCACTAAAATAAAATTATTATGGATTAATTACATCAATTATTCTAGATTAATTACAAACAATTTCTGTAATATTATTTTGCTTAAAAAGAAAAACAGATATATGTATATTCTAAGTATACATATATATGCATGTACCTAAAACTAAATATTAATCATCCAATCATTACAAATACAGAACAATATATATACACATACACACACATATATATATAATTTAAAATTTTTCTTATTTCTATTATTTATATCTTAATATCTTATTAATGTCAATATATTAATGCATTATTCAGTATCTGCACCAGAAGTTTGTAAGAAAACTGGAGTTTGGGCGCTCTGTGCAACTTGTATCAATTGCGGTTGAGTTTGTATAGGAGCCGTTTGTATTATAATTGGTTGGTTGCTCCCACCTTGTACTTGCATACGAATCATTTGTAATTGCTGGGGAGTCAACTGAATCTAAAAAGAAAGTGATGAAAAATATGTAGAACATGCAAAACATGAAATTAGGTAGATATTTTATAAAAAATTTATATTTACAGGTATTTGTTGAATTTCACCACTAGGAGTGACAATTTGCTGTACGATTTGTATCCCACCAGTCTGGGTAGTGGGTGTTTGCTGCGCTTGCTGCAATTGTATAATTTGTTGACCAGACGACTGCTGCGGACTTTGAACCGTAACTGTTTGAGCTGTACTTGTATTAGTAGTCTCCTAAAATTGATAAAATTATAAATACACATATCAATATAATATATATGAAATTTATATGAATTAATAAAAATAAGAAACAATATACCTGTTCTACTGGACTACCAATATTAATAGTCTGAATTTGTCCACTAGAAGGTTGTACAATCTGTATAGGTTGCGTAGTACCACTACTGCTCTGTACACCCTGATTTGCTGAAGCTTGTTGTTGCGCCAATTGAAAATAGTAATGAACCTGATCAGAGTTCATAGATGTACGTACAGTGGCCTCATTCTGTGCTTTGCTTTGTTTTATTTCATCTCTAGGCACTATATCTATGAGAAAATCAAACTGATCATATTTTGTAACTGCCATTGCAATGTCATTCCTCTGTAAAGTTCTTCTTTTGTTGTCCTCTGTATGCACCCAAGCTCTGAGAGTCAATTCGTGTATAAAAATCTCTGCTGCTTTAGCAAAAAGCATGGGAGCTTCTGCACTTATCATTTTAACATCTCCATCCAATTTCATAATCTTTTTTATCCTCGCCAGTGGTAAAGATTGTGTTTTAAGGTCCATCTAAAAATATTTATATGTTAAGTATTGAAAAGGATTGAACTTATTGGATTATTATAGTTTTGTTGTAGTTTACTATAGATTTACTTACAGTTGTAATATTTTTTATTTCTTCCATAACTTTTGGCCAGAAATGAGTCAATGCTTGTTGGGCTTCAGAATTGCCCGGCGAAGCAATTTGTAGATCTCCATTTGAATCACCTTCTATTTCACTATCTTGATTTCTGAAAACAACAATATATAAGATTTGCAAGTTTGTTTTGGCTCTATCATTTCAGAAACAAATAAGGAAAAATAGAGAAATATATGTAATTAAGTCAGAATTAGATTTATTAATCTATCAGATGTATTATCTTTTTTTTTGTACACATGGTATACATAACTGTTAATTTTAAGATATATCAAATGCAAAAACGTCTGACTTAAAAATGATAGAAGTTTACTTACGAATTGAGGAAAAACACAGACATTTTTGCAGCTGTTGCTTGTTTTTATACAAAAGTATTATTTGATTATATTGTTGCAAAAATTACAAAATATATCTCGTAGTCCATAACGTCGCCTTCTTCATCTTTCTTTGGTACAAGTATAATATAGAGTGGAAAATGAGTGAATGGTTTTCCGCGCATGCGCGATAGTGTGAAAGTGTGTTCAAAAATCCTATCCGTAAAGCCCGTATTACACTATAGGTTGAAGGTTATCGTTTGCGGTTGGGATTGACCAATCAGGGAAAAGCAATTTGCCGACCGGCTAATCTGATTGGACAAAATTCCAACCACAACCGAACCCGCAACATTAACCAATCACAGACATTTCTTCTGACAAATACAACAAAAACATCAGGGTGCCTATTACGGTTCTTGAAGCGAGGTGAAAATTACAAAAGTGAACAGATTTACTAGATTTCGACAAATGAAATTGTAGATACTCTAGTAAATTTCCTCACTTTTGTTATTTTCACTTCGTTTCAAAAACCGTAATAGGCCCCCAGAAATAGGCTGCGTTCAGCAGAAAAAGCTGCTTTACAACTGTTGTAAAATTTGTGAGCCTGATTGGTGTATGCTCTTAATTTTGGCTGAATCTAAGGCCCATATTCTGAATCCTCTTTTATCGATAAAAGTGCTTCTAAAAGTGGCCTGTAGCTAATGGTCCATATTCTGAATCCTCTTTTATCGATAAAAGTGCCTCTAAAAGTGGCTTATAGCCAATCAGAAGGCTTATAAGCCACTTTTAGAGGCACTTTTATCGATAAAAGAGGATTCAGAATATGGACCTAAGAGTATACACCAATCAGATTCACGAATTTTACAACAGTTGCAAAGCAGATTGTCCTGCTGAACGCAGCCATTGGGTCTGTTCTTTTCAGCTGCACTGCTGCACTAGTGCAATTAGTTAGAGTGAAAGAAAGTATGTTTGTCTCAGAGAGAAGAATGAGAGGTGTCATGGCCCGCTTTTAGGTGATCCCTGAAAGCGATACGCCCTCTGTGGACCTTAAAAACGTGCACCTAAACTACGAAGCCAAGGTGCACGAATGTTCTCAGAGGGTAACATATAAGGTGCACAATTTTTGGTTCTATTCCGTGCTATGTGCACAAAATGTCGGTAGCACCAGTGCTGTATAGCAAGGTGCTTACAATATCAAATAAATTTTAATATAAATGAGAAATGACGAATTTGCGATCCTCTCACACTCTCTCTCTCTCTCTCTCTCTCTCTATATATATATATATATATATATATATATATATATATATATATATATATAATTTTTTTTTTGATATATGAATTTGCAATGAGCAGCGACATATTTTTTCTTAAGAACAATTATATGTTTTTTTTACATTAACTGATTCCTCTTATTATTCTATGCATAAAATTATTAAAGTAAAATAATCGAAAAATGAACATTTTATCAGATATTTTATAATTTATATAAAATTATGTCAACTTAAAGAATCAAATATCTCGTTAACTGTTCAATTTTTGACTATACTATCTTTATAACTTTTTACACGGAATATTGCGAAGAATCGATTTATATAAAAAAATTAGGATGGTTCCATTAAAAAATATGAAGATAATCTTGAAATTTCTAAAACGCTTCCACTTACGAAAACAATATTACTAGCATATCATGGTCCTTTTAATCGTACAATTTTCGTAATTACAATTTTTTCATATCTGTAAAAATAGCGTAGATATTTCAAGTGAGCAAAGTTTTATATACATATGTGTGTGTGTGTGTGTGTGTGCGTGTATAGCGTATACGAGTTATGTGAGCAAGCGAGAAGGTAATAAGAGAGAGCGAAATGGCAATAAGAGCGAACGAGATAGCACGAGCAACGAAGACTTGGAAATAGAGTCTTTCTTGCAGCCTGGCATACTATTTCTCTCTCGCTCGCTCCTATTACTATCTCGCTCGCTTCTGTTATTGTTTCACTCGCTCTTACGTACTCATATACTGTCATGCTCATCTCGTTATCAAATCTGCCGCTGGCAAGCGGCCGATGACAAATTATGACAAATAAATAAGTTAATTATTTTAAGATATATTTATAAGGGTATAGAAATAATTTTAATGGAATAATGAAAATTTTGCGATTAAAATAACAAACACGGTATCAATCAGATAAACGTAGTTAAATATATAATCAAAATTTTTATTATCAGACCAATTAAAAATTATCCGATTTACGTCGTGTTTGATATCATTTTAATCGCAAAAATCTCAATAATTCATTAAAATTACTTTCAAATGGATAAAATAAAAATTAGGAGTTTCAGTTTTTATTTTATAAGATGTTTACATTCGCGAGGAAGCCGAGTCCGCTTATCTTTACGACCTGTCAAGTGCGAGAGCGACAGCGAAACCGCGAGTCGAGAGCGAGCGAGATGACCTATCATCAAAGAATTCCGAAGTCTCTTACAATCGGCTTCTTCACTTCCTCTATCCATTCGCAATTTACGAGATTATAAAGTAAAAACTGAAACTTTTATTTTTTATTTTATCGATATGAAAGTAATTTTAATGAATTATTGAGATTTTTGCGATTAAAATGATATCAAACACGACGTAAATCGGATAATTTTTAATTAGTCTGATAATAAACATTTTGATTATATATATTTAAATACATTTATCCGATTGATACCGTGTTTGATGTTATTTTAATCGCAAAATTTTCATTATTCCATTAAAATTACTTGCATACCCTTATAAATATATCTTAAAATGATTAACTTATTTATTTGTCACAATTTGCCATCGGCCGCTTGCCAGCGGCAGGCTTGATAACGAGATGAACATGACAGTATATGAGTACGTAAGAGCGAGTGAGACAATAACAGAAGCGAGCGAGATAGTAATAGGAGCGAGCGAGATAGTAATAGGAGCGAGCAAGATAGAAATAGTACGAGCAACGAGGACTCGAGCTCGAGAATCGGATTTTTCTTGCGCGCTATTATTTTCCTCTCGCTCGCTCCTATTACTGTCTCGCTCGTTCCTATTATTGTCTCGCTCGTTCTTGTTGCTGTTTCGCTCGCTCTCGATTCTTGGGTCCGCTTATCATTCCGGGCTATCTATCACGACTGCCAAGTGTGACAGAGAAAGCAAGACCATGAGTAGAGAGCGAGCGAGATGACCTATCATCAAAGAGTTCCGAAGTCTCTTACAATCGGTTTCTTCGCTTCCTCTATCCATTCGCAATTCACGAAAATGTAAACATCTTATAAAATAAAAATTGAAATTTTTATTTTTAATTTCATCGGTTTGAAAGTAATTTTAATGAATTAAAGAGATTTTTGCGATTAAAATGATATCAAACACGACGTAAATCGGGTAATTTTTAATTAGTCTGATAATAAAAATTTTATAATTATATTTAACTAAATTTATGCGATTTATATCGTGTTTGATATTATTTTAATCTCAAAATTCTCATTATTCCATTAAAATTACTTTCAAATGAATAAAAAATGCATTTAATTTTTTGACATATATTCGTGAATATTATAAATGAAGTCTCGTGTAAGAAACTTCGGAATCTGCGACATTGGGAATTTTTTCATTATTTATAATAATTTACGACTTTAAATTGCCATAAAATAAAAACTAAAGCTTTGATATTTTATTTGATCTTTTTGATTAAAAGGGATTAATGAAATTTTTGAAATTGAAAATTATTCTAATAAAATATTGAGTTTAATGTGATTTCAATCGTAAAAATCAAATTAATTCTAAAGTTATGTTCAGTAAGATAAATTAAGTAAAGTACAATGCAACATTTTATACAATGTAGTCTTATTTTCAAAATTATAGTTTAAATTAGACACTATTAATTTATTAAAATAAAACTATAATTATGAGAAATTAAGAGTTTTATTATATACATGTACACATTGATTTTTACGATTGAAATCACATTAAACCCAATATTTTATTAGAATAATTTTCAATTTTAAAAATTTCATTAATCCCTTTTAATCAAAAAGATCAAATAAAATATCAAAGCTTTAGTTTTTATTTTATGGCAATTTAAAGTCGTGTATTATTATAAATAATGAAAAAATTCCCGATGTCGCAGATTCCGAAGTTTCTTACATGAGACTTCATTTATAATATTCACGAATATATGTCAAAAAATTAAATGCATTTTTTATTCATTTGAAAGTAATTTTAATTGAATAATGAGAATTTTAAGATTAAAATAATATCAAACACGATATAAATCGCATAAATTTAGTTAAATATAATTATAAAATATAATTATAAAATTTTTATTATCAGACTAATTAAAAATTACCCGATTTACGTCGTGTTTGATATCATTTTAATCGCAAAAATCTCTTTAATTCATTAAAATTACTTTCAAACCGATGAAATTAAAAATAAAAGTTTCAATGTTTATTTTATAAGATGTTTACATTTTCGTGAATTGCGAATGGAGAGGAAGCGAAGAAACCGATTGTAAGAGACTTCGGAACTCTTTGATGATAGGTCATCTCGCTCGCTCTCTACTCATGGTCTTACTTTCTCTGTCACACTTGACAATCGTGATAGACAGCTCGGAAAGATAAGCGGACCCAAGAATCGAGAGCGAGCGAAACAGTAACAAGAACGAGCGAGACAATAATAGGAGTGAGCGAGACAGTAATAGGAGTGAGCGAGACAGTAATAGGAGCGAACGAGACAGTAATAGATGCGAGCGAGAGGAAAATAATAGCGCGCAAGAAAAATCTGATTCTCGAACTCGAGTCCTCGTTGCTCGTGCTATTTCTATCTCGTTCGCTCTTATTTCACTCGTCCTTCTCGCTTCCTCACGTAACTCTCGCATCGCTTTTATGCATATATACGTACATACATATGTACATACCACACATACCCCCACCCACATATATATATATATATATATATATATATATATATATATATACACACACATACATCTTTATTATTTAGAACTTTTATTCTTAAGAAATGTGTACGCGTTTTACATTAAAAATAATATCAAACTTTCTCTCTGTAAATATATAAATTATTTATTAATAGCCTAATAAAATATCTTATTTTCAAGTGTTGTAATCATATAATGAATAAATTTCTATATATATATATATATATATATATATATATATGAGAGAGAGAGAGAGAGTCATACAAAATTCATTAAAATTTATTTAATATACGTAAGCGCAGGCGGGCCATGACACCTCTCATTCTTCTCTCTGTTTGTCTCTTTCTAACTTATTGCACTAGTGCAGCAGTGCAGCTAAAAAGAACAGACCCATTGACTTGTAATGTAAGCAAAGTGAATACTTCTATCATACACGTGCTACATGTGTTTTAAATTCATTTATTAAAAGGAAACAGTTCTTTCGAGTCTCTTCTCTCCGCTAAAAATGAAGACCAAACCGACTCGTCATAAGAAAACGAACACTTTTCAGGTATTAAAATTGAAAAAAAGGAAACTAACCTAAATATTTATTGTACAAATATTTATTAAAATGGTTGAAGGCACATTAAATAAAAAAAAAAAAAATATTCATACAAATATTCATCTATTAAACATGATTTTTTTCTTTTGCACAGTTCAAACCGTTTTCCGAAAGAGTGGCGGAAATCAACATCGATATCTATGACTTCGTGCGGAATAAAAATAAAAATCGCGAGGAAACCATAACTTATTTTCATCAAACACTAGAGAAATGGAATTCTCTTAACTTAACTGATGGTTATAGCGCTTTTAGGAAGCAAGTGCGAGACATCATTACACTACCTCAATTAGTTTACAAAGAGCAATATGTAGTCGACACGCTCATGGAATATCTGAAGAAACGGGATCCCTTGTTTCTGCAACCTATTCTAGAGTAAGTATTAGTATAGAAGATTGCATAGATATATGTATCTATATATTTCATTGTTTTTACATTTGTACGATTTGTTGTTTCTCATAGATTAGTAGTAGCCATAGCAAGAGATCTTCAAGGAGATTTTTACGAACGGTATTTTTTGGCATTCTTCTCTGAAATAATCCATTTATTACAAACGAAAAATGCAGAACAGATAGAGTATGCATTTAATACTATGGTATATCTGTTTAGACAGTTGCGGCGATTTATAGTAAGAGACATAAAATCTGTGATCCCTCTATTATTGCCATTATTATCTGACACACAACCAGACTACATAAACAAACTTGCTGCAGAAAGTTTTGCATTTGTAGTTCGTAAAATCGCAGATAAAGATAAAGATGAATTTTTTAAAAAAATACTAGATATTTTGAAAGATAATCCAGATGATATATCGGGTTATGGAAAGTTATTTTTTGAGGTAGTGTTTGGTGTTGCAGGGCAATTCCACTCTTGTGCCGAGCAAGTGTTATTGATTTACTTTAATACTTTGCAAGACCAATCTGTTAATCAAAGGATCGCTTATGAAGTATTGAAAGAGATTGTAGTATGCATACTGCAAAATGTACTTCCTCAAAAATGTGATATTATGTTGGATGTTATTTTAAAAATGATAGATAATTTTATTGAAAGTTCAAAGCAACCGTTGGAGTCATCTGATAGAGAACACACATTAATTCTAGTCTTGCGTCTTATACATATCATTATCAGTTATAAAAATGGAAAGTTTATAACTGATTCTGTATCTCTGATAAAGAGATTCATTATTATAATGAATACATTAGACGAGGATAAGATCCTGCGAGAGGTTTTTAATGCATCTATTGCTATTCTCTTAGCACCCAGTGTAATATTAACGCACGAAAATTCGAGTCAACTGTTATTGAACATTATGGCAGTGGACAATACAGAATTACTGTACTCTGCTGTTGAAAAGTTAATGTATAATTTTTCATTTGAGATCTTAGTCTTACCTCGCGCATTGCGACGCAGTATCTCTATTGGATTTGACAGCGAGACGTTGCTTCTCTTTGCTAAAATAATTATTAAGAAAGCATCACCTTGTCTTAATGGCATAAATTTGCCCAAGTGGGAAAAATACGTTCTAGATGTGCGAAATATCAGAGCTGAGAATATCGATTATTTCTTATTGGAATTGAAAACATTGTCTACTAATAATGTTTCGCTCGATGCAATGAGGCTATTGATAATTTTACCACATTTAAAACCCTTGCATGAAGAATTTAAAACTGTATTAAAAAATGGATGGTTATTTACCTATCAAAAGATGTTGGAATACGATAGTACAGAAGATATTGCAAGTATCAATAGAACTAGTTTTATATTTTTATTAATACTAGAATCGATAATACATATATTAGAGCCAAGTGAGCTTCACGAGTTTTTTGTAAGCTCTAATATAACAATAATTGATCTCGTTAACAAATACGATAACAAATACATTTTGAATGCGATAGATCTCTGCTTAACATATTTCAGCACTTCAGAATATCATGCGAATTATATCAATTCCGCATTTTTCGACACATTAAATAACGCTGTAGTAAAGAAGCTGAATTCACCGTACAGCAGTGTTCGCTTGATTGTAGCACATCTGTATTCTTTATTTTCAAACGTTGAAGATTTGAGAAGATCTTCGATACAAGATAATAACAAAACTGCCATGGAACTTGTCTACTTGGCGGAATGTGAACCCACGACGGTAGACAACTATCGCACTAAATTGTTTCATTTACAAGCCTTAGAATTCCAGAATTACGCGATAGTTAATTTAAATCCAAAATATTACGAATTTCCATTACGTTGCTTGATTGGTAATCTGTACGTCAATTTCTCTCTACTCTGGGAACCTATAAGTATAGTTATAGCTAGTTACGGCAATAGAGAGTGTTCACAGTTTTGGCCAACGTTTCTGGCCGAATTAACGTCTAACAATGTGCCAAAAATTGAATGGAAATCATCGTTCGATTGCCACGTTATCTCCTCGTTGGAGAGCCGGATAGAGAAGCACGCCGACAAACCTGATTTTGAAAATTACAAGAAACTCCTCTGGAAATGTATAGCGCATTTCTCGCATTATGCCGAGATGAAGAATAGAGATTTAACCGGACTGTTTATCGATTTTGTAAATACAAATTTCTCTAAATCCAACTCCGAGGATGGCAAGTATTGTAATATCGAGAAGCGTAAGGATGTAATAAACGCGAATAACGACTCGAATGACGAGAACGAAGAAGAAGAAGAACGGATTGAAATGATAAAGACTGCTCATGCAGATATAAAGAGTAGAAGTGACAAGGTGAAATATTTGCTTGCTCAGCTAGAGGTATTTGAAAAAGTGCTAAATCCAAGAATGTTACATAGAGAAGCGGAGATGTACCAGATTTACTTGGACCTACTTTCTTCGAAAAATACCGACGTACAGAAAGCCGCCTTGAATTGTCTCTTTGCGTATAAGCACGAATATCTTTTGCCATACAAGGAATCGCTATACAGTCTGATAAGCGAGAAGAATCTGAAGAACGAGCTCGCGCGTTTTAAACTGGATCGAGAGAGCAACGTAATCAAAGAGACTCATCGCGAGAATCTCATGCCAATAATATTGAGAATTATTTATGCGAAAATGATTATGAAGACCGGCATGAGAACTGGTGGGAAGGCCAGTGGATTAGAACGGCGAAAGATGATATTGCGTTTCTTAAGCGGAACGCAGGAGGACGAAATGATCATATTCGTCCAAATGGCCTTTCGACCCTTCAAATCGTACATATCGCTAGAGATGGAGGACGAGGCGTTCGACTTGAAGCGGTACATCGAAAAAATCATGGACACAACCGACCTGAGTAACGTTATTCCACCTAAACGCATGCAAAGCACCGTGAAATTGTTAGCGATAATGATGGAAGAATTCGGCGGCAAGATGTCAACGAGATTATTGCCGTGTTTGCTCAGGATGTTAATCTGCATTTTGGCAGAGGTGACCGGAATTCTACATAAAACGGACGAGGTTTACCCGGGATACCTGCCAGCGGTTAAGAATGTGCGCACGAGTTGCATAGATATATTGACCAGATTTTTCAAGCATTTCGAGGATTACAATTGGAAGCGACACGAGATTGATGCAGTCTATCATGTCGCGATATTTCCTTGGCTACAAAAATTACCGGTCGAGGGTATACACAGTCCCACGGCTTTGTTGAAGCTGTTTATGGCATGGGGTGAAAATCCGCGATATCATCCGTTGTTTGCGAAGCATCGAGAAGACGACGAGTCGATCACTCCTCTCCCTTACATCGTGCAACTCCTCTTGAATCCCAAGTCGCATCAATCTGTCGTTAACGCTATTTTATTAATTATTGAAAATTTGCTGACGCTACAGGATTATGAACAATCCAACAAGGATAGCATGCAAGTGGACGTACCGCTTTTACCAATACTGACGAATCTTCTTGATGTGGAGAAAAAGGGTGTACTTCCGAATGGAATCAATTATGGTTCCGCTGTCCTTCTACCACACATTCCTCGCATTTTGGAATTTCTTAAAAATAAGCTTCAGAGATCCAATAGAGGTCTAAACAAGACCGAATTGCTCATATTATCGCGAATATCTGAATATGTCATGGATGCTGAGACTTGCGATACAGTGTTGAAACTGATACTGCCTATCCTAGTCAAGAAAGCATCTAACAACAACAAAGAAATCGTTATAGAGCTTTTGACGACGGTGATGAATCTTATAAAAATGGCAAACAAGCCAGAGATTTACCTGCGTGACCTCGCACCGCTAATGAGCGTTGTATCAGACGTGCCTACTCGCAAGCTTCTTCTGCAACTATACGGTGCTATCACCGAAAGATCCTCGGAAGAATATCGCGAGACGATGATGCATGATCGCGATGTTCTGATAGCGCTCAATGCGTGGGATAGAAAATGGATTGATCAACCGGACTTTGAGAGAAGATTGGATGCTTTTGACGAGATCAGCAAAATGACCGAGAGGAACGCCATCACCCTGGAATTCGGGGTGACTGTGATACACAATTGCTTCTTCTTCTTGAAGACTGCTTCGGATTTGGCGATAAGGGATTGCGCCGGTCAGTGCTTGAAGCTCGTGGGATGCAGATTAGCGAAGGAACACTGCAATAATTCCTCGAACAGACGTTATCTGATGGACGACACTATTCTGGCGCTTACGAGGAAAGGAATTATGAGCAAAAACGAGAATATTCGCCTTCAATCAATAGCGCTTTTAGGATGCATGGCTTTGGAATGCGCGGATGTGCATCCTATCTTGCGGGACATGTCACTGCTCGTCAATCCTACCGATCGCGAGGTCGATTTCTTCGAGAATATGCAGCATTTGCAGTTGTATAGAAGGGCTCGTGCCTTATTAAAGTTTTGTACACTAGCCAAGACACTACGGAAACCATTCAATTCTCGAACCTTGACGCAATTCATTCTTCCCCTCTGCTCGACGTATTTATGTAACGAGGCTTTCATTAATAAAAATAGCCTTATCGATGCCGCCATTGATACTGTAGGAATTGTGTGTAGATTTTTACCATGGCATCATTACGAGATTATCTTGAGGCATTATTTAAATAAACTAAAGAGATCCGTGGAGTTTCAAAAACAACTCATTAGGATAGTGGTAGCGATATTAGACTCGTTCCATTACGATCTTTCAAAGTATAAAGAAGTCCAACAAATTACACAGGTCGAAGTTACTTTGGAGAATAATGCCACTTTGATCGGTGAAGAGAAAGTTCATGAAGCGATCAGTGAAGATGTCGAGAATAAAGAAACTGAAGAAATACTGGAGGAAGCATTAAATGATGAGAACGTCGAGAATGTCGAAGAAGTAGAACAGGACAATGAAGCAGTTAAAGAAGATTTACCGATAATCGAAAAACAGACGTTACTTTCGCACAGCGGAGCGAAGAAAGTGATGTTCAGTATATCGAACAGTTTCTTGTCCCAGCTGAATCAAGTCATTATAGCCAGGACGCAGCAGGACAGCAGCCATAAGATTAACAAGAAGACAATCGCGTTCGAAACGGAGGAAGATGATTTACTGAGAGTTCCCATCGCTATCGCGCTTGTTAAATTATTACAGAAGATGCCCGGGAATCTTTTGGATGCCAACCTACCGGGGTAAGTGTTTACGATAATATGACTTTTGTCTAATTTAGAAACAGACAATACTTGTGTTCCATCTGTTCTCAGTTGTATAGAGATTCTTATATTCTTTTTTTTATTGTATTTCAAAATTACTTCTTTGAAATAGAATTTATTTGAGTATAAATCAATGTTTCTATAAATAGGACTAAAGTTTCATTGTTTAACTTTGATAATTATACATATACATACACTTTTTCTTTTTCAGAATTTTTATGAAACTGTGTACATTTCTTAAATCGCGCATGGAATCTATTCGACGTACGACTCGTAAGACACTTCAAGAAATTATGATAACATTAGGACCAAAATATCTTCATTACCTATTGAAAGAAATGAATACATTATTAACAAAAGGTTTCCAAGTGCATGTTCTCGCGTATACAGTACAGTCTGTATTAAATGCATTAAAGCCTTATTTCCAGAAGTTTGACATTGATCGCAATCTACAAAGTATTTTATCTGTAAGTACAATTATAATTACAAGTTGTAAATATTATGTGTTTTACATCTAAAATCTTGCATATGTATAATATTTCTAAAATATTTAATTATATAACATAAATTGTCAATATATTCTATTAATCATAAATTATATGACAAGATATATCGATGTAATATCGTTATTCAATATTCAACTCTTGATTCTTTTCATTCTCTATTATTATTATTCAAGCACGAAAAAATTTCGAATATTTTAATATTTTAATATTTATATTCTTAACAAAATTTATTTAATTATCAGAATTTTTGAAATATAAAACTATTTTTTGTCAATATAAAATTTTCAATTTTGAAGAAACATTTATAATCCTATATTTGTAATATATTTTTATCGATGCAATTAGTAGAATACACTTAAAATTTGATCGGATTTTTGTATCTTAAAATAATTATTTTTACATAGGTATGTAAAATCGATTTATTTGGATTAACTGCAGAAGAAAAGGAGATAGCTGGTATTGTTAAAAATGTATCAGAAGCAAAAAGTACCAAAAGCTTTGACATTTTGCATATATTAGCAGAATATATAACGGAAACTTGTTTACTGGATTTAATCATGCCATTGAATGAAATGTTGATGAAAACGCACTCCTACAAAACGATAAATAAAATTACGGAATGTCTCCAAAACGTAAGTTTAGGATTGGTGGATAACACTTACATACCACTGGAACAGATGCTCGTATTTCTCTATGGCATTACCTCACAAAGCTTACCAGACTCAACACTAGAAAAAGATAACAAAAATCTTGAGGAAGAAAAAAGTCCGAGATATCTCGAACAGCAGCAATCAGATTGTTTCATTATACCACCGGAACCCAAAAATAGGATGGGTATTAAAGCTACAGCGAAAATCACTAAACATGCCAATATTCATGTAATAAAAGAATTCGGTTTGACACTGTATCACATATTACTGAAACGAAACAAAATCTCCTGTATGGAATACAAATCTCACTTGGAAGATTTCGTGCCAGTTTTGAGCAATTGTCTAAATTTTGATCATGTTAAGCTATGTACTGTGGCTTTAAAGTGCTTAAGTTGGATGTTAAAGATGGACTTAACTTTGAAATCCGAGTTAATATCGGGAATTTGTACTTCCATGTTCAAAATCTTGCATACATATGCTACTGCGGAATTAAGCAAGGGAGACAACTTCGATCTCGTGAAGGCCACATTCAAATGCATGTCTGTGATTGTTGAGAAATACAGGCTCGATAAAGAACAATTGAATCGTCTTTTCTATTACGTGGAAAAAGATCTGAACAACAACGATAAACCTGCTACTGCGTTTGCATTACTCAAGATCATAATTAACCGGAAAATATTTTCGCCTATACTGCACACTATTATGAAAAAAGTCGTTGAACTGAGCATCCTTGCGCAATTGGAGGATGTTAGATCGCAATCACGTGCTTTATTCTTGTCGTACTTGATGAAATATCCGCATACAGAGAAGCATTTACACGCTCACATTGATTTGTATCTAGCACAATTCGAACATGAGGGTCAATCAGGCCGATTGAGCGCATTAAAAATGATTCACACTATCATCAGGAATTTTCCATCAAAACCTTTAAGTAAATTATGCGAAACGATATTTATGGACGCAAGCTTCTTAGTAGTAAATGACGATGATCCGAGCTGTCGAGAACTTTCTGCGAAATGTATAGAAGAATTGCTTATCCGGATACCCACCAAAAAAGATAAACTATTCAGGTGGACTATTGACTGGCTAAATGATTCTGACATAGAATATCGAGAAATGGGGGCAAGAATATGCGGTATATTTGTGACTACTGAAAAAAAAGAGTTTGATTCACGATTTGATCAATTTTTGCCGTTTTTATTGAAGCAGTTTCATGAAAATTTCCCCGTTTCCGATAATGAAGAACCTGGCAAATTGGTCAAGCTAAACAATGATAATTTAGAAGAAAATTCCAATATAGAGCCACATGTTATGGAAAGATTACGAGATTTACACATTATCCAAGTCACATTCTTGTTAGTAAGGATAGCAGAACACACGTCATTTTTGACGAATGAAAGATACAAAAATTCGGTCGATATTCTTACTGGTAAGAAACCTTTATTGAAATGAATAGATATTTTTTTTCAGCAAGTATACATATATATTTTATTTTATTTTACAGAACATTGTCAGTCTTTGTTGGGTCATCTACATTATTGGGTTCGATTAAATGCCACAAAATTTATTGGATATGTCTTGGAATCGACTTCTGATAATATTGTGGAAATTTTAAATAGTTCGAAGAATACATTACAAGGATATATGTATTCAAGTCCTCTATCTTTAAAGCGTTTAGTTTTAGATCTAATAGATCAACTTTATCCAGATATGACATTTGAACCTTTAGCGGATCAAGTTGTGAAATGTTTAATTATCATTGCAAAAATATTTACGTCGATTAAAACATCTGATGTGCAAGACAATGGTTTATCTCTATCTTGGCTTATCAGAAATGTGAGAAAAGCTATTAATGTAGAAATAACACAAGCTCCTAAATCAACATCAGTAGTAAGAATATATTTTTTTAATAGATATTACCTAAAAAAAATTTTTATACACAGTGTAAAAAAATTATGTGAATTATACTTTTCAGAGAAAGGCAGTGTTTAAATTTATTGCTGGTATAGTAATTAAAATTCCTATGGAATATTTACACGCGATACTTTTTAGTATCATGTCTCCATTGGTACGAGAGATAACTATAACAGGAGGAACTAATGTTGAATTATGTCAAGTTGCTAAAGAAGTAGTTTCTCTGATTAAAAAAGCTTTAGGAAATGAACAGTATATTAAATTATTAAATCGAGTGCAACAAAAACTCGATATTAAGAAAACAGAGAGGAAAAAAGCTCGTACACAACAGGTAAATTAACTTATTTATATTTTTATATTTGTGATTATTTTTGAAATATAGAGGATATTTATAAACATACTTTTTTTTTATAAAAATGTAATATACGTAATATTCATTACAGTGTATAGTGGCTCCTGATATAGCCGCCAAGCGCAAATTGGCCAAACAACAAAAAAAGAAGAAATCAAAGAAAAGGAAAATTGACAATATAAAAGAAAACAAAATAATTAGAAAACGCAGAAAAGTGGATGAACTAATATGAGTTGAAATGTCAATTAAAAATTTTTATTTACCAAATTTTCGGTTTGGGCAGCGTCGAGCCTCCTTCTAACATCCTCTAAATCTTTGCGTACTTGCGTCACTTTTTGTGCTTCCTGTTCTGCCGATTCTCGTCCCTCAAGTAATTCCTGCAATCGTTCTTCAGCCTTCAATGTCCGGTGTTCAGATTGTCCTCGTAATATCTTCAGTCCTCCCAATTCTTTGTCAAATTCAGCTTTCTTTATGTATAATAAATTATGTTATCAATAAGATAGATAATTTTTATTGTCATCATTGTGTTAGATACATATCTTCCGAATCAAACTAATACGTTCTTCTCTCAATTTTGAATAAACATCCTTTAGCTTTTTAAATTTTTCCTCTATTACTTCATTTTTTCCTTGAAAAGTTTGATATATGTAAATAGAAATATAGTATATAATTTTTTTAATAAACAAAAACAAATAATAATAATCATAAAGAATTAAATTAAAATTTTACCAACTTTCTATTTCTTGAAATTTTTCTAATATAATCGCTTTTTCCTTCATTAGCTTTTGACAAGCTTTTGAAAAAACCGCTTAATAACAATCGAACGTAATTGGTTCCTACTTTCAGATCCGACAAATCAGCGTCGAATGTTACAAGAATTTGACGCAACAGTTTTCTCTGCTAAATTAGTGTCTCCGCACATGCTATAACCTAAAAAAATTCAGTGTTGAATTAGGATGAGTAATATTTATATATGTATTACTCATGAAAAGTATTATAACAGCTACAGTTTTTAATTACAATATTTTACTCATTTATTTATCTCGTTAAAACTGACGAACATTTAGTTACAAATTTTAGATGATATGGTAATGAATCTGATAAATCTTTATATACACATATTTGTATTGTTATATGCAATTTAGTATTGATAATTTTATCTTTATGTGTGATTACAGATTTAGATATATTATTTAAATCTTTAAGATATTTGTACACAAATTTTTCCTTTACCTGTATTGGTGATTTTAACATTCAATATTTAATATACATCTGCTGAAAATGGTACAAGCGAGTGAGAGCGATATCTTAACTATAGGCGGAGTCTTGAATGATTCTGCCAGACCTTTAAAAGAAAGATTCCGAGCTCTATTCACCCTGAAAAACATTGGTAATGCAATGGCAATAAATCAGATCAGTACATGTTTTAAGGATCAGTCGGCGTTATTAAAGCACGAGCTTGCATATTGCCTGGGTCAGATGAGAAATCCTATAGCGATTAATATCTTGACAAGTGTTTTGGAGGATCTATCGCAAGAACCGATGGTACGTCATGAAGCAGGTATGTGTTTAGCTTACATGAATCTTTCATTTGATTTTTAGTGATTTGTTTTGGAACAAATAAAGAAAATATATATATGTGTACATCTCTATGTCTATAATTTGAACAGGAGAAGCACTGGGTGCTATTGGTGAGCCAAGTGTAATTCCATTATTGGAGAAGTATCGTAAGGATCCTGTATTGGAAGTAGCAGAAACCTGTGAGTTGGCCTTAGATCGGCTGAAATGGTTGGAATTTAACAATAATACAGAGAATTTGCAAAAAAATCCATATTCGACCATCGACCCTGCACCTCCAATGGAAATAACAAATGTGGATATTTTAAAGGAAATTTTACTGAATGAAAGCAAGTCACTATTTGATAGATATAGAGCAATGTTTTCACTGAGAGATTTAGGCACCAAGGAAAGCATCCTTGCACTTACTGAAGGTAACATTATTTTACATAGGCTTACATTATTTTAATAGGGAAGAAAATGGTAATATGGAGTAGTAATTAATTTATACGATGCAGGTTTGAAAGCTGGTAGTGCCCTGTTCAGGCACGAGATAGCGTTTGTACTGGGACAACTTCAAGAAGAGGTGTCTGTGCCAGGATTGCGAGCATCGTTAGAAAATACAGAGGAAAATGAGATGGTGAGGCACGAGTGCGCGGAAGCCTTGGGTTCCATCGCTACACCTGAGTGTTATGAGATATTGAACAAATACCTCAATGATAGTAAAAGAGTCGTTCGCGAAAGCTGTATTATCGCTTTGGACATGTGCGATTATGAGAACAGTTCGGAATTTCAATATGCAGATGCATTAATCAAGCTTCCCGCGTGAAAATATTCTTTCTCTCGTCTTTAAAATGTGTATAGTATTGCATATTTATTACATTTCGAATAAGAAATGAAATGTAAGTTATTCTTTTCAACAGCCGTATGTATATTTTCATTCAATCCGACTTTTTAAAGACATGGAAAGCTAACTAAAAAGATTTTCTATTATAAATGTACATATTCTTCTTATTTCCTCAGTCTTAATTTCCTAATATTAAGCTGTTTTTGTGCTTTTAATTTTTATAATCTGTTTTTATTTAACTCAAATTATGCGAAAACTCTAATTATAATCGTGAAAGAAATTTGCTGTTACATAAGATGATTTTTTCTCCAAGGAAACGGTAAAAATTGGCAGATTGAAATGCAGCGATGTATGCGGGTGTACCGCTAATAGTAAATGTCTGATAAGACGCGCACGATACGAACCGGGCATTTCAAGCGGAATCGATCAATCACGTCACGGTCCAATGTTTTTACATTCGCCGTAAACCTCATTTATGCGAATCATTTCTCTATAATCGCGTTTGTAAGAATGTGTGTATGCCTAACGTTAGCTATATTCCTCTAGCGGAATTTCGATATTGTCGGCGCTCAATTTCATGAATATCGCGTGCCGCCTCGGGTATTCATTGGCATACAGTCGTAGCTTTTATTACTGTAAACACATAGAAACCTTTACGACTCATATAGTCCGCCAAGATAAATATTTCTCAGTTCTGTTACGGCGTCAAGATGTCGTTTAAATTGCGTTATGTAGGGAGAAATTGTAGAAATAAAAGACATTTCTCCCTGATTCGCCGAAGGAAAGAAGCTTGACTTAAACTGAATAATGAAACGATTAATCAGAGTCTGTAAAGCAAGATTGACGCGTTGTAAATATTGGACAAGAAGGATATAGCTCGTCAAATCTTCACCATCGCGAGTATACTTGATTATGTACTTTATTTTCATTTACAGACGAAAGGATTTATAAAATAGACGCGATACACACATTCAAGCGTCATTTTATCAAATAACATCACAATAAAATATTATCGCTTCAATGTCGCGTGTACCTTTTTTTTCTTATCGATTTTAATATACTATTAATATATCCATTAACACGTATTAAAGTATAAAAATAATTAATCAATCGCGAAAGCACGCGCCAAATTTTCTCCCGCTACGAGACTTGTCCTGTCATTAAGAAGACAGTTTAGGATAATGATTTATTTTTGCGATATATATTTTGTGTCTCTCAAGGTGCTTGTTATATGCGACGCTATCGCTCGTTGTAAAGTATAAGACGATTCTCGCCAAAGTGGGGGATAGGGGGATGGACGGGGGTGGTCGATATTAACCGCGAAGCACCTTCCTTCGCGGAGAACGCGATGGCAATAGTCACATGCCGGCCGCGATCGAGTACACTCGCTGTGTATTGGCGTGTCCCTCCGCTGCTTCACCTAAAGTAAGCGCTTCCTTTCTTCCCACACATTAAAAATATTAATTACAATAATTCGCCAAAGATTCGACGATATCAAGAAAAAAAAAGTAATATTTCGGCAACATTTATAGATATTTTATCAGCTTGTTTTATCAGATATTTTTGTAAATATTTTTTACTTGTTATACAATTGCAAGTGATGTACGAAATATTGAAATATACTCGGTCCTATAATTTTTTACAGAGGTACATGTAATTTTCTTTAAATTAAAGTTACAATATTTTTCGTTGATGTCGTCGAATTAATGAAGAGCAAACATTTTAAAAATTCCATACAAAGTTTTTAAATGCATATTAGAAATTGTTATATTTTTGATTAATATCCTTCCCCTTCCCTCTTGATGTGTAATTATAAGAATTATAGATATAAGAATTATTTTGATTTTTTTTATTGTCCTGTTTCCTCATCATATAAAAAATTTTTTAAAACATAATTTAAAATATCATGAATATTGTATAATAAAGAAATATTTTGTTTCTGCAATGTTAAATATTTTGCGAAGATTATCTTTTTATATGTATGATATAAAAAGAGAAAATTAAAAAAAAAATCGTTTTTTAATTGAATACAAATTTTTGAAATTGAAGAATATTTAAGGCTTTAGACTTTTTCTCCCTTGTTTCTCTGAAATTATAATTCCTTAATTTAAATGATTAGGAATAGCGATAAAAAGAATAAAAAGAAAATGATTAATTATATAGTCGATCTGTAATCAAATGCACAAAGAGATAAAATTCAAAAAATTCGTAAAAATTTTTGCAAAATGAAGTTTTGTCGATTCTTGCGAATTTAAAATAGCAAGTTATATATCTCGATTAATATTAATAAGTCAAGAAATATTTCGTTATTTTTAAAATTATCGATTAAAGCTCGCATTACATTGAAATTTATAATTATCTTAATTATCAAGTGGGTCTCTTCTCATGGGTCTCAATTCTACAATTTCGATGACCGCATGTATAATACTTTAAGAAATACAAAATACGCACGTTCTTTCCCTGGATTATGCAATCGCTTTTCGTGTGTACTACTTTTTTACATGGAGTTCGTGTCGTGAGAGATTTAATGATAAACTTGGCGGTTTTCCTCTTGCGAGACCGCTGTTCGAAATACGTATACTTTCGTGGATATGAGTATACAATGAGTGCATAAGAAACGAATGACATCTCATGTGTTTGATATGTTTTGATCGGTCTTCCTTATTTATGAGATATTCATTCGTGAAATATGCATCTCGACTTTCGGATATACGAGATTGGCTGTCTTTGTAATGTCAATCGTGAGCATCGTACACCTCTCGATATGCCGGAAGCAAAACAAACGTCAATCATTCACCGATTCCGGAAGGAAATTGTCGCGAATAAGGAATCGTGCAACGTGCTTCGACGGACGTTTAGGAGGAAGGAGATTTGACATCTTACAGCCGAATAATATCGAGAGGGTATTGTAATATAAATTAAACGTAACGCGATTTGCGCGGCACAAGTTGCATGTTTCTCCGCCGACATGTGGTTTCCCGCTCTTTTGACGTCATAAGCTGATATATCTGCAAACACGAAGCCTTTAATTTCATTCGTTTAGCAAACATGGGTCATTTTTATATTTAGCAATTTTAAATTTTTTGCGGAATATATGTTCGAATCGTGAAAGCAAATCTCGTACAACGTTGGACAAAATTACATTTGCCGTAATTTTTTGAATCACGGTAGATTATAAGAACCAAACACGAAGCCTTTAATTTCATTCTTGTTTAGCAAACATGGGTCATTTTTATATTTAACAATTTTAAATTTTTTGCGGAATATATGTTTAAATCGTGAAAGCAAATCTCGTACAACGTTGAGCAAAATTACATTTGCCGTAATTTTTTGAATCACGATAGATTATAAGAAACAAACACGAAGCTTTTAATTTTATTCTTGTTTAGCAAACATGGATCATTTTTATATTTAGCAATTTTAAATTTTTTGCGGAATATATGTTTGAATCGTGAAAGCAAATCTCGTACAACGTTGAACAAAATTACATTTGCCGTAATTTTTTGAATCACGATAGATTATAAGAACCAAACACGAAGCTTTTAATTTCATTCTTGTTTAGCAAACATGGGTCATTTTTATATTTAGCAATTTTAAATTTTTTGCGGAACATATGTTTGAATCGTGAAAGCAAATCTCGTATAACGTTGAATGAAATTACATTTGCCGTAATTTTTTGAATCACGGTAGATTATAAGAACCAAACACGAAGCCTTTAATTTCATTCTTGTTTAGCAAACATGGGTCATTTTTATATTTAGCAATTTTAAATTTTTTGCGGAATATATGTTTGAATCGTGAAAGCAAATCTCGTACAACGTTGAGCAAAATTACATTTGCCGTAATTTTTTGAATCACGGTAGAGTATAAGAGTCATCGCTTCGATATTACGTGTCGATCGTTAAATTGCATACTCCTATGTTAGCATATCCGGTCTTTACAATCTTAGTTAATTAACTTTGTAGAGAAAATCGATCTATCCTTTCCTTCCTTGCATTACTGTTATCATCATTACTGCTATTCAGTTTTAAACCTTGGACTTTTTTTCGCAATATATTAATATTACACAAGTGTAAAAATTACCCATACATTTTAAGTCGAAAGTTCAAAGGTAAAAATTTATACAAATATATCAATAGAGTTTTATGCAACTTTATGCAATTTCCGGGAGTTTGTTTTTCATTTACATGTCGTTAGAACCATCGATGAGCGATCAGGCGTTGTCGGATTCGCGATCGCGGGAGATGATGAAGGATAATCGGTGGTTCCTGAGGGACGAGACGTAGGGGGATATGTCCGGTTGCTTGTCATCATCTATGACAGGATCGACAGATGCGGGGCCCCTGCAGCCCCAGGAAGACCCCGTGCCGCCGTCGACCTACGACCTCAGGCCGTTGTCAGAGGGCAATGGCTCGTCGGCTCGACGAGGCAGTCGTCATCGTCATCAACCGCGACGTAGGATGACGTCCGCCCCGCCGTCCGGACAGACGATACAGCTGACTCCACTTTGGGAACACGTAGTACGCGTTGACAGCGTAAAATCTAACGTTATACTTTATTTTGTCTGATACTTGTATCTCTATTTTTAAAAATTATAGCATTTTTTTCTCAATTTTACACTATTTTTTCTCGATTTTAATTCTACAAATCACGTCTATGACACGTGTTTCCTCCGGCCAGGTGCGTACGCGTAGGTTTCCATCCGAGGTTGACACGCAGGCCACCTTCGTTGAGATCTCCGAGAGACTTCGAGACCCGGAATGGGAGGTGCGCCAGCACGCTCTGCGGGTACTAATGGACGTTCTACCGACGTTGAATACCGATGCCGTTGACAAGGTCATGCAACCGGTGGTGCCGGAGCTGATCAATAATTTGGGGCATCCAGCGCCGGCGGTACGCAAGGGTGCCTTGGACGCGCTGCGGGTCTACCTCGTTCACACCCCCAACAGGGACAGCGTGGTCAAAAATGTAAACATCCGCAATGCGCTAAAACAGAAGTTTTTCTCACATTTTTCCAATATCCAATTAAATTAATATGTGCAATTATTATACATCTAAATTTCTCATCTTTTTTTATTTTATTTAAAATTTTATTCTATAAATCTTTTTTGTTAATCGAGGGAAAATGCTCGCCCAGATAATTTCTAGGAATATTATCACTGTAATTTTCTTTTCACTATAAATATGTAGATAGATTTTTAGAATAATCTATTTATGAATAAAAATTAAATTTGAAATTTTATTCTATAAATTTTATTTTGTTAATCGAGGGAAAATGCTCGCCCAGATAATTTTTACGAATATTATCACTGTAATTTTCTTTTTACTATAAATATGTAGATTTTTAGAATAATCTATTTCATGAATAAAAATTAAATTTGAAACACGCGAGTTTCTAGATCTCTTTCGCGATTTTTCACGAATTTTTTTTATAAATAATATGTTACATACCGAGAAGTATTTGTTACAGATCCTTCACGATGGCTTGAACCGACCAGATGCTCACAATCCATTTCAGACGAACGTGACGACGGGCGTAATTCTGAGCGCACCGTTGCTACTCTTTCCATCGTCTAATAGTCCTCCACCGACTACGCAGATCCTCAAAGACGCCACGATCGCCTTCGCCGCACGGTTGGTCCAGGTACCGCACCAGGAGGCCGTTCTCAAATCCCTCATGAAGATTCGCGATGAGGTCGGCGATGAAGAATTCGAGAGCTACCTGGCGGATTACGACGACAAGCTGAAGAAGAATATCGATGTTCTTTCCAAGATTTATAATATCAAGCCGAGCAAGAGGAAGCGAGAGAAAAATCGCGCGCAGGATATCGTAAAAGCTGACACGAAGGAACGTACCTTGAACAAGTCTTGGGATAGCGACAGCGACACTTCCGGTATCGCCGAAGAGGAGGACGAGACGTCGAATATACCACCAGCTAGAGTCGTTTTGGAAACCGAGATCAAGTTCAATGAAGAGACAGCCATCACGATGACGATTCTGGAGGAGAAGGATGAGGACGAGAGCGAGGCCGACGGAGCCGGCAAGGGCGAGAATCCGTCGTCTCCGGATAAACGGAAGACGCCCAGACGCGTCCGCTTTGGCGGTGAGATCGTCAAGCTGAGGACACCTGACAGCGACGAGACAGAATCGATCGACATAACGCCTAAGACGAGGATCCCGCTTCCCGTGTCGCCGGCCACCAAGATGCCGGAAACGACCCGGAGACGACCTTCGTCGCAACCGTGCAGTCCCCATGCGGGTGAAAAGCGGAGATCGAGGAGGGTTTCCAGATCGGCCTCCAGCAGTCCTAAGAGGGAATACACGCACAACGCGCAACTGAGTCCTAAGAAGAGTATCCTTACGCGGACGGATAGTCCCCTCATCATTATCGACCCTGTAACGGAAGAAGCTAAGAGAATAAAAAAAGATAGGAGAAGCGACGAAGTCTCAGAGGATAAAGATTCTTTTAAGGTAAACGGTAGTTCAAAAGAAATTAATGAGACACCGAAGAAGGAAGATATCACAGCTCAAACAACTTTGTGTTCGACAAATAAAGAAGAGAAACTGACAAAGAACAACGAAAATAATCGAATAAAGGATGAAAATAACTTATCCAAGGTAGCTCAAGTTGCAGCAGCATCCAAGAATGTGTCCTCGAAAGGAGAACAAGAAGATAATAATGCGGGCGCGATTGACGAGAACGTTTCCGAAACTACTTCGCGACGAGAAAAAAATTCATCTCCGACCAAGCTATCGGATCCAAGTGGTCAAAAGACGATTAAAGAGAGTAAGGACGAAGTGGAAAAAGGACGCTCGAACGAAGACGTGCGGAAAACATCGGAAATCAATTCTGATTGCGATTTTTCCAACAATCTCCCATTCGGATCGCCGATTAACAGTGAATGCGAGTCGCGAATAGATCGCCTGGTCGGCGGTGATTTTGTCGACGATGACGAACGGGAGGAGGGGGTGCGTATTTTCGGCTCGATTACGGACGATCGGACAAAGTACGACGACGGCGAGGTCTCCGTCAGAAATGACGACGAAGGACGAAGGAGACGCGGTCAATGCTTCGACAGGAAGAGCGCGTCGGAGGGAAACGGAAGTGTCACCTGCAGCAGCAGCGAAGGCGAGGGTAAACCGCGAGAACCCAGCTGGGAGGAATTGGGCTTGGTTGATCAAGAGGTGTTGGACGATCTGCACAATAAGGTGAGTGGATTCGAAAATATTATTTAATAAATTAATAAATACATCAAATATTTTATATATATGTATTGCAAATTTATTCTATATAATATATATTAGTTTCTCTTTTGTAAAAAATTCTTGATACATTTTTTATCGCTTGTGAAAGTTCAATCTTTTTAATATCGAGATGAACCTTTTATAATTATTGAGATCTTTTTATAACTGCCAAAAAAACTATATTTTTGAATCTTTAAAAAATTTTCCAAATAACATAAATATATATCCAACTAATTTAATTAGAGGAAGAAGGCGAAATATTTCATATTCGTGTGATTTATTTATGTAAATTAATTTTTAATCAAGTTATAAATTAATCGCACTAATTTCAAATGCGAATATAATTCAATATAACATAAAGTCGAAATAAAATATTTGCATATTCATTTATATCTCGTTAGAGATATTATATCTTTCTTATGCGAAAATATTTGACATTTCCGTCGAGGCAGAGTGACGCTTCGCTTGGACTCGCGGCGGGGATTAACATGCTCATTTGAGGACCCTTGACTTTAGGACAGGTCGCCGGTCCGATACATTAGTACACGGTGAGAAGTAGGTCGATCGATTCTCGTCGACAAAAGTTCGTCGCGTGACGTAACGTGATTTAAGCTCCATCAATTATCGGGGTTACGTGTGCGCGCGTACACAGGCGCTTAATGTATGTCTTTTTCTGCCCTTTTTTTCTTCAATCTCATGTACACGAAGTACTTATATTTTCTGTTCGATGTTTCCTATCGAACGTCATCACGATAGTGTCATTATTATAAAATCGCGTCTTGCAGATAAGCCGTTAGACGTAGAGCTTCACGCAGAGACCTCGATTACATTCGATCGACTTCAATTAATCCGCGGATGTGGCGTACTCGTAATAAATATCGGGCGAGTAATCAAATAGCTCAAAGTCCAGCCTCAGCTTCTCGTACAGCCTTTGCACCGTCGCTCTATTTAATTGACGGAAGTATATCCTGGAAGCGTTGATGTGACCGTTGCTATGCCTCCATCTAGGCTTGATCTTGTCCCGTAATCCTAACTTATTGATGGCGTACACTTGATCTCGCCACAGTGATTCCACCTGCGGAATTAATGATATATTCGCGGAAAGTTTAATACGAAGGGAGAAATTTTTTTATGAAAAAATTTATCACGAATTTAATCTTCTAAAAGATGCGTAAGACATTCGAGGATTGCGCGACAGATGACAAATGGCGATTCCGAGTGCAGGTCACGACATTACTTACATTCGCAATGATGTTGTACTTGACGAGGCACGGCGTGCAATAGAGATAATACGGCATCCAGTGATCATCGCTATAACTTCCGAGATCGGTGTCGATCACGTAATCGACAAACTCTCGAAAGGTCGGTTCCACACCAGCTGGAGAGGGTGTGTTATCGCGTCGGATCACCTGATCCGGTCGTGGTTCCGTGAAATTTTTCCCTGAAGATTTAAGTAAAAAAAAGAAATCATTGAATTTATACATCGCTCTCTGTATTCTTTATAAAGTTAAAGGAATCGGATATTTTTTTGTTTCTTAAAGTTACGAAAAAAAAAGAAATTGATTATGAGATATTAACCAGTTCACTGGTAATGGCCCATATATGGCCAAAAAAAAGTGCCACAACTGGTAATGGCCCATATATGTCCACTATGAATAACTTTGCCAATTTTCAACGGATTTGCATGAAACTTGATACACATTTTTCGGGTCGCTGATGACAAATTTGGGATCGAAATTTTAAAATTCAAAATGGCGGATTTAGTATGGTGAATTAATTTTGTTATTCTATTATTATATTTGTTATTCCATTAGAGAAGATTCAAATTCGATATGTTCAAGTTTGAATGTCTTGAACTAATCCGTTATCTGCGACCAAAAAACGTACCGAGTGTGATATATTTCCATAATGGAATATCAAAGTTAATCACTAGAAACCGCCATATTGGATCTGCCAGTTTAAATCTTGCAATTTTGTCTATAGATTCATCATAAGAGACTCGAAAAACGCGAACACATCGAATTTGATCTTCTCCATAATGAAATAAAATTAGTCCGCCATATTGGATTCGCCATTTTGAATTTTGAAATTTCGACCCTTGATTCGTCACCAGCGACGCAAAAAACCCCTTATAGATAAACTTTCATGTAAAATACGAATTTATTTGCTCTCACCAGTTTTGGCACAAAACGTTGATTTCGGGTGTACCAGTGAACTGGTTAAATATAAATCATTGAATTTTATTCTTATATGCGCGAAGAAAACATATAATGATCGATACTTTTTCCCTCTTTTACTTTCTCGTGACTTACTGCGATACTTCCTCACGATCTTGGCTCCGTACTTGCGATAAAAATGCAGTGTCCCGTGTTCCCGGCCAGCAACACAGTTCTCGAGTTTATCGCGATAGGCGCTCAACAGCCTCTCGAACGGATGTCGAACGACTAAAAGTCGTCTACTCGCGTTTAAGACTCGTTCTGCCTCGGGATACTCGAGTTCCGGTATCGCCCTCCTGGCGATGGTCGACAATTGTTGCTTGCCGTTACTCAACGTCTCCATAGACACATTCATCAATAGGCAGAGATTGTAGAGCCAGGTCGTAGTTCCAGCTTTGTACACCGGGCAATATGATATATTGTGTTCTCTGCGTGGCAAATTGATGTTATCAATAAATTGATATTAATTTAATCGATTTTTCATCATGTCAAAGTGTTCTCTTTTCTTAATGAACCTGTCCATGTAGAAGATGCTGTACTGCGGCGTGGGTGGATGTTTGAACAATGAATCTTCAGCGAGCTTTCGATAGATGCCTAAATTATACTTTTTACATACTCTCTCGACGTTCAACAATCGTCGTGTGTTATCCACTTCAGCTTCGACCTAAAATAAATCGCCAGATTTTTCTCTTAAAATTGGAGAGAATAGTAGATAAAAAGGATCAATTTCTATCTAAAAAAATGTAATATAAATTATACATATAATTTTATGTCTTTAAGATTTATTTTTGATATTTTCAAGATGAACACTAATATTTCCATTTAACTTTAAATTTAATTTAAATTTGAAAAATATTATTACAAGATTACATGTATAACTTGCGTTAACGCTTCTTAAGCAGAAATCGGTTTTGTTTATCTATTACTTTTTTTATTTCTTCATCATCGATATCATTAATAGAATGCACGTGACTCACCAATAGCTTTCTCAGTTCATCGGCGACGGGAAGAGGTTTATCCTCGTTTCCGACAATGATAATAGACAATTTTAACGTCAACAAGATAACACCGAGACAGACGACGATTCGAAGTAACCGAGAGAGCATACGCTTCTGTTGCCTCGACATGATCGAGACACGGTTTGCACTTATTCCGAATTCACAAATATATGATCATCTCGCTTATCCATCACTTAGAACTGTTAGAACACAACGGTAGATTCTCTCTAGAGTTTACAAGACAAATACATTCTCTGCATCTTTTACCAACGCGTCGACTGACCGGTTTCGTATTCACCAATTGTGATGGATCTAGAGTATCACCGGCCCCGAGCTGATCGTTGATACCATCGCGATTATAATTAAGTATCGCTTATAGAATATTTTGAAACTATCGGAACCTTTTAAATAACCGAGTTAATTTTGAGACGATGATTCTTGACGTGAAATGATTTAACAAGGTACAAAGAATGAATAAATTGGCCCGATGTCGATGAATGAAAGTCCACTCCTGAGATTTGAGTGGGGAACGTCATGGCCGAAGACGCCCAGATCGTTCTCCGCATATTAATTCCGTTAGTTCAGCTATTCGAACAAAATCAAATAAATCATATAATTCAAATAAAATCGACACCTATCGCTCTTTCGAGCGGTAACGAGCGATTTTAACGCCAGCGTAGACCAGTTTCGATTAAATCTCTATTATGCTCGCGATACTAATCTATATGTACGAGTATCGTACATCCCGACGACGGTCACGATTGTCACAGGTGCGCCTTATGTTCATTCGGCGAGTAACTTCAAGGTCACTGCACTAGACCTTTTTATGAATGCACGCGCGGCCTCGGCCTCGTCTGCGAGAGGTCTATGAAAATAAATACTGTTATCCCCCGCCCACGCGATCGATTTCTGTAAATCGTTTGTGTATCTGGGAAAACGAATTATGTATGTATCTCCCAACTTTGACTTTTTGCAACACACATCGCTCTGCATAATTGATCTACGATGTCACCTGTAGGTTCTTGGAAACGCGCTACTTTAGACTCAGTTCTCTGTACTAGATAAAAGTTTAATGGAAATCGCGCTATTTATCGTTCGATGTGAATCTTTTAATTTTCCGCATCGAGTATCTTATTTGAATGCTTATAGTCAATTTTTTATATCAAAGTAATATTTTTTTTTAAATTAAATCGGATAAATATCGCTTTATGATTATTGATACGTTATAATTGTGTTTTTTTAATTTCAAGTGAATGAAACCTCGATAATTCCCAAACATATACAAGAACTTTGTTTATTTTCTGAGACTGATTCATAAAAAAATGTATAAATTATTGCCCTTTTTATGCGCAGAATAAAGTCGAGTTTATGCGCGCCAAAGCAAAGTATGCACAGAAAAAGAATAAGTGTCAAATCAAAACTTATATGCTTAAACTAACGCGTTCATGTTTCGTATATACGCAACAATTTATAATCTTCTTAGAAGAATTTGATAATTTTAAATTTCAACAATATTATAATCTTATTTTAATATTGTACTTGTCACCTCAAGAATATATAATTATTTAATTCTACTTTAAGAAAATTATAATCTTTGATTTAAAAATGTTATTTTCTATCTAACATTGTTTCTTTTCCATTCAAGAAAATTAAATCTTAAATCATAAGAATATATTTTTCTCGATTGAACTATATAAAATGGCTTCATTCAAGTAAGCAATTATTCAAGCAATTATATTTTTCTTTAATTAACGCGATATAATCTCATTTCAAGATTTCCATGTTAAAACTAAATATATTTTCAAAACAAGAATGTCCTATTTTTCTGAATATTCCGCGACGAGCGAGGGAGAGGGAGGGTGAGAAACGACGAAAGAGATTTCCTCCCGAGAATTATATCGTGGCCGAGCGCATATAAGAGGGAGAAAAAGTGCAAGAAAATAATTAGACACGTATTGCGTGCCACGTCGCTCGGTCCAGGAAAGCGCCGTTCCCGTGTATATGCAAATCAGCGGCAATTGTACAGCCGCGTTTGCCACATCGCGGTCGAATGCAATTTTCAAGCCGTTCTCTGATTCATCATTAGCGAATTCCGCCAGTCGTTAATTCACCTTCCGCGTCTCGTGTCTCCGAGTGTCGAGAACGCGCGTCGGAGACGCGTTTGAGGCTATTAAAAATAAAAAGGGCGTCGGTTAAGGCTATTAAAAAAAATCTAGACGAAGGAATATTAAAGGAGGAAAAAAGATGCCAAGTCCGGTATCGATTCCGCGGTTATAGAGCTCGATAGAAACACGCGGTGAGAATGCAGATGCACCAACCGGTGCATTGCATTCGGTCTCGCTTTGACGATCAATAATGTCGACTCGTGAATTTCTAGCGACACCGCTCATTCGCTCTCGCGTAATTGAATTTCTTGAATAAAGAGTCTCCTTATATATACTGTAGTTTCATTTTTATTCTTTAACGTAATCAAATTGCGGGCAGGATAGAAATTATGCAAGCAAGATCAAGAGAAATCAATATGTTCGTGATTAAAGATGAATCACGCGAATACAATTCACCTAACTTTTTAATGATTCGAGTATTTGACTAGTTAATTCCAAGAATAACAAGCAAGGCAAATGTGATTTACATTCTTATTAGGAGTAATTAGGGGATTTGCGTGCGAGACGAGTGCAGATAGAAAATATAACGTTGATTATGTATGTAAAATAATCGGTTTTTTTTCGATAAGCCTCAAATATTTCTAAACTAAGAGCTTTTCTCTCTCACGATATCCTCTCATTATCCCTTGTCATTCTTCCAGGACGATTGGCGAGCGAGAGTGAGAGGCCTGGAGAGAGTCGCGTCTGCTTTGCGGACGTCCTCAGCGCTAATCGCGATAGAGTCGCGATTAGGATCGCTCTTGCATGCGGTGCTCGGCAGCGAAAGGAGCTGCCGGGTAGCCGCCGCCGGCTTCGCGGTGGCGAAGGTAAGCTCTCGTAACTTTCGTCAAGATCAACCCTTAATGCGCCGAGATCTCGGCTAATTTATTGCCGCAATTGTCAGCGGATAAGCGAGCCTTGTTATTATGTAATATATATATCGTGTAATAGAGGAGAAATATATCTCCGATAAAGAAGAATCTCGCAAGGATTTCGATATTTTTCAATATCGCTTTCTTCGAATATTTAAGATATTTTGAAAATTATTTTAGATATTTAAGATATTTTTAAAATTATTTTAAATATTTAGGATACTTTTAAAATTATTTTAAATATTTTTAGAATTATTTTAGATATTTAAGATATTTTTAAAATTATTTTTTAATTCAAAAATGTTTAAATTATTTAAATTAATTTTTTTAAATTAGTTAAACGTTTAAATTATTTAAATTAATTTTTTAAAATTAGTTAAAGGTTTTTTTAGTACCGCATATCTCTTTTACTTCCTAATTGGAGCTTATATTATCGATATCCGTATTCAATTGTAGAAACATTTACAATTCCTAAGCAAAGTTACAAGGATACCTATGTGACATGTACATTCTTCTATCTATAAGTTGTACAGGAAACACTTTTAATGCGTAGAAGTAGAATCTATTTTATAATTCTTTCGTAATGTCATAGGTTTATGACGCAGTATAGCGTCAAACATTAACTATATTTCATATTTATGGCACCAACATTCTTAGAGACCATTTTGTATTTCAGATTGTAGTTGCCGGTGTCTCGGAAGACGCGCTAAAAAAGAGATTGCCCCAGCTAGCTTGGGGCCTCGCCAGACAAGGCGGTCCAGCTGCGGCCCAACTTTCTAGGATTGCGATGCTTAGACTGAAACCCAGCCTCCTTCTGGAACAATTACTGCAGCCCCACTGTCTAAGTGCCAGAAACGCCAAAGTAAATCTATTTAACGTAATTTGCGTAATTTATATTTTATTTTTTTTTATTTATATTTATATTTACATTTATATTTATGTTTTTAATTTATATTTATATTTTAATTTATATTTATATTTTAATCTATATTTATATTTTAATTTATATTTATATTTTAATTTATATTTATATTTTAATTTATATTTATATTTTAATTTGTATTTATATTTTAATTTATATTTATATTTTAATTTATATTTATATTTTAATTTATATTTATATTTTAATTTATATTTATATTTTTCGCAATTTTATCTTGAAAACAAAAAATGTAAACTAATCGTTTCCTTCCTACCCGAGTTAAAATCATTTATATTTTTCGCAGACGAGAGAGAACGCGCTGCAGTTGCTGATCTTTTCATTAGTGACATTTCCGAGCACCGAATTCAAACTGGAGACCGTGATTAGTCGAGTGGCCATGATGGTCGCGGATCGTCGACGCAGAGTACGTCAAGCTGCTCTCGATGCACTAGCCGTTTTGGGGCAGATCTACGATTCTGAGGTATTATTTGAAAAACCAAAAAGCTTGCGAAATAAATTAAAATGTTGTAACTTAGCGTTGCACAAAAATATTTTTGGAACCAGCTTATATTTAAGAAAATAATATTTCTGTATCCTATAATATTAATATTTACTTGTCTTTATTTTTTTATATATTAGACAGTTCCGAATGATCTTATCATGTGCTGCATTTATTTCAATAGTTTCAGCTTTAAATTTAAATTTTACTTTTAAATTGTGGTTTTTGAAGTTTTGGTTTCAAGCACGCGAAATTAAATTTGGAGTGATTTCATTTGACAGCGGTCTATTGATGTTATAGGAGGTTCTTGAGGCAGGAAGACGAGCGGCTGAAGGACACGCCGATGCCGAGGCAATGCTGGCCGCCATCAGAGCACGACTAGCCAGGAAGTCGCTACCCCTGGTGTCGGCCGATGGTCTTGTGGTGTACGGTTTGCAAATTTCACCGAGTGTTCAGACCGCTACTGGTAATAATAACCGAGAACAAACGAGAAAAGCGTAATACGTGTAAAATAAAGTTATAGCGAATTACATAATAATGTATTTTAATTAGTATTTTATGTTGATTTTAACATTACAATCATGGAAAAACCATGTAGTACTTGAATTTTTAATGAACGTTTTGAAATTAAATTTGTAGTCTCATATTTAGTCGCGTGACGTTTCGATATAAAACGCAAAGTTTAATATCACTTGATTATCTGCACACTATCGTAGAGCTTATTTTTTAATTACATGTGTTGTATCAATTATCTTCTCCCTCTCTTTCTCTCTCTTTCTCTCTGTGAGGTGAGAATATAATTTATTAATTTTATTTGAAATGCAAAAATGTGTAAACGTTTGGGCGAGAGAACAGAATTATTAATTGACAATTTAAATGTGCATTTATCCTCGATTTTTTTACGATCAGGTCCTGATGTCGATTGGATCGTGGCGGGAAGCGGCTCGGTCTCACCTGGCACCGGTCGCACTAGAGGTCAGATCATCGCCACATCTAGATCAGCGCAAGGAAGAGCATCTCGGTAATTCGGAGAATTATTCATAAAGATCAATTAATGCAAAAGTATATATTTGTGTAAAATCATTAAAATATCGCATTGTTTCTTTTAGGAACGAAAGTATGAACAAACGCGAAGGTTCGTGGATAGAAAGGCCCAATCTCGTCGCTCTTGGTGTGGGTCTACAATCTAAGACCGAACAATCGACCGCCTGGCAGATGTTGCCTTCGCAAACTAACGTAAGATGACCTACATTTTCTATTCTATCTCTCTTTACATCTTCCATACATTATTTTATGGGTCTCATAAAATAACATATGCGTTTAAAGATGGATAAATACTGATAAAACAGAAAAAAAAAATGATATATGTTGCAACTACATTTTTAAAATATTTGTAATTTTATTAACTCTTCAAATAAAAACGATTAATGTGAGTTTAGAGATTTATGTGATATCAGAGAGTTGTACAATGCGCAGATATTTTTATGTATTTCCTAAACAATATGTATAATAGATTGATAGTAATAAATTATAATAGATTGCTGAAAATAGATTATTAATAACTTTTGCCATTAACGGTATTACTTTCATAAAGTGCTATCGATTTCTCGATGCATACAGTGTTTACATAAATATGCCAATTTTTTTCGTCATTATCATTATTCGTCGGGATATTAAGCTTTGCAATGCAAATGCTGAAATATCAAGTACTTAATAAAGCAAGAACGGGGAAAAATGAGATACGTCTTTTCCATAGAGTTTCATTTTGCATATCTTCGTCCGACTCTTTATAATTATTCCTCGTCGAGTGTGAATTGAGTAAAGAGCTTTAAACACGGAAGAGAAACATTGTACTCTTTGCGTGTGATTCAATAATATAATCTTTTCGCAATTTATATTTGCATATCAGTTGATGTTGTCGACGAACGTTTAATATAAATTATCAGGACTAAGATCGCTGATAAAAAATATTCTATGATAAAAATATAAAATGTTCAGCATTTTTAATATTTTACGGTGGTGCGTTCGTTTGTTTCTTGAATCAATTCCGATGGTATGTATGTATACGTCACGGCAGGAGATGGAAAATATTGTCATATATAATAATAGGTTATTGTATAAATTTTTTATTAATTTTTTTTATACGTAAGACTCCATATTTCAAGATATAAAATTTATAATAACGCAATTATGTTATTAAATTTGCGTTTAAATATCGGATCGTGGGAATGTGTCTGTTGCAATGTCGTTGAGGGTTAGAGTATCACCGCAATTTATCGCAAGCTGTATCGATGCCGTATTTAAGTATTTTCGGTTTTATTACAGGACGACAATGAAAATGAGATAAAAGGCTCGAACGGACGGAACATAAATGCAGGTAATGCGATCTTTCCCGAGAGAATCTGATTTAATTAATTAATTTGATTACTTTTAGATGAGTTTTGAAATTGAAGGATAACTTAATTTTCCAGCAACGTTTTCAAACATCACTTTAAGATTAGAAGAGCAATTGCGTTCATCTTACACGCCATTGAATCAGTACGATTTTGTCGAGACAGATGCTAAAAATCACTGGGAGATCTCTGACAATAATTTTGAACAAAAAGCGCGAAATCGTAAAAACGTTAATGAAGTTGCTAAAGAAAAGGTAGGATTCTTATAATAGTATAAAAAATACAAGAAATTTTAAAAAATTCGTTCATTTTAATTAATTTTTTTCATGTAAAATCACTACCTTCCTGTTTACATCACCGTTAGAAAGTATTTTGTTTATAATAAATTATATACAGCATAATATAAAAAAAATAAAAAATTACTTTTTATTATATTGTATTCGTGAAAATATAATATATGCAATATGTGCATATTGTTAATAATAATATACATTTATTAATCGTAAAATATGCAAAATGTGTGTTTATAGGAAAGTACTGCTCTCCGAGGAGAATCTAAGATTCCGATATTATTGTTGACTCGGTCTAAAATAACTTCGCAAAATCGTGAAAAATCCATCAATCTGGAACACATCAATTCTAATTCGCGAAAGCAAGCGAAGGATGCGTTGGATAGCAATAGCAATCGGATAAATTCGCGGCAGGAAAATATTAGGTGAGTATCATTATTGGCATCATTGCGGGAGAATTTATATTTTAAATTAAATTAACACTAGTACGTTAATTACACGCAGATCGTATGCAGCTGCATATCAACGACGGAAACGTCTCCAACAAGAAGGCAGTCAGATTTCGAATCAAACATTCGATTCGCATTGCGGCGGTTATCGTTCTTATGCGAAAGCTTCGGGAATAACAAATAAAGAATATAACGTAAGTTACTTAAAATTTTTTTTCCGTGTAAAAAAGATTACAATTCTAGTGAAAAATTTACAAAACGAGATACTTTTTTTATTAAATATACAATTTTAACTAAATTAAAAAGTGTCACGAATTAAATATTAAATTTTAATATAAAATTTAATGAAAAGATCTGAATGTTAAAAATAAAAAAACGCGTGTATTTTGTAAAAATATATTCAAACTACAATTACACTTATCTCTCTATGGCTTTGCAGAGCGTTTCGGGAAGCAGGGAAGAGATATTCTCAAATGATAGTCATAATTACGGCAGATTTGTGGCCGACGATTTTACGGATAAGAACGAAAACTTGGATCGCACAGGAAGATCTAAACGATTATCTAGAAATATGCAGCAACAGACGCTCGTCGAAATGTGAGTTTTTGACTCAACAATCTTTTCCGATCCGCGAGAATTTTTTCCAGTATAATTGATTTTCGTTTATACAGGTACAGCTCGATTCACGAGCAACAAAGAAAACTTATGGACAGAAACGTGTATCGACAATTACGAACTGCTCCGAATCCATTGACTTGCGTGTATCAGGAATCCGAGCACCTAGAATCACAAGTCCCCGCGGATAACGATAGAAACATGATATATCGGGTAAAATAAATTATTTTATCTTTACTAATTAAAGACAATCTAATTTTCTAATAATAATCTCTCGCTAAGAATTATCGAGGTTTAGACAATTTAATTTTAAATTAGTCTCTTTCGATTTTATAGATTTAAAAATTTTTAATATTTATAAATATTAAAAATTTTAAAACTAAAAATTTTTCATATTTACAAATATTAATTTTTATATGAATCGTGTTGCAGTTAAAAGATTGCAGGACGAAGGATGCGTCGGAGACGGCGGAGCAAAAGACCGAGATGGATCTAGTCTCGTCGGATTCGCAGGAAAACGAGCATTCTCCTGTGGAGAACGCCAGTCCTCATCGCCGGAGACTAAGATCGTTGTCACCTTCGCAGCTCCATCGATCGCGACAGTTTGTCAAGCTGGCCTCCAGCAGATTTCACGCCGCGTCGATGTACGACATGTGAGTCTCAAAATTAAAGTTTACGTTCTCTTGAAATAAAGTCGCGTCGATCGAAATAAACACGCCATCGGACGGGCCGGCTTGAATTTTTTTTTATTTTAAGCTCTCGAGAGCACACAATTCCAGACAGGATCGATTCTGTCCTAAAATAACTGCGAGCGAGATGCCCGGTTTATCGGTCACCGGCTGAAATGATATGCGTAATAATAAACGTTTCTCTCCGGACCTTCGTGTTTCAAATTCCATGTAGAAAAACGGACTAACATGCGATACAACTTTGCAACTTGCGATAATTTTTTTGCATCCGAATAAAAGAAATTGTCCTGATAGGAACAAGAGAATATTGTATTAATTACAGAGATATTACATACATGCTCGAGATAATAGGGAAGGCTGTAAGGGCTCTGCACAAGGTGCGCGACCTCGTATTTCGCTTAATCTCGATCTCGTCACGTGATATACATTATTTCTTAACACACTTAATGCGACACCTGGTAAGATCCAAATCGCCGATAGACGGTGAATTATTTCAGGTCGGCGAAAATCGCATGTCGACGATCTTTCAAATTGATAAACACTCCCGATCAAATTTTTAAATTTATAAATCCATCCTTCCGTCGAGATCGTGAACTAATATTTGATGAGCGAACAATTTTAACCATTCGAATTGGCCTTCGATTTTATATTGGCATTCGGTGGATAAAATTAAAGGAAAAAAAATGTCTGGCTCGCGCGCGAAGGAACGTGCGTGCGATATGACAGAAAAAAAAATTCGAGAGAGAGAGAAAGAAAGAGAGAAATTTTTCTTCGCACAGAAATGATATGACTGGAAATTTATAGTACCTGAATATACATAGCTTAACGACGAGTTATATGCGCAATGTGTACACATCATGCGGGACTGTTGTAGATTGTCAAAACGCCTTACAGCGCTATCGTCCGTTCTCCTTCTCGTTGAATATTTTATGTTTAGGCGAGCACGCAGCGATCGCTATTCAATATTGCCTATCCCGAGATATTTACATAAATGCGAATACGACAGAATAACAGAGAAGCTCATATTTTGTACGTATTGTGTGAAAAAGCAAAATTTTTTAAAATAGATTATCTTTAATTTTGCACACATATACAGGGTAGAGCAACAGTTTTGGAATAGCTAAATATCTCAGAAAATATTAATTTTTTGAAAAAATAGTTTAGACAGAAAAAAATGGATTAATAAAATCTATTAGCTGATGGTATTTATTTGACTTTGGGATGACCTTGAAAAGCGCGGTCAAGGTCACCATAAAAATCTTAAATGGCAATCCCTATTTTTTTATTACATATTCTTGTAGCTCATCTCGAGAGCTTTCCAAAACACTATAATTAAGTTAGTTTTTATTAAGTACTTTTCGAGTTATGAGGCTTGAAATCATTTCTTAATTTTACATAAATCATAAAATATCTTGTAAAATATTCATTTTTCGATTATCTTACCTTAATACTTTTATGTACAAAATAATGAGAGAAATCAATTGGTATAAAGAAAAAACATAGTTGTTTTTAAGAAAAAATATGGAATTGTTAATTGCAAATTACATATTTTTTCTTAAAAACAACTATATTTTTTCTTTACACCAATTGATTTCTCTCATTATTTTGTACATAAAAGTATTAAGGTAAGATAATCGAAAAATGAATATTTTACTAGATATTTTATGGTTTATGTAAAATTAAGAAATGATTTCAAGCCTCATAACTCGGAAAGTACTTAATGAAAACTAACTTAATTATAGTGTTTTGGAAAGCTCTCGACCTCAGCTATAAGAATATGTAAGAAAAAATAGGAGTTACCATTTAAGATTTTTATGATGACCTTGACCGCGCTTTTCGAGGTCATGCCAAGGTCAAATAAGTACCATCAGCTAATCGTCTTTTTTAAGCCATTTTTTTCTGTCTAAACCACTTTTTCAAAAAATTAATATTTTCTGAGATATTTAGCCGTTCCGGAACTTTTGCCCTTCTCTGTATATAAAGTTTATAAAATTTTCCAATATTAATTTCGTTAAACTTTTATCACATCTACAATATATTTATATAATTTCAATAAATATTTTTCTCTTAAATATTTTAATTAAAAAATACGAAAATTTCTTGGAATATGATTCTACACGTGAATCATTGTTTCTTCTAAAATAAGGCAAGAGGAATTGCACGATGACGTATGAGACAATCGAAAATTTCGTGTGCTAGCAATTAAAATTATTTTCACCGAAGAAAGGATGAATAATAATCTCGCTATCAGATTCGGATAAAATTTAAATTTAAATTAAAAGATAGGGATGTATGTGGGAGGAGGTCAGACGTGTCTATATATATAATATGGCAAAACGTACACTATGGAAGGTGAAACGACAGAACTGACCAAAGGCGTGATACCAAAAATATACATATTTTTATATACTTATATTATTTAAAATTATTAGACCATACTTTTTAATATATGTTTTTGTATTCTATTCATAATTATGTAATTTATATTTTTCATAAATAATTTGTGTGCAACTATGAGAATCAAACTCTTATTTGTATATATTTTAGGTACGTCATACATTTGAACAAAAAAAGGACTTGAAGTGGTTTGGCTGATAATATGCAATGAAAACGAACATATTAGTTATTATCTAATAAATGTTCATTGTCAAATTTCTAACATGTTCGTTTTCACTTTATACTTCCAATCAAACAGCTCCAGTCCTTTTTTTGTTCAAATGTATGACGTAAAGTACATAGTAAAGATAGAGATGTATGTGGGAGGAGGTCAGACGTGTCTATACGCCCATTTGGTCAACAAGCGACAGAATCCATCCGCGGTAACGGCATGGACGTATATCCTGTGAAGAGAGCATTCACACTTTTCAGCCCAACGAATAATTGCTGGAAGACAATATTCGGGGACTAGAAATATATGAGGTGCAAATGGCTGGAATCATCGGGAATCGAACAGAGAATCTTTCGCTTTCCGGGCAACTGCTCTAAACCACTGAGCTATCCAGACCTCACACCTAATGAGCTCTTTAACTTTTGCCCATATAACATAAGCCCTTTTACTCCTGTAGGGACATATATGTCCCGGTGATATCTCATAAGTAATTTTGTTCGTCTTGTACTTGTTGAACCTTTTTTCTCAATACCTAACCCATAGAATTATAAATTTCCAAAAATCAGGAGTGAAAGGGTTAACACAATGATATGCGACTCTAGAACGATGTTGGCATCTCGCTCAATGGATGCAATGCTGATTGTTGGAGGACCCCTGAAAGGTCGCTCGCTGACCAAATAAGTGCTGGTAGAAGTATTCGTTACTGGCTTTCCGTAAGAAACGACACCGACGAGCACAATGTCATAAAGTGACCACATTCCTCAAGATCCCTAGTAAATAACAATATCCCTACTGTGCCAATAACAACCCTAAATAAGGCCATGGCAAGCCTCCTTGCGAAATTATAAAAAATTTAATCTAAATTCCAAGACTTATAAAGAAAAGCGTCAAAATGCGGTTAACACCTGCCTCAATCTCCTTTAACCGCGTTTCACCCGGATCGCATGACTCAGTCTGACAGCTCTTTCTTCTCGTGACCGCGAGGGGAAAAGGGTAAGTTATGGTCAGCCTAGCTCGTAGTCTCGTAAAGGGGAAGGAAAAGGGCAATTTGTAAGAATGGTATTCGAGCATACACGTAAAACAAAAGAGAGAGAAAAATAATGTCACTATATTTATTGTCATTATATTTTATATTTTTTTTAATTCCCATAAAACTGGACGTTTAATTTCGAGTTACGTTGCATTTACATACGAGTCCGTCACATTTACATTTCACCGCTCTTGTTCTCTTATTCTCTATATTTAAGTATTTTTTTACACGGTTTGCTTTGATAAGAAAAGAAAACACATTTCAAATTCATAGCCCATACATTGTTATCTCTTCCTCCGCGGTTAAATAAACAGGACTGTATAGAGGGGGGAGGAATCGCCGGGGGGGGAGGCAAGAGGGGGCGAGCGGACACGGCGCCGGGGGCGACGTGGGGGTGGCGGTCAGCGTCGGGACGCTCGCCGTCTCTACTACGTGCCACAGTCGTGCGTACGTCGTCGATTGTCGAGCGTGTCGTGACCCTCGTACGCGATGCTACGCCTCCTCGGACACCACCTTCTCGTCGCTCGTCGGTTTCGATATTTTTTTTTCACCTTTCGCGAAATATTCGTACGCGCCACGCGAAATTGTTAGACCCGAAGATCATGTGCGCGCGCGTGTGTCGTCAACCTCTGTCATCTAAGTCGAGTTGCAACCGCATCCCCGAGTGCACCCGAGTGTGTGTATATTCGCGACGTACACGTGGATTCGTGGGGCGTATTATGCAAGCGGCTCGCCCTTGAAAAGTCGCCTCTTCTAGAGATGGTAGCGCGATGAGCATCGCAATCTCGATCGAATCGTCGCTAGTTCGTAGGATAATTGCGAATTTCGATCGTGCGAAAATACATGTCGCGATTTAATCGGATCGAACGACTCGGCAAAGTTAAGGCTGTGAAAAAATAAGTAGATGCAAAAACGCGAATAATAGGAGAGGGAAATTAAAATACGAGTAGTAACAATGAACATTAGAGAAATTAAAATACGATGAATAAAAATAATAATAATAATGAGGGACAAATAATGAAATGGACAGAGGCGAGAAGTGATAAGAGCATGTCAGTCGTTTGAACCTCGGAATGCGAGTTTCTTGGACATCTAATCGATAATTAATCGCTGTCACGATCTAACACGAGTTTCTGCGTCCTGTGGCTCGAATTATTTTGCACATTTCACGACACAGAGCTAGTGTTTGTCATTAGTATCGATTGATTCCTCGGAGCTCGCGCGCCCATTTCTCCTTTAAAAAGCGTCGAGGCGTCGTGATATTTAATGTTTTGCCATCGCATGTGCAACGCGCTACCATCTCATCATTATATTACACGATATTATAAAATTACAAAGTAAAAAAATGGCTCGGAGATTAAAAAATCGAATTAGAAAATTGGTAGAGCGAATAGAAATCATTAGAAGTCATTTAATTAATAACAGAAGCGACCTCTCTTCACGTACGAGGGTTCACACGACATGATCGACGAACGATGGATTGTCCTAAGTGAATGAATACAAATTAGTACGATGAAGATAGGACGACAAGTTGCCGAACCATGAAGCCGCGCTCGCTGAAAATCAGCTGATCGACTGCGATAAGAACCTTCGAACGGGACCGGTGACGGAGGAAGGATGATCCTCAAGTTTTGCGCGTGGCCGAGCGAGATGAAGGAGGAACGCAAGATCGCGGATGCTGTTCTCCGTTGTTGCCCGTGCGTTTTCCGATGCCGGAAATCGGTCGGCGTCGACAACAACGACGAGGATGATGGTGTCGCATCTGTCTCGACTGTCATCACCACGGTGACCACGCCGGTCATTGCCATGAGGCTGAACCGAAACAGCGACACGGTGTACGTTGTTTGTCTCGTCGACGAATTGAGATGACGTTTTTTTCAATAGTTTATGGGGGAGGGGGAATAAAAACATATATGTAGCGTAATTCGTAGAAAAATATAAAATAAATATAAAATAAAATAAATATATAATAAATATATAATAAAATAAAAGTAAATATAAAATAATAATTATTATTATTAAAAAACGATAAAAAAGACGCTCTTGGAAGAGATGACGCTTTTCGAATCTTTATTAAGAGAGAAATAAACTTGAGATGACATTTCTTCGATAAATTTATGGGGGAGGGGAAATAAAAACATACATGTAATTCGTAGAAAATATAAAATAATAATAATTAATATTAAAAAACGATAAAAAAGACGCTGTTGGAAGAGATGACGCTTTTCGAATCTTTATTAAGAGAGAAATAAACTTGAGATGATATTTCTTCGATAAATTTATGGGGGAGGGGGAATAAAGACATACATGTAATTCGTAGAAAATATAAAATAATAATAATTAATATTAAAAAACGATAAAAAAGACGCTGTTGGAAGAGATGACGCTTTTCGAATCTTTATTAAGAGAGAAATAAACTTGAGATGATATTTCTTCGATAAATTTATGGGGGAGGGGGAATAAAGACATACATGTAATTCGTAGAAAATATAAAATAATAATAATTAATATTTAAAAACGATAAAAAAGACGCTGTTGGAAGAGACGCTTTTCGAATCTTTGTTGAGAAAGGAATAAACTTGAGATCGATTAAAAGAAGAAAGGGAGAGGAAGAGAAATAACGTGATTCGCGAAAATAATTTTTAATATTGAGAAACCTTAAAAGCGCCTTAAATAATATCTCGTAATAATTTTTAAAAAATATCGATTCGATTAAAAAAGTCGCCATAGGTCAATAGGTGTGGAGAGAACGTCCGATAGAATTAATATATTCAAGTATAAAAGAACACACGTTGGCCTTTCTCGTCAATCGCGATACGTGTGCTATTTTATTTACCGCACCGCTGATTCGTAATTCCACGATACCGACGCGATTCAACTTGCAAGCATACATGTATATGCGGCTCGTGTAAAAATACTACTTTGCGCGAACGCGCGCGAGGCACCGCTACTAAAATATTAATATGTTCGTAGGACAAGCCATTGCGTAGAAACTTTCGAGTCGATTTCTATTTATGCATTTTTTTTGCAGCGATAAAGCGGTAAACGAGGAGGAGTACAATGCACGGAACAAACGTCACTTATCGTCCGAAGCGAATAACTACCACGTGCAAAGTTCGAACAAGGAGGAATCCCGGTACCAAGGTATATATTAGTAATTCTATTCTTCCCAAAAGCATCCACTGCGACCACGAAACACTCTGTTATTTTAACTTAATTTTTATTTCCATTTTTTAATTAAACAAATTAGACTTTCTTCTTCTTATTATGTTTGATTGCGATAAAAAAAATAATCACTGCTCTTTGGAGACTTTTAACTTCTGGATGTTGATTTTTTTTCGATATTTAATAAAAAATATGATACAATGGCGGATCGATTAAAAATTAGACTCTCTTCTTTTTATTATGTTTGATTGCGATAAAAAAAATAATCACTGCTCTTTGGAAACTTTTAACTCCTGGATGTTGATTTTTTTCAATATTTAATAAAAAATATGATATACTGGCGGATCGGTTAAAAGTTGCACTTGCGATTGTCCATCTTACTCGAGGGTGGATTAGGGGACTTCGACTTGACAGAGATGTTAAACGATAACGCGATGCCGAATAAACTGCTGAATGAAGCTTTTGGCACGCGCGCAGCTGAAATTACGATGGAAATGGAGCGAGAGGTTCTTCACCTCGTCGTGCATACATATAGAGAGCTTTCGTTAGACTTAGCCGGTAATCAATATTCCACTGGTCAAGTCTAACGTAGGGTCGAATCGCGCGCGTTGCATCCTACGAAAAGTCAGATCGATAGTTCATTTATCCAAATCATTTGGAAGATATTATCATATTTGGAAGTTAACTTTTGTTATCATTTATACGAATTTGTAAAGAGTATCTCACGGAAGAGAGAATCAAGTTTTTTTTTATAAAGAATAAGAATATAATTCAATTTTTTCTACTTAACAAAGTGTAACATAAATTATATGCATAGGAATTTTGATCATTTCTCCATGATTTTAGGAGGGCAAAAATGTTGCTACCATATCCAGCGACTCAGAAAACATGTATAATATTACGTGTATAATTTGCATCACATTTTTCAAGCAGAAATTAGCCCATTTTTTTCTCTCTTCAACTTTATGAACGAACCAAACGTTCGATCAATCTCTTCGACAAGTGAAAAAATTCGTAATGCCTCTGAATTGTCAGAGTTTCTGCGTTCCTTCTCAGTCGGCGAGCGTGTACACGATCGCCCCAAAAGCGCGAGCAGCTCGTCGTCGGACGTTTCCAGGAGTGATGGACGAGAAATCGACGAGAATCAGGATGCTGCGGCGCTACGGGATTACAACGATAACAGCGATAACAGCAGATCGTCGACTCCACGAAGCCAGGACGACGATCCAGCGTTCGACGTTATCACGACGAATCGTCAGAGCGTTCGCGACGACGTCGACTCCTTTTTCGTAAGAAATGTCTTTTCAGATTATTTACCTTTGTCAGTATTTTTTTGACTGACAGCGTGTCTCAATAAATCCCTAATAACGAATTTGCTACCAGCAAATACATAATTTTCACACATACAGGGTAACTCACCGTCGATGAAGATTAATAATTCGATGATAGATTTTTTCGCATATTTGGAGTCGTTACTTCCTCAGCGAAAATTTAACGATCGGCGTTTGTCACTTGACGCCACATTTTATTTTCCAACATTAAATATCATGGTAATTAAACGTTAAATTAGAAATTCGCTGAAAGTCTACTTGAGAAATTGACTGAAAGTTAACTGATTCTTATATATGTAATTAATATATCTAATTAATAGGCATTTCTTTTTTAAAATTGTTTTTTTATTTTTTTCTAATTTCTCTCTCTTTATTATACAGGGTGTCCCATTTTTAAAAAATTGTTAATTGCGAATTACATATTTTTTCTTAAAAACAACTATGCGTTTTTTTTTACACCAATCGATTTCTCACATTATTTTATGCGTAAAAGTATTAAGGTAAGATAATCGAAAAATGAATATTTTACAAGATATTTTACGGTTTATATAAAATTAAGAAATCATTTCAAGCCTCATAACTCGAAAAGTACTCAATGAAAAAATACTTTATTATAGTGTTTTGGAAAGCTCTCGAGATAAGCTACAAGAATATGTAATAAATAATATGAGGTTCCATTTAAAAAATTGAAGGTAACCTTCACGTGACCTTCAAGTAACTATTTAAGGTCAAATTAATGACACCATCTTATGTTCCCCTTGAAACCATACAACTTTTGTCTGAAATATTTTTGCTGAAAATGCTTCGTTGAAGAATTATCGAGGTGCGTTTTTTAAAATGGGACACCCTGTATAAGATTTTAAAGGCATCTAAAGAAAAAAATACTATCATTAAATATTAACATATATAAAATTTAATATGAGAAGATTTTTTTAGACTTTTTGCTTGTTGAATCAAATGATATTATTTACTGAATATTTTTTTCTTAAAATATTCCTATACAACGCAAATAATCCGGATAATCTCCTTGAATAATTTCAGACGCCGTTGGATACTAACAAAGTGGAATACCCGATTGACATGACAAACATACCGGACGAGACGTCGAAGGAATGGAACAACGAAGATGAGGCGAAGCCGATGAATCGAATCGGATCAATTTCGAGACATTCGACTCACGGGGAGCTAATCACCGTAAACGAGAATCGCAGCGGAAGCACGGAGAGCAGTTGCGACGCGCAGTCGGAAGATGTTAGATCGAGCGCGAGAAGAAGATCCATTGTATCCGTGATTCCGAACGAACGCCTCCTACCCTACGAGGATTCAAAGATAGTCAAGGAATCGCTGCAATCGAAAGTTGCGAGTCCTAAAAAGTCGGAATCGCTGTACCGGTCGCCTGAGAATCGCAGCATCAATAACTCACCGATCTCCAACTCGCCGACCAAACGGAATTCTCGTTGCAATTCGCGCAATTTGGTTAGTAGACTGTAGGTCAGTTTCACCATCTCCGGTTAACTTAATCGGCCGATTAAATTTGTTATCAGAATTGCCAACCACAAGATGTCAATTAATCTACTCTTGTATTTAATAATGCTTTTAATTAATTTTACATACTTATTTAATATTATATGCTCGTGGCAATAACAATATTACACACTCACTTCACAGCTGCTAATATGTATAATAAGATGTCTATGAGTAAAAATTAGTTTAAGTTTTGTAGTTGGCAATTCTTAAATTTAATCGGCCAATTAAGTTAACCGGAGATGGTGAAACTGACCCAGTGAATCATAGAAAAATTGATTATCATTATCGATCCATTTTCATCACGAATTTGAATAATAATTGTAAGTACAATTAAAAAATTAGTGCGTTTACAAATTATTAAATTTACTTTACTTTTATAAATTATTAAATATATTTTACACCAATTATTAAATTTACTTTAATTATTAATTTATCAAACTTTATTTTATAAATTACTAAATTTATTATATTTTATAAATTAATTTATTTGTGGTAAAAAATATATATCTGTACATATATGTTAATTTAATATTTAATCGTTTGGATATTAGGTCGAGAATTCCAGGGATTCCAGCGAGGAAAGAATAGTCGCTTCCACAGTACCTGACGAGGATGCTTCCATTCAATCGTTGGATACCATCGCTCGCCCACCCATAGACATCAGTATGACCGGTGATTCACCAGCGATTATCATCGCATCGAGGCCTCATTCTCATGAGACTGTCGAGGATCCCGAGAACTCGCGTAATAAGATTCACACACAGGAGGTAAGAAATCACACACATAGTTTCTTGTAAGAAGATATTAATCGACTAATTTACGTAATTATGATTTCAGTCTACGGAAGAAGAATCCAGCGTAAACGATACCTTGGAAGATAGGCAAAGTAAAGACAGCACGAGTGAAACGAACACCGAACCGGGAATATTGAAGATCGAGGTACAGCTTATAAAAAAAAATATACTTTCATACATATAATAAAATATTCTTATTTTTCGTAAATTTGTTATAATTCATACATGTTTCTCATTAACAAGTAAATCTTTGTTAATGACAGACGTGTATGAATTATAACAAATTTGCGAAAAAGCGATACAAGTCATCACAATATAACATTTGTTACATTTTTTGGACACAGTCTGAATCTGTGGAAGCTGTCGAGTCGCGTAGAAGAATCGCCTCGAAAGTACCGATACGCGGCATCGGTAGATATCGAGCTCCTTCCAATAAAAGAGCTTCTCCAATCGAGAAGCCCTCGGAAAAATCCAAGCGGATGGTACAACAGTGTTTCACGCAAATCGATAATAAAGACTGGTAAGCATCTTATAAAATCTAAATATCGGCTATTAAAATGCGCGATAAATATTCTCGCATTCTATATAAACATATATATGAGATTTTGAGTTTTTAAGTTTTTAGGTTTTTATGTTTTAGTTTTATGTTCTCAAATTTTAAAAGTTAAAGTTAAAGAAAATATATATTATAATATATATTATAAATATATATTTTAAAATATATATTATAATATAATATAGTATAATATATATTATAAAATATATATTATAAATATATATTATATTCTCAAATTTTAAAAGTTAAAGTTAAAGGAAAGTTAAAGTTTAAGTTTCAAGATTTCAAGATTTTAAAGATTTAAAGATTTAAAGATCCAAAGGAATAAAAACTGAATTTATAGTTTAATCACATGATAAAATGTGTATAAATATAAGTATAAATATTGTAAAGATTGATGTATTAAACAGGAAGTCTATCCTAAGCCGAAAGGCAAGGATTAGTGGATAATAATAATATAAACATATATATTTCAGGGAAATAACTATGAAGGGTTTGAAAAGCCTATCTCAGATCTCGAAGCAGCATCCGGAGTGTCTGGACGCGTGCGCGGCCGGAACAATAGGTAGACTTTTAGGGCGACATATAAAGAATCTTCGTTCGCAAGTGGCACGTGCCGCGTGTCTCGCTGCCAGCGATGTCTTCAGCTCGCAGATTCGGGGCATCGATCAGGTAGATATATCGTGATCGTCCACGAGAATAAATAATAGTGTCTTAATTAGTGATAAAGAATTCCATTACATTCCTAAACACATGTCGATCTATCAATCATTGACCATCGATCGACGAATCCGTTGCATGGATTAAATGTATATATAATTCTGATATCGCTTTTGTCTCTTATTTAACATTTATCATTTTTGTTGAACTTTCGATCCATCTTTTTCGCAGGATCTGGAAGATATAGCTGGACCGTTGCTTCAAAGGACGGCCGATACGAACCGATTTCTTCGAGCTGATAGCAACGCAGCCCTAGATCAGATGGTGCAACATCTTCCTCCTCATAAAACCATCAGTATCATATTTCGTGGGGCAAGGTAAATTTAAAATTTTATATTGTTAGAAAATATTTCTATTCTTTATAATTCTCCAATTATTTTCTAATTATTTTTCGCTTCTTAATTGTTCTGTTGCAGCCACCAAAACGCTATTGTACGCGCAGCAACCGCTCGACTGCTATCCAACATCACCGATCGCATCGGACCAGATCATGTTATGATCTTACCACGTGACATAAGAGATAAGCTGTTAAATACAGGCGCGAAATTGTTAATGGACGGAAATCTAGACGCCAGGTAAATCACTTTTATCATTCTTTTATTCTCACATCTAAAATTATTATTCCTAGCAATTAAAATTTTTATCAAAATAATAAATATTTAATAATGTTAAAATAATAAATAAATTTTTAGAAATCATGCAAAAAGGATGTTTCGATGCCTGACTCGCTGCGAGGGATTTCGAAAAGCGCTGACGGACGCGGTGCCCGAAACGACATTGAGACATATCGACAAAACCATGAAGACTCTGTAACTCCAATTGTTCCGTTCGACTAAATCTACATAATATTATTCAGCTTTTTTTGCCCAGTTGCCTCATCATTGAACAAACTATTCCAGAAGACTGCTTTATTATGCAGAAACATTTTAATGGTCCGTTTTGAAAACCGATTTAAGGCATAAACGAGAATTTTTTACAGCGTATACCGAGACAAGCAAGCAGCCGTTTCTCCCCTGCTCCCCTTTGTATATTTTCCTTTTGAAAATTAAATAGAACAAAGTGATGTGATTTTTAGTGATTGTAATGTCAGGAAAAACGAGAGAGAACTCGAGAGGAGAGAGCTCATCTCGTATCACAACTTTTGTCTCCTTTCTCTCATCAATGAACTCGGCGAAGTTTTGATACTTGTAATTTTAATATATACGCATATATATTAGTTTTTATATGATTGTATAAAGAATGTGCACTTTGGCATAAGTGCGTTTGAAGAACTGTAGTGCCTTCGTATTGGTGATTATTGAAATTTTGTGATCGCAATTTTAGCTCAATTCTAGCGCTCGTGACGTAAATTGTGTCGAAGAAAAGAAAGAAACATTTTTGTCTCACTGTTGTCTTCACCAACTCTACATTAACGAGTTGCAGGAAGAAAAAATATAAGATATATTTGAAGAAGAGAGATCATTGCCGACAGAGCAATAAATTTGTTTCGGAATCGACGATGCTTTCGACGTGAATCGAAAGTTTAAATTCGTTAGTTCGATACCATAATTGTTTGTAAATCCAATTGTAACTTTCTAATATATAATATACTCTAAACGCTACAAAGAAAAATATCGACGAATGTTGACTAATTCAATTTTTAATTCATGTGATGGATATCTTTAACAAGAAAAATAAATATATGATCATATCTATATATAATATTACGTAATTACTGTTTATACAATAAATCAATAACAATATATCGTTACTTACAAATTATTATTGTTAAGTTTCATTAAACCCGCGCAACAAATTCTTATAAGTTCTTGTCTAGTGGGCTGAACAATACCTAAATCTAAAATATTGATAAACAATGGATTTCTTTTAGACTCTTTTTCGTTTTCTTTAATCCAGGATCTAATCAAAACTTGAATTTCGATATATCTATAAACAACAATTATATTTTTATTTTTTAATTATGAGTAAGCAACGAGAAAGGGAAAATGAAATGGTCGAAACATTAGTGGTGTCACACACAATGAAAAGTAATATTTGGAAATTTTTCGGTTTTCCCACAACAACAAACGAGGCCGGCTATGTAAAAAATAAAATAATCTGTGTACTCTGCAATGGGCAATTTGCCTAGTCAAATATGTCTATATAATATATAATAGTCTACTTATTCGCAATAAACTTTTGAAGATATTCAATATCATGATTCAGAAAATTTACTTCTCTTTCAACTTGAAATCTCTTTCGAAACATAACAAATGATTAAAAGTATACTCGCAATTATATATCGTTTCTATCATTATCGAAGAGTAGGCTAAGGCTACGTAAAAGTTATTTTATTACATTTTTGTGAAAAAAATAAAAGTCAATTTTTTATCTTATTAGTTTTTTTTAAATATTTATTTAATATTTAATTGAAAGTTGGCAAATTAGCAATATATTTTCCAATGGAGCAATCTTCAGTTCAAGACGAGTCAATTGAAATATCAAAGGAAAGAACTATTAAAATTATTATAAAATCAATCGAAAATATTGTAAGTTGTTTCTAATTATTTTATAGTTATAAAAAAGTGTCTTATTTTTTATGGAAAATATATAGATCATGAAAGAAGAAGTTGGCGTATCTTTTGTCGTGATACATAAAGACATAATGCTGGGAGAAAGTATTCCCCTTTTTATCGATCTGGGTTTCAAGGAACCGCCGCAAGTTTACGATGTCAATTTCGCCGTTGAACTTTCATTTATAGTTGATGATCGCAATAGCATGAATTCAGTCGTATCGACGCCGATCTTAAGTAAAACATGCATTTTTATATGTATTTATTTATATGAATTGCGTAATCTATATATAATATATAGATAAAGTTTATAATATTCTTTCAGTATAAATATAATAATTTTTAAAATTATGATTAATACGTAACATTGTTATATTTTTTTATTCTTTCAAAAGTAAAGGTAATGTGCGAGACTCCAAATCAGCGCTCAACCAATTCCGTCAAGTCACATGCGGATTCAAGAGGAAAGACAACAATAACTACTCCGAAAGAAACGTCAACATCGTCAAATGTAATTGGTTTCTGCAATCTCGATATGATGCCGATATTATTAGGTAATGATTTCTATTGAAATTAGAAGAAATTAAAATAAAATATATTATTAAATATATTAATATATTATTAAAATATATTAATATATTAAAATAAAATTAAAATATATTAATATTATAACTTTATAACTTTATATGCCATCACAGGTGAAAAATCGCTCACTGAAAGATTAATAGTGCAAACAGCACATTTCTCCCTCGATGGTAATGCGATCTCGTGGCAAAATCTCCCTATAATTAATGCGATAATGATGTATGATGGTGAAGAGATATTTCCTTCGGAAGCAAAAATTAATTTCCTGAGTATAACAATAGAAAGTGTTTACAATCCACCAGTCTTCTTCACTGAAGATACAGAATACAAAGCGAGCACAATAGTATATATTGACGATGAGGTAATTAAAAAATAATTATACATCACTGGCAAAAATATTAAATACGCGAAAATATTAAAAACATATATAATAGGAAAAAAAGAAATCAAAATGTGTTAAAAATTAATCGATTTAAAAAATATATATATGTATTAAAAATATGTCAATTTTTTTCATTTTTATATCGATTATGTTAAATTGAGAAAAACACAATATTTTAGTAAAATGTTGTTCTTGCATTTCTCGTTTTTTTTAACTATAAATGATTTTACGAGTGTATGTATGTGCAAAAAAGTTTCATAAGAATTGCAATCAAGGACGAAAGAACAAACGCAATGAGGCGTATCAAAATGTAAACAGAAAAGATACGAGAGTATACGAGCGGATGATAGGCATGAATTATCGATTCTACGAATAAAATCAAGGAAACCAAAGTTTAATCTTAGATCGCATTCCAAACAAACAATGTTATCACATTCTCGCTTCCGCTCACTTCCATTTTAGATTCTAAATGTTCTAAATTCTATATGTTAATGTGCAGAAAAATAATATATAAATATCTCAATGCACAAAATTTTTTTACTGCACTTGATTGCATATAGATTAATATTATATTTCTCAACAGAAATATTCCTTTTCTTTGGCAAAATTTCAAAAATTACTTTTTATCATAGATCCCAGAAAATATAATATTCGAAGGCGGTAAATGGACAAAGTATCGCGATGTGGAAAGAACCAAACAATGGCAGAGCTTGTCGAAATTACAGAGTCGTGCCAGATTGTCGAAGTGGAAACTTAGTCGCGATTATGCAAATATAAAAAATACGCTCGACACAAAACTGGACTTACAGGTAGATTTGGAATATTTGGTATAATTTAGCAATTTAATCCAAATTAATGATAAAGTGTAGATTAATACGCAATTTACAGAAGAAAGTATGCCAAGACGAGCCTAGAATCGAGTGGAATTTTATGAGTCGTAGCATAATGTATGATGTAGGAATTGAAACAATGCAGAAACGTATTGTCAAGTATATAGTTCTTATAATCTTTTACATAAAAAACTTTAAAACACTTCACTGTTGAATATCAGAATAAATTTTATATTTGAAGATATAAGTATTGGCCATTTCAATTTATGATGACCGAGAAAAGTACGGAGAAGAATAATATTGGATCAAAGGAAGAGAGATCGATTAAATGTCAACTTTATCAGTGCTACGTTGACTTATCAGAACTTCTTTTTCCAGGAAGTAAGTGCAATATAAAAATTCATCCTCTAAATATTGATATAAAATATCTTTCGCAGCAAAAAGTACTCGTGTAATGACGCAGTTGTACACATACAATACGTCCGATATGATTGAAAAGACTGGTTTAGAAACAAATATTTTAGAGTCTTGGAATAAAGGCTTAGAACGAGAGTCAAAACAAGTTAGCTGATATACAGGGTGTCCCAGACCACCCCTTTTAAAATTAAAATAAATGGCTTTTATCAAAAATCACGAACAATTTTTAAGTAAATCGGGTACGCTCTATCAAATGGTGATATTTTCAACTTTTGATTCCGACCGGAAATACGCCATCCGGATCGGAAGTTGAATTTTTTTAGGGGAACATGGTACTTTTTATTACAGATTCAAATTGTACGTGAAAAAATAAGAAACTTTTGTATCAAACGTTTTTTCTAAAAGTGCCTCTGTCAATTTTAAAATTGACCTTGAATGTTCATCACAGTTACTTTCAAGGTCAATTTTAAGATTGACAGAGGCACTTTCAGAAAAAACGTTTGATACAAAAGTTTCTTATTTTTTCACGTACAATTCGAATCTGTAATAAAAAGTACCATGTTCCCCTAAAAAAATTCAATTTCCGATCCGGATGACGTATTTCCGGTCGGAATCAAAAGTTGAAAATATCACCATTTGATAGAGCGTACTCGATTTACTTAAAAATTGTTCGCGATTTTTGATAAAAGCCATTTATTTTCATTTTAAAGGGGGTGTACGGGTTTGGGACACCCTGTATATATATGATGCCTAAAAAATTAAAGAGAAGGAATGGAAAAAAATATATATATAACTAAAATTTTCTTTAATTTATTTTAAAGTCGATTCAGTCGGATGTGGAAATTTCGCAAAATACTCCGTTAATTTTGGAAACCGGTGAACCGGTTTTCGTTATAATCGAAGTCGAACTTTATTATCCACTTATTCCTTGCAGAGTCGAAACTGATTTCTCAAACATGTAAGTTGTCAATTATGGAATGTTTTGCAGAAATATATCATAACGAGAAATATATATCATAATATCTAATCAAAATATAATAAATTCTTATCGAATGTTTGAATTTCAATTTGACTAATTTCGATAGAATCGAGGAAATGATGACGCCGAAGGTAACAAAACCGTATTATGTTTATTCCGGCGATTTGGCGGAAGAACAATATGCAACTTGCATTCGAAAATTAGTGGAGATCATTACAGAGAGTTATAGAGTATCAAGTTTTCCGTATCATGAGGATATATTTAAAAATAATCATTTATATCAGACACATATCACTGTAAAATGTATTTTTCACGTTAGGATTTTTGCGAAGAGAAAAAGCAAGAGAAGTTGTCTGATTCGAAAAGACGAGAAAATGATTCGAATAATTTTGAAACGACAGATAAAAAGAAATATTGCTTCGTTCCTGAAGAGGTGAGATCATTGTTGATGAAAATATAAATAAAAATGATTATGTTGTACATTCGATGCAATTTTCAGGATGAGTTAACTTGCTTCACGCAATATCTATTTAAAACTGGCACTTACTTGAGTGTACGTAGCACTTTGAAAGCGAAAGTGATTTCCATGCTAGATCAGAAATTCAAAACGAGAATGAACACAGTACATTCGACTGACAGTCAGGTCCAGAAATTTATTATTTAAATATTTTATAAATAATTATATAATTATTTCATAAATAATATTTATAAATAATATTTATAAATAATATTTAAATAATATTTCATAAATAATAATTATATTTTCTATGTAAAATAATTTTATTTATTATTTTAAATTTATAATTTTGTTTATAATAAGACATTGATGCTGAAATTTATTGTGTACAATTATCGGAAACAGTTTTGCAGCTATAAAAATATTTTTTCAGTCGTAAATTCATTCATGAATTTATTTAGCAGAGGAAGATAAATTTTCTCGCAAATTATATGTAGAATTTTGTGGCATCCGTATACACGTATCTTGTTGAACGAATGCACTTGGCCATTAACAAGATCATCGAAAGTCGTCTCGTGGACGAAGAATCGCCAAAAATTGCGATATCTGAAAAATTATACTTTTATGCCGAAGAAGCTTACGAGCTGGGTCACGTTGATGATGCAAGACGACATCATCAGACTGTACGCTATTCAATCTTTTAATATCATAATATTATTATTATTATTATTATTATTATTATTATTATTATTATTATTATTATTATTATTATTATTATTATTATTATTATTATATTATTATTATTATATTATTATAAATATTATTATTTATGATCTTTCTCGTAGGCGATTGCGGCGAATAGAAACGAGCCCAGAGCATGGACAAAATACGCGACATTTCTCTTAAAAATTGGCGACACGGAACGCGCAAAGGAATGCTGTCGTGAAGCAATTCTCTTGAATAGACGCGATAAAATTGCGTATGTAAAAATACGAAAATATATACTTTAGGTTCTCAAATAAAAAGAAAAACAAGTAGACAGATTTGTATAATTTTATATAAACGAAATATAACAAATATTTCTCCTCAGCAGTTTATTGATGTACGGATTAATTCTCGCCAAAGATCAAAACTATCGAGAAGCCGAAATCTTTCTGAAAGTCGTTACCGACATTTATCCGCGATTCGTCGAAGGCTGGGTTATCCTACATTTGCTTTACATTCGCATGAATTATCACCCAGGTATAACAAATACCTATAATAATATAAAAAAGTATTTATGTTATATGAAAGATATAAAATATTTCTCTATTTTTTACAGGAATAGATCTCTCTTTACGAATAGCGGAAAAATGCATGAAAGATGATGACTCAGAAACAGAAATCTCGGCTGAAGATCCTCTTACTTGGACAACGATCCACTGTCCGCGAGATAACGTGTATATGATAACGACCATGCTTCTGTTGAAGTTACATTCTTGCGATGTAATGAATTTTTTACTTGAAAATTTATATAAAATATACAAATTGCTGTCACACTTTGTGTCTGTGCAGTTTGCTAGCATAGCCCTTATGGAAGAAATATCTCGCTCAGATAAATCCATCCATGGACTATATTATCTAGCTGTGCAACATTATTTGTTAAACCAATACGAGGATGCTTTGTCGCGTTTAAGAGAAGCCGAATCTATCTATGGACTGGTCTGTTTCATCACTTTCTTTCTTTCTCACTCTTTCATCTACTTTGTTTTCTTTAAAATATCTTTTAACCTGATTGATTTCATTTAAATTTTGCTTTTATTTAATTATGAAAAATATAAATCACTTCATAAATTTAGATCAAAGATAGAAGCACAGATAATTTTGAATAAATATACAGATTAATTAATTTAGCTATTATGTAAATATTATATAATATTTATATAACATAAATTATATATTTAAATTTCAAAAATATTTTTTTCCAGAATTACTCGATAAGCGCTTTAATGGGGCACTGTTACTTTCAAAAGGGCGATTTTGTAGAAGCCATTCGTTGCTACGAATTTTCTAACATGATGTATAATCAGCCGTACAATTTGCATCTCATACAGACAAGGTAGACTTGTTTGTCTCGATATTACGTAAGAAAGAGGAAAAGATAGAGAGAGTTATTTATAAGAACATTGTATAATATTGTTAGAATGGGATTGTATTACGAAGATACTGCTGATTACGTGCGCGCGTTAAAAAGTTTCCTTAACGCATGCGGAATTTTGCCAACGGCAGAAACATGGCTTGGTGTAGGAATTGCTTATTATGAGGTAAATTAAATAAAGACAAAATTAAAAAGAAAATTATATGCGCAAATTGTACATAAAAAAATTTAAGATTATTTTTATGTATGTATGAAACAAATCGCTTATAAAAATCATTATTAGTTGCAGCAATTTACGGAAGCCGAGGCAGCTTTATCGGAGGCGAATCAGATTGATAATCGTAACGAGACTATTTGGAGGTACTTGTGCCTATTAAACATGTCCCTGCAAGGTCACGACGAATTTGCTCAGTGTCGAAGACAGATCGCTCAGGTGAAAAGTTATTAACAATAAGAATTATTGATGTTTTCATCGCTGTTTTACGTGTGACACGTTATTGTTTCCTCGCAGGACGATACGACTTTCTCTTTAGAAAAACGGTCCCTCAAACCGCGAAATGGAAAACCGGTCATGCTCTAAATACAGCCTCGTAAAGACATATAAGCTTCCTCTCTTTAATTCGAAGATTCAGTCAGCTGTTCTATGATGACCGTGATGAGATTATTGGTGAGTCAGAGTGCAAAATATAACATCTCTCGCAACTAATGATAATAACTAAAAACAACCGGAAGATAATAATTGCATGAAAAGTTTGTAGAAATATCAAAAATAAATCGATAATGTAAGATAAAATTTTTTATATGTATAAGGCTTTATTTGTGAGAAAATTAATTTCAAAATTTGGAAAATTAATAACATATTGACATTTTCGAATTTATTAAAGCCTTTTATAAAAAAATTTTTATTTTATATTTTCAGTTTATTTTTATTTCATATAACATTTCATTATCTTCTCGACTATATTAAAGACATTTTTAATCTTCTATTCTTTTAACTGCACTTTAATTAATACTCAATAAGCGCGATGAAATATTAAGTCATATTAAACAATTAGTCAACTAATATTTTCTGTGTGCAGTGTACTCTTGTTATACTCAGTCTGCTTCAAATAGCGATGTTTACTGAGATGGTTGGTTGCGATGAATCAAGAGGAGTTATGCGACATGAGATTGGAAAAGAAGGTAATATATAATATATAATATCACAGACAGCGCGATATTATGTGTTCAAACACAAAAGTGCTTAGAATAATGCGTAGAATAATGCGAAATAATTTTTCAATGTAAGAGACTGTTATTACAGATAGAATATGTAATTGGTATTCGCTCACCGATAACGTTCAACGAATATATATAACTGCTATTCGCTTACAGATAACGACCAACGAGTAAAAATAAAAGTTTTCCGTGGTCCTATGCAAGAAAAAAATGGTGATTCCTTCGCTCCATGGGGATACTGGATTCAACAGCCCGGCGGATAATTTAATCGTTTATTTCTGTTGTTAATTGTTTTTATTTTTCCATATTGATTTAGCGACAAAGTTTCTATCTTCGATGTCTATTTTTTGAGCGATATATATACGTCAAAAAATGAATTAATACAAGACACTTTAATTTTCTTTTCTCCATATACGAGCAATTGTTAAAAACATTTATAAAAAAAAAGATTATTACGTTACATCGCAATAATTAGTTTTTACGATTAATTACTCTTCGAGTTATTTTTTGAGTCAAGCTTCGGAGACAGGAATACTGAATAGGAACGTGTAAAAAATATAGAGATAATAAAGGATATGAGAAAAAAAGAAATATTTCTGATTACATATTCATTTATATCATCATTTTAGCATGTACATTACTTGTAAAATACAATGCTGTCGGTATTCTCTGAAATATATATGCTTTTACTTTTTATATTGTGGATGATTCGGATTCAGCTGATTGCCATGATTATCAAGATCAGCTTTTGTTCCTGTCCCTTTGTAGCCTGCCTGATGTCCAGGCCCAGTTGGGGTGTGAGTAGGGTTGCATTGGTTAGTGCGATTTCCCTGGTTTGAATCCATCTAGAAAAGACAAAACAAATTAAATTTTATTGAATCACATATGTAAATCTTTAATTTATAGATAAAAAAATATCAAAGATTACAGAAAAGAGGACAAGTAAAAATAGATTAAGTATGATTAATTAAAATATCACAGAAAAAATATGTAAAAACTTTATACATTGTTTTATTTTAAACAGTGTGGACTCATTTTTTATTTAATATTTATTATTTAAGAGATATATTATAGTTATCACAGATTTTTCCATGGCAAATATTGGATAAGATATTAATATTGAATAAAATATACTGCACTACACAAAATTAAAATGAATAAAATTGTAAGCTATAACTAACAGAAAAAGAGCGAAATTAAGTATATTTTAATATAAAAAAATATTTTGTATTTTTCTCCATATTAACACTTCTTATTAAATTCCTAGCTATTGCATTATAATATTTCAAATTGTTAATATTCGAAATGACGCACTTTTTAAATCACGGATTTTCTAATAAATTTTTAATAAATAATAAATTATTCTTTTAGCAAACATTTCACAATAAAATATTATTTTATATACTATCATAATTTTATATATTGCTCTGTTACTATTACTTTTTTATATTAATTACTTTTAAACTTGTAAGTATAAAATTATTAATTTTTTGAAATGTAGAAACAATTTATTATGTAGAAGCTAAAAATATATTAATAAAGCAAATGACTTACTTTATAAGCAAATAACTTGCTTGCTGGATAAAGTCACAAGGTTACACAAAGACTTTAGTAAATTCTGGTTGACAGTCAAGACCACGTTCTATATGCAGCAGAATTGCAGTGGGATTATAACGCAATATGTGTCCGTCGCGATATTTATACTCTCTGCTATAGATTGTGGGGGAGGTTGTAGGGGATTTCCTGGAAACAGATTGTAGTTAATACTAAAAGGGGCTTCCCCTCAAAACGAAGCAAGTGACGGAGTTGAGCGTATCTTCAAATAGGCTGACGTCGTCAATTGTGCACGTCGCCAATTTACCAGGGAATCTTTTTATTGGTTGGTCTAGTGTGAGTTGTCCAATTCATTGCAAGTGCATCGTAACGTAGTCAAAGGAGCTGGACGTCTTCAAACGAAGTAATGATAATGTTGGCCGACCTGTAATACCAAACTGCATATGCAACGTACACATGTACTTATATAATTCATACTGTCGTTGTCCGATATACGACATCCAATAGAAAAGTTCATTTTATAGGGACAAAAATATTATATTGATTATGATCTTTTTCTAGATTGAATATCAAACTATTTCAATATGAATTTTCTATTATGCTCAACATAGAATTGATTTACTCAAATCTAACGTGATTAAACTTGGATTAACCGAATTAATTATTTAATTAATTAATTAACTTACAGGGCGACCAACATAAAAATTTTCAATGACACAATTTTCATATCTAACATAAGAAAAATTTTGAGATTCTGTTGTTGGTCATTCTGCAGGTTAATCAACGATTAAATTAATCGGAGCTCAATCGAAGTGGCCGTCTTTGACTACAAAAGGTAAATTGCTGTATTTTTTTCAAAAAAAAAAATTACTGATTAATAGCTAAAAGTATAATTTACATATACATGATAGATATAGCATTCTAATCAAATTATCATTTTTATAAGGCTACAAATATAATGTGTCGTTGCTGCATACATGCCACGAGCATATCGTTTGCGAAGAGGATTGCATATCTACAGGCGTTTGTAATTTCTCAACATTTGTCTTGTAAGTTAAATATTAGCAGAATTTCAAAAAATATATATTAAAAAAAAATTTAATTACTCTATAAATAATTTTATATAGAATTTAATTTTATATAAAACATTAAAAAAAAAAGATAGTTAAATTTTAAAAGTATATTCTTCTACTTATCTTAAGGATGGAAAAACGGAAACATTATTGGAAATATCATATAAACACTTCTTTTGATTTTATAAATTCGTACAATAGATAATACAATAGATTATAGCTAATATAGATTTAAAATAACTTTTTTTTTCCATTTTTGTGAATTAATAAATATAACTGCAAATCTTAATTAATCTTAATTAAAAAAGACTACACATTAATAAATATATACACTTTTTTATAATGCATTATAATATTTCCAATAATAAAATATATATTCTCAGACATTCTATTTCAATTACTCTACAATTTTTTATATTATATAATTTAATTTTCGAATAATTATATTGTCCCTGAATAATTATATCTTCTGACGTTTCAGGAATCAATCATCGATGAATTCCTCCTAAATTCAAAATGTCGAAATTCAAACATCACAGATGTACACAGACGTATACGCGCGCTTAAATAACGGTTCGTACGCATCTGTCCCCCATCCATACTCGGGGTACAATAGGGGTCGTACAAGGACCCCTTTGCGCTTCTACAAGACGCGCGGCTGGGATCATCGTCGTCGAATGCGTACGTGTATTGCTCGTAGACAATGAGGAGAAATACCGGCCGTGACCAACGCTCTCGTTGCTGGAATAACGATAAAGCGACGAGCCATTACACTACTACTACCTCTTCATTAGCGACTTCAGTATTTCCTACTATCGATAGCCTCGATCTTGGTCAATTAACGAAGAACGCGAAGCTCGTAAACGAGGCTTTTCCTTGGCAGGTCGTTCACCGTTGCAATGTATTGTGCGTCTATCACGCACAACAATTCGCGATTTATGTATGTACGTCTTTTTCCAGTAGCGTAAATATCACTGTTTGTCTTCGGTAAAGTCGCAGTGAAATCAAAGTAAAGGGCATTTAAACTTTCCCTTATGAAAGTTTAAATGCCCTCTTCTTTCAGAGCCTTTTAAATCTCAGCATCAATGTCCTCAACTAAAGGATCGATTTAAATTTCAGCATCAATATTTTTTACTAAATAAAAATCATAAAAAATGTTAATTACTCTACTCTCCATGAAAATTTCTTTACATTCTTTAAATTCCTTTAAAGTTTAATGCGCGGATACGTCCAATCAACAATGATTCATCAACTTTCACGCATGACGCATTACCACAGGCGTATTTTTTACTAAATAAAAATTATAAAAAATGTTAATTACTCTACTCTCCATGAAAATTTCTTTACATTCTTTAAATTCCTTTAAAGTTTAATGCGCGGATACGTCCAATTCATTAACAATGATTCATCAACTCTCACGCATGACGCATTACCACAGGCGTTTTATGCGCAGATGTCCCGAGCGGCGCGTGCCTTCGCACTGCACCCGGAAAGAATGGTAGCATAGTCGTTTTCGAGGGGGTCGGACCCCCGTTCGATCGCGCACGCATCAGGGTAACGATAGAGTCACGCACCTGGCCCTTAAAAACACCATTGGCGTGATTTCGTGACATCTTCTTCCACCTACAAACTAGTTGAAGAAGGACCGATCCTTTTTTTGGACCTTTTTTCGATCGCTACGCCATTGTCGGACCGTCTTCGAGGAGACAAGACTTGTCGCCTTTAACAAGTAAAATAAAAAGTGTCTTCCTGCGTTTCTTATTGTGCCTAGGCTTGATTGTCAGAAGCTATTGTCATCATGGAAGTGCGGCAAATGGGTTATTGAAAGTGAATTTTAAGCAACTTGTCTTGTTATCTTTAAACTCACTTTGTAGAGAGTATCACAAATTTTTTCTTTGAAAATTGTCGAGAGATTAAATCTTTTGTTAAATTCTTATATTTATCATAAACTTCTATTTCTCTTTTTTCTATTTTCTATTTTTATATATTGATATTTATTATTAATTTCAATGTTTTAAGTTAATAATCAAAATGTATGATCGAGAAATGTTCCTGCATTTCATGTATGCACACTTGCTGGCTTATATATATATATATATATTTATTATTATTAATTGATTTTGTTAATTAATTGACATTCCGCTCGAATTGATTCGACCATTTTCTTTTTTCTTTTATAATTTCTAATTATCGAATTTTTCGTTACTGAACTTTAATCAACCACGTAAAATTAAGTTATAACACAGTCATTATAAAGAGAAATAAAAGACACTAGTTTTATTATAATCAGAAAATATTAAAATTATATAAATATTTCAATCATTCTGTGATATCATTTATAAAAAAAATTGCCTTCAGATGTAAGATCCTTTTGTATATCGGAGCACGGATTAAGCTATCGAACACAGAAAAAAAAATAAGTGTCAAATCAAAACTTATATACTTAAACTAATGCGTTCATTGTTTCGTATATACGCAACAATTTATAATCTTCTTAGGAGAATTTAATAATTTTAAATTTCAACAATATTATAGTCTTATGTCAATATTGTAATTGTCATCTCAAGAATATATAATTATTTAATTCTACTTTAAGAAAATTATAATCTTTTATTTAAAAATGTTATTTTCTATCTAACATTGTTTCTTTTCCATTCAAGAAAATTAAATCTTAAATCATAAGAATATATTTTTCTCGATTGAACTATATAAAATGGCTTCATTCAAGTAAGCAATTATTCAAGCAATTATATTTTTCTTTAATTAACGCGATATAATCTCATTTCAAGATTTCTATGTTAAAATTAAAGATATTTGCAAAACAAGAATGTCCTTTTTTCTATGAAGCTAAATTAAAGGTCTTCCGACGTACGTCGCATCCCATGAAAGAGGACGCGCGCCTCGTTACGATTTGACGGTTACGCATGGACATGCACATGGTGTGTGTGTGTGTGCGTGAGATGAGGGGAAAGGCAGCCCCCGTGCAAGCTGCCCCCATGGAGTCGACAAAAAGGGAGGAGGAGCGCCGCTGCGTTTTCACACGACTTGGCTTTTGGGGCGGGGAGAGGTACGCGAGGAGAGACCGAGTCGCGCGCGCGACAAGGAAGTCGGAGTCGGAAGTCGAGCCCGAGAGTCAGTCAATTGTGGAGCATTAACGCGCTTAGGTCAATCGCGCCGCTAATCGTACTCGTGCATTTGTACTCGTGAAAATCTCAATCGCAGCTAATTCTAACTGAAAAAACTCCAAACAATTTCGGAGTCTTCATGATTTTCGTCTATTTAATTAAACTGAAATACACTTATCTTGATCTATTAAAACCTGAATAGAGGATTAGCCGTTCTTAATAGAACTTTTGCCAAGTTTGTGGTCAAAGATCAGGATCTACCGAAAAAGAAGAGTACGTATCGCGTGTGAGGTTCACCACTAAGCAGCAGACCTATGGGGGTTGCGACGGACACCATACGGTTCTCCAAGCAGCCACGCGACCACCAGCCGTGGGAGGGTCGTTTCGCTCCGCTGAGTCGTGAAAACACCCCGTTGGAGTAACATAGCGTTGCATCCTGGGTCGCATTACTTTGAGGTCCCGCAGACGTTTATCGGACTTCCTCGTTCGTCCACGACGCGCCCTGCGGGTATAATAAAATAAAGTGAAGAAATTTATGACAAGAGATTAAATATTTTGCAAAATAAAAAATTGTACTCTTTTCCTTCGTTTCGGTTTATTGCGCGAGTGTTTTGCAATCCATTGAATGAAGTAAATAGTGAAAACATGAGTGCGTTTAAGAGATATCAGAGTAAAGTGTTCTGGGAGCAAATGGCTTCGCATGACCTGGAGAACGATCGTTTTATAGAACGAAACGAACCTTTACATTGCTCTTTTAACGAACGTCTTCGTGAAAAAGAGAACGAAGAAGAAGAGGAAGAGGATTCTACCAATAAATCGGAAAATGACACGATCGATGGTGCGAATATTACCGCGATACGTGTCTGCAATGATAGTGAAGAGAATTCAAAACAAGACGTGCGTCAAATTTCGTTGACAGGCGAAGAAAGTATTGTACATTGCAGGTACGTAGAATAATAAATCTATCATAATAATTGTCATAAAAATTAACAATTTAAAAAATACCACTCTTTAAAAATAAAAAAATATACATCTTGTTATTTTAAAAATATTAACTGTTTAAGAATACGTAAAAATAAATAATCTAAAATGAAAAAAAGATTAATAAAAATTAGTTAAAAGGCTACAAGGACCAACGCAATGGTGGAAATATGCAAAAAATAATAAAACGGTTATTACAATAAAATAACCATATGAAAATGTTTATTTAATTTGAACATGACAAACGCCGCGTTTCAATCCAATTCGGATCCTTTTCAATGTCGACTAACAAAGTGAATAATAAACATTAAGATAAGATTAAAATTAACGGTCATAGGAGAAATGTAAATAAGTTTCGGAACAACGCAAAGTCAAAAAATCGGAAGCAAATATATGTACAATAACGGAAAATTTAAACCGTCAATCACAAAAAAGGAAAGAACGCATCGCATTAACGTATCGCCACAGAAAACCCGAAAGCTCGTACCGCATACCACCAGTATACCGTTAAAAACGAGATGATCCTCTCCAAAAAAACCGGAAGGAAAACCCACATACAGGTCCATGACCATTTCCAAAAGAAAAAACAGTCAACGATGCATAAATCGATGACCAGTTGGAAACTTGATGGTCCAAATATGTGCGAGTAAAAGCTTAAAAAACTGACACTCTAAAAAAGAAAAACAAGACAGAGCAATAATTTAACAAACAATCCGGAAACTACTTAAGAGAATCCTTCATATAAAGCAACAGTAAAGTTGATGCTTCATATGTGGGGCAAACTAAAAGGAAGTTACTGACCAGAATTAAAGAACATCGTTCTGATATTAATAAATCTTCTGGTTCTCTCTCAGTTGTGTCTCTTCATAGATTGAACGGACATGAGTTTGATTGGGAGAATGTTTCCATTTTGGAGGAGGAACCTAGATATAAAAAGAGGCTAATTGCTGAGATGTTACATATCTCTGGTCAGAACCATGGCCTTAACATTCAGAGCGATACCGAATTCTTGGATAAGATGTATTTGCCCATTATAAAAAAATGTTCGCAGTGATTATTTGAAATTTTTCCTTCTGTGACGTTTTGTTCCTCTCCTTCCTTTCCCTTCTCTCTCTCTTCCCCCCCCCCTTTTTTGATGTTTCGCGTTCTGTGCTATATGTGATCCCCATGTGCCTCAGTTCGGCTCTGTTGATTGGAACGTTAAGTTGTGCTTAACTTGCTCTCCCTTTGTGTTCGATTTTTTGATTTGAGATCACTTTCAAATTTAGAGACCGGTATGTAATTTTATTATATTAACTTTACTGTTGCTTTATATGAAGGATTCTCTTAAGTAGTTTCCGGATTGTTTGTTAAATTATTGCTCTGTCTTGTTTTTCTTTTTTAGAGTGTCAGTTTTTTAAGCTTTTACTCGCACATATTTGGACCATCAAGTTTCCAACTGGTCATCGATTTATGCATCGTTGACTGTTTTTTCTTTTGGAAATGGTCATGGACCTGTATGTGGGTTTTCCTTCCGGTTTTTTTGGAGAGGATCATCTCGTTTTTAACGGTATACTGGTGGTATGCGGTACGAGCTTTCGGGTTTTCTGTGGCGATACGTTAATGCGATGCGTTCTTTCCTTTTTTGTGATTGACGGTTTAAATTTTCCGTTATTGTACATATATTTGCTTCCGATTTTTTGACTTTGCGTTGTTCCGAAACTTATTTACATTTCTCCTATGACCGTTAATTTTAATCTTATCTTAATGTTTATTATTCACTTTGTTAGTCGACATTGAAAAGGATCCGAATTGGATTGAAACGCGGCGTTTGTCATGTTCAAATTAAATAAACATTTTCATATGGTTATTTTATTGTAATAACCGTTTTATTATTTTTTGCATATTTCCACCATTGCGTTGGTCCTTGTAGCCTTTTAACTAATTTTTATTGATTTTATCTAACGGACCTTTATTTCATTATAATAAAAAAAGATTATATTGGTAAAATAGAGAAATATATTAAATTGTGTCTCTTTATATTATATTTATATTAAATGAAGAATAAATATTTTAAATTTTCAATATTGCAGGATGGCGGAAATGGATGGACAAGAGGAGCGCAAAATTGCCACTGGAAACAGATCATGTAGTCCTTTGAGCCAAGATCTCAGAAGTCAAGATTCTGGATTCTCCGATTCCGAAAGATCAGACTGCTCGGAAGCATCTGAAAATATAACTCCACGACGAAAGTCGAGAAGAAGAATGAGGCAACGTAGGATGCAATCAATGGGGATTGCTTCGCCATGGCTAGAAGATGGATCTCCGTCGATGCCGAAGCACACGTCCACGCCAAAGCATTCCAGGACATTCGTGAAGAATCGTTTCAAGCAATCGCGGAGACAAAGGTAAGGAATATGAACCATTTATCTAATTGTGAATGAAGAAGAAATATATTAATGTCTCATTGATGGAAAATTTAAAGTAACAGACGAGAGTCCATCGCGTAAGTCACAGATATTTAATTGTTCCGTTTCATAATTTTACACGTTGCCGAATCGGAAATATAAGAACAATCGATCCTGATTCAGCGCGTGTTTGAAATTCCACGGAAAAAGCTGCGCCATCGATATGACCACGTTAATGTTTACCTTCGAAATTGTGTCACACCTTGCAATCGAAGAATTTTTGTGAGAAACATGGTGATAAGATTGGAGAAGTGAACCAATCGATAGGAATGCGACACATCAATTATTATTTTCTTGTCTGCGTTTCTAAAATAATAAAATATATAAATGTATAACACACGTAGATCGTTTCGTAAGCGATGACACACGCTTGAGAATCGTTTCCTCTTCTTCTCACCAATCATAATATCTGAGAGATGCGTCAGAGGTTTGAGATAATCATTCGAGAGCATCAGGTGATTATCAGTCCTTGAATTATAAAGACACTTCGGCTTATCGTTGGGCCATTGTATGCACATCGCGCCCTTTCGTACGCAGAAATATCCGATCTTTTATGGTATAACGAGAGATGCTTTCAAACCTCGCTGTACGACTCTCGATATGGATAAATGAATGAAATACACGCGCAATCTCGGCTTCCCTCTTTCCTGCAGACAGAGTGATTATTTATCAGATCGCATATCGCTGTCGCGATTTGATTAGAGCACTGGCGACCGGCTATGCTAATAACGCAATCATGTAAATCGTGCCGGAAACGCACACACAAGGTTGAACTTGCAATATCTCGAGTATAACGATATACAAGTGGGGATAATTATAAAGAAAAAAAAGTACTTGACTTTCTAATTGAATTCATGAAATACATTTTTTATACCTTTGCGCTTATCTTATAATTCTCTGAGATAAAAATTAATTTATAATTTCATATTCTGTATCCTGCATCTCTGTCTCCCATAAAAGATGAAGTCAAGTTCTATCGCGAATTACATGTAGCGCGAAAAGCACATGACGTTTTGATTTCTAATGTTTCCCCGGGTGTTGAGCTCGCGTTACGAAATCAGGATCTGAACCTAACGACTCGATACCCTCGTGCAGACGCATTTTTCCGTTAGTCACCGTGTTCCATTCGTGCCGTACGTGACTCAACGCAACAACGTGCCGCGCGAGAAGAATACGTAAATGAATGAGCGCGCCAGAGGCTGACTCGGGTAACCGGCGAGGTCGAAGTCAACCGTGCAGCTCCTTCAACGGCGCGCGACAGCAAATCTACGAAGAATTCAGCTTTATAATACGGTGCAGGTGGACGCATTACAATACAACAACGCGAGATTAGTCATCGCGTGCAGTCGTGCTCTCGAGGAGAGCTCGGTGCGATTAGTCAGCTGTCGCATTCCACTAAATCGCCTCCGGCTGTCGTTTCCGGAAAAAAAGCGATTGGTGACAGATTCCGAGTATATTGCATTCTGATGCGAGAGTCTTGCGAGAGTAGCAGAATGATAGCAGCCGTGACATGATGATCGAGGCGAAGCCTATGTCGAATCATTATGGCTCGTTTAAGGTAACGTAATTCTGGGACGACGAAACAGATATTTGAAAAAGAGATATCTTTTAAATAATGTTTTGAGAATAAAATGTCTATATATTTCTTTTTACAAAAACTTACCAACAATATTCTTTTTTTCCAGAGTCAACGAGGAGCAGAGCGATGCGTCAAAGGTATCCGTTTCATTGGAGGACGAATGTCTGGGCGATTTTCTGTACGCGTCCGAACCGCCGGAAGATAGTATTCAGTTGTCTTTAGTAGCGAGATCGCGGACGATTGGTACAGATACTGCGGCGGATGTGATCGCTGCTGGCAGGGAGGTGTTGAATTCCAGGAATTATCGTCAATCGTCGTCCTTGAGAGTGTGGTTGACCGATCTTGCTATGGAAACCGAAAATGAATGCGGCAGTACACTGCAGAGCAAGAATTTGCCGCGAAGCCGGATGGCGTTTTCCGGCGGGATTCACGCGCGAGATCTCAAGATGTTGTCTTCCGCAGCTACTGCCGCTGCGAGCAAACTTCTAGTCACCGCGGAACGTTTCGAGCAACATTATCGAAGCATCGTCGAGTGAGTGCGGTTTCTTTAATTCTTCGTATTATATCGGAAGACGCACTGATATAAAATCAAACGCACTATAAAGAGATAAGAAATAAAATCGTTCATATCATATTATATAAGAATAATAGAATTCTTTGTATAAGTATAATTAATAATCAATTTTATATTACGTTAATTATTACCAGGAAGATAATACAGCTGGAAGGCGGCAAATTCGAAATGGAGCTGCTTCGTAGCATAGAGGAGGCCGCTTTCTCGGTCCTCTCCCAGTTAGGGGCTCCTCCCCCTCGCAGGATTCAGCAGGGTAGTCTGAAGAGCATACTAGCGCAGTTGCAAAGTATGAAGACGTGCGTCGATGATACAATTGATACGCGTTTGGATTTCTACATCGAGGTTGGTTGTATTATATTTTTGTGGCTTACATTTATCGAAATGGTAACCGTAAATTAATTGTATATAAATAATTTTTATAGAAAATAGTTCGTGGTCTTGAGGAGACTCCGCGGCAAGATGACAGCGTGGCTAGAGGAGCTTTAGCGGCTCTGACAGCTTTAGGATTATCGGATCCTCGCGCGGGAAGCAGCATAGCCCGATGTTCCGGTATAAAGGCTCTCCTGACGTGTCTTATAAGCACCGGTCGAGCACCTTCAAACGATTTTGTTGCTATCACATTACGCGCTCTGGCCAGCATATGCAATTCTACGACGGCGATCGAGCACTTTGCTCGAGACGGCGGTCCCGAGATTCTGACTGATCTCCTGAACCTAGAATCCTCTTCCGAGAGGGAAAAGACTGAAGCTACCGCCTTAGTGGTGCAGATCACGGCACCGTGGACCGATGCGCAGGGTTTGCCATGTCTCGAGCCTTTCGCGAATTTCTTAATTCCGGCTCTAAATCGACTAATTGAGAGCACCGATTGCGCTCAAACATTGCTGCTGGCCGCCGCGGCATTAAATCACTTGTCAAAGTCGAAACTGTGTGCGGGGATCATATTGCAACAGGATAGTGTGAGGAAGCTCTTGCGAAGCGTGAAGAAATCCGTTGGCGATAACGTTTGGTTGATGGAGCAAGTCGCCGCGCTAATCGGCGAGTTGGCGCGCGTTCCCGAGGGTCTGTCGCATTTGGTTGGGGTACGAGCCTCCGTGGCGCTGGTCTCCTTTCTCCGTATGAGACCACCGGGTTTGGAGGACACATACCGAAGGCTGGAGATCACCGCGGCGGCCGCGCTGACCAGGCTTTGTGTGGAACCGGAGATTGCGAGGCAAGTTGTTGCAGTTGGTGGCGGAGATTGTCTGACAGGACAATGTAGGGTCAATAATTTCCAAGCAGAAGAGGAGGAGATGCAACAGATCGGAACAGGTTTCTTAAAATACACTAGGTCGTTGAGACGAGCGTGTAAGAAGGCCGCAAAGCAAATCGGGATCGCGAAGGCTAAGGATCACAGCACACTGAACTGAGGAAAAGGTCTGGAAAAAGGAACACTTATTATAACAAAAGGATTCATACAATTTAAAATAATTGCGAGATATAACATAAGATAATAAAGAAGTCTGTACATATATTTTACACATTTTGTAATCGCGATCTCTATGTAGTTATATTTTATATTATAGGAATAATATGTAGGAAGCAAGTATTTTTGTTAAATATGTACAAATATATTTTATTCTATGCAATTCGTATATCGCAAGGATAAGTATAATGTAAAAATATAGAGCTTTATCATTATCACATGATAAATGTGCCATAATATACGTATATACATGTACGAAATACATTAATGAAAACTGTATGAAAAAATATTAACCATATTTTATTGTCATTGATGTTATATTCTATCATTTTGAAGCTGATTCTTATGAAAAATGTCTACAGTAGTCTCCAAGCATGGTCTTAATTCTAAATCACACGAACCAAGAACAAATTTGCCCTCTGGCGCTTTAAAATAGTCTAATCCACGTCCGATTTTTATTACCCATCCATTACTCAATCTGTGAAATAAAATAAAGGATTATTGATAAAAAAACAGGAGCAAAATTTTTTCAATATAATAATTATATTGTCAGGCTTACGTAATTTGTCTGTCGTGCAATGTTTCAGAAAAAGAGAAATCAAAAGAGATCTTGCGAGAAGCTAAATTTTCCTTCAACTCGGCCAATCTAGCAATTTGATTAGATTCCTCTGCCTCATAAGTAGTAAGCAAGGATATCCTTGACAGTGCACAGCACTTTTGAACAGCCAGTTCACATAATCTAACCAGGTTCTGACACTGTAGATGAAAGACTGCAATTAGTGTAATAATTTCTTAAATTAATCTATAGGATGTTAAGAAAAGATGATACAAAATTTTGCAGGCTTACTAAATTGAATAAAATGTTTAGTCAAAAATGAATAAAAAAATTCAGCCATGTAAAAAAAGTTGTATTTTTATTTTATTAAAGATGCATTTTTGATACTCTATACAATTTTTGTTTTTTTATTGGATCCTGAATAATTTCTTTTAAAGAAACTTGTAATTAAAATTGTAATTAAAGTTTAAATGACAGCTGTAAATAGATAACTTACATTATCAAATTTGCTATTTATTTTGACAGAATTGATTTGCAAAAATATATTGATTAAACATATATTTTTAAATTCAATTCAGCAAAAGCTATAAACTTGCAAACTGTCTTAAACTACTTAAAATACACTATCTTAAGATATTTTATAATACAAATAGGATGCAAGAAATACAGAATATAAACATACCTGATGAAAGGCTCGTATATACGGATCCTCGATGTTGATATAAGTGACAGTACCATCCAAGAATCTGCCAAAAACACTCGCATAGCCATGCCCTGTTGATCCATTTTCGATCTTAGTCAATTCCCTGTATATGCCAGCTGATTTCCTCACAGTAATTAGTTTTTTCACCTTCTCGGCTCTGTCCAGATATTCCTTGGCTTTGGATGTGAGGTACTCAATCTTGTAGGCTTCCTTTGACTCTGCATCGTTTTATTATTGATTCTTGAAATTCTTAATGAAGGATAGTAATATTAACGCTAATAGCATTTTTAACGTAAGAGATTTTGCGCGAGAGAGAGAGAAAGAAAGAGAGAACAGATAACTGTTTGTGGGATTGTCAATAATTTGTATTACTGCCAACAATTGTTGATAATAATACGATTGTTGGCAACAACAATATGATCAATCATATTAATTATCATCATACTAACATGATTAATCAATATGATTGTATAATCACTTGATTATCTGAGCAAAAATATCGTTTAAATCATACCTTTTACAGCATTGAGAAGTATTTGTACACCTTCCTGATACAAAACCAACGCCATTGTGAACTGTTCCTTCGTATCCATCTCCACCGCTCGCTTCAGGACCGAGACCGCCGCCGATTCCATCATTCTTCTGTCAGGTAATCTTCTTCTAAAAGACAATTAAACCTTCTCCCACGACGCGTAATTTGTTGTTTCCCTAATCTCTACTGATTACTATCTTTATACGCACAGTAACACGAATGAACATATATGTAGCGTGGAGCGATACCTTCTTTGTTACGATTCTCGAGACGAGCGAATAAAGACACCTGACGTTTAATGACAGCTCCACGCGATTAGACGCGCATTGTTTAGCAGACGCCTTTGGCACTTTTATCTCGCTTCGTGCGTGTCTCTCCTCCTCTTCCTCGCGTTCAAATTTCAAATGTATCGAGAAATCGCCCGCGATTGCTCGGGGAATCGTACTGTCCGAACATGGCGTTGCACCATGAATATATATGGAATGCGAGGGATTTTAACCTAGCTAGATAATCGGGAATCGTCACGAGAGATTTTCTCTTAGAAAATTGTTTCGAGTGATCAACAACACACATTTTTATCATACACTATCATACGAATAACACAACTATTTATTAAATATCACAAAACTTTTAATAAACTGTGTCTCACTCAACTATGTCTGTATGCGACGTAATTCTCCTCGAGTCCGCCAAATCTTCCACATGTAGTACATCCCTGGTTAAGGCCATCACACATAAAATTCCATAAGCACGTAGACGTAAGCGTAAGGAAATCGACCAATCGCGGTCGAGTTTTGACCACGGTCTTACATACAGGTCTGGAAACTCCGGTGGTGGGGGAGGTCTCACTTAGGTCCATATTCTGAATCCTCTTTTATTGATAAAAGTGCCTTTAAAAGTGGCTTATAAGCCTTCTGATTGGCTGTAAGCCACTTTTAGAGGCACTTTTATTGATAAAAGAGGATTCAGAATATGGACCTTAGTGTGTCCGTTTTTCGGGAGTTCACGGCTTGCCTGCTAGGTTCGCTGCGATCTAGAAGTTGCATTTTAGACGTATGTTAGAGAGAGAACGACTACTGCCGTCTATCTCTGTCTCTCTCGCTCGCATTGCGACTTCTAGATCGAAAAACGGACACACTTAAGGTGAAAGCACATAAAATTGCATAGGCGCATAACCATAAGCATAAAGAAATTGGTTGGTCCACAAATATATGCATAAGAAAATGAACCAATCAATTTTCTTATGCTTATGGTTATGTGCTCCTGCAATTTTATGTGCTTTCACCTTAAGTGAGACCTCCCCCACCACTAAAAAAGGCCTGAGTTTCCAGACCTGTATGTAAAGCCGACCGCACACGGTACGATTTTTCGTACTGGATTTGATAAGATTTAGTAAAATACTAAAAATGCACCAATCAGCATTTCTAATATTTTACTAAATCTTATCAAATCCAGTACGAAAAATTGTACCGTGTGCCGTAGGCTTAAGACCGTGGTTTTGACCCCTTGGAGTGGCTAATACTTGACCGTGATTGGTCGATTTCCTTAGGGCCTGAGCAGAATGGCTGCCTTATAATTTTAAGACTATGTTTTATGCCTTAGGTCTTTGTCTTAGGTAACGCACAATACTGTGTGTTATGTCTCGAGTCTTATGTATACGCGAACGTTTATTTTTTACAAACGTTCGCGTATACATAAGACTCGGGACATAACACACAGTACTGTGCGTTACCTAAGACAAAGACCTAAGGCATAAAACATAGTCTTAAAATCTTAAGGCAGCCATTCTGCTCAGGCCCTTACGCTTACGTCTTAGGGCCTGAGCAGAATGGCTGCCTTATAATTTTAAGACTATGTTTTATGCCTTAAGTCTTTGTCTTAGGTAACGCACAATACTGTGTGTTATGTCTCGAGTCTTATGTATACGCGAACGTTTATTTCTTACAAACGTTCGCGTATACATAAGACTCGAGACATAACACACAGTATTGTGCGTTACCTAAGACAAAGACCTAAGGCATAAAACATAGTCTTAAAATTATAAGGCAGCCATTCTGCTCAGGCCCTTACGTGCTTATGGAATTTTATGTGTGATGGCCATTAGCCGCCACTACTGTCGCGCATGCACGAAAAACCGGCCCCGCATGCCAACACTGTGGGGGAACTGCTGACTACGGACTTGGAAAAATCCCAGCATTCGCTGTGTATCGTGTGTTTTTAACTGACACGAAAGGCTAAGGCTAATATTACATTTATCGTACGACAAATTTTTTAAGCACATTGATTGGCTGCGGGATAGAAAATTTCTAAAGATTCAAAACATTATTATCCCGCAGCCAATCAATGTGCTTAAAAAATTTGTCGTACGACAAATATAATATCGGCCTTTGGCTGACAAATATAATATTAGCCAAAGGCCGATATTATATTTGTCGTACGACAAATTTTTTAAGCACAATGATTGGCTACGAGATAGAAAACTTCTAAAGATTCAAAAATTATTATCCCGCAGGCAATCAATGTGCTTAAAAAATTTGTCGTACGACAAATGTAATATTAGCCAAAGATTGCGTTTCGCTGCCGCGATAGCACGTGACTGACCGTTATCAATAGGCGGGAATTTCCAAAGGATGTCTTTGGGTTGCGTTCGGAAACATCACCCGAGTACCCCCGGGTATCATTTTATCCTTGTTGTTCACCGAATGTTAAACAAGGATAAAATGATACCCGAGTACACTCGGGTGATGTTTCGGACGCAGCCTTGGTGGATTGTCATTGGCTGCGTTCAGCAGAAAAAGCTGCTTTGCAACTGTTGTAAAATTCGTGAGCCTGATTGGTGTATGATCTTAATTCTGACTGAATCTAAGAGCATACACCAATCAGATTCACGAATTTTACAACAGTTGCAAAGCAGCTTTTTCTGCTGAACGCAGCCATTAAATGCGTTTCGAATAAAGTACTCCGCCAGAGAGAAGAATGAGAGGTGTTAAGGTGGAAGCACATAAAATTGCAGGAGCACATAACCATAAGCATAAGAAAATTGATTGGTTCATTTTCTTATGCATATATTTGTGGACCAATCAATTTCCTTATGCTTATGGTTATGCGCCTATGCAGTTTTATGTGCTTTTACCTTTAAGGTGAAAGCACATAAAATTGCAGGAGCACATAACCATAAGCATAAGAAAATTGATTGGTTCATTTTCTTATGCATATATTTGTGGACCAATCAATTTCTTTATGCTTATGGTTATGCGCCTATGCAATTTTATGTGCTTTCACCTTTACGGCCCGCTTTTAGGTGATCCCATTGACTATATACCTCTGGACCACGATCGTGTATACAGGTCTTGCAACTCTAGTGGTGGGGGGTGACTCACATCTTGAAGCCGTTTTCAGTTCATCGCTTAACCGTAAAGCCCCTTGCACAATGCAAGGCAACAGGCGATAAGAACAGAAATAGTATCTATTCTCTGCTCCTATTGGCGAATATTTTCTGTTTCGCGTATTTATTGGTGAATAGTTTCTATTCCTTATTTCTATTGCCTGTTGCCTAGCATTGTGCAAGGGGCTTAAGAGTCGCCGTGATCGGGTGTCCACCCACGGGGATGCGAGAGAGATAGAAAGTGATTTTTCTCTGTTACAGCGCACTGTAATCTAATCTCAGTTTATTATATAACTGTATTAATGAAGTTATATGAACTGTAAAATTAAGTAGACTAATGATAAAAATGCAATGGAGTTAAAAATACACCAATGACTAATAAATCATTAAACATTAAGGTCCATATTCTGAATCCTCTTTTATCGATAAAAGAGGATTCAGAATATGGACCTAAGCATATTTTATACTCAAATGGGGGCGATAAACATGAATGAAATCCTTGCACAATATATTAAAACAAATATTTAGCCGAGTGGCATAAGGCATGGTTTACGGACATATTCTTTTGAACCCCTAGGTTGCGGTTCGATTCCATCTGCGATTTTTTTTTTCTAATTATTTTCACAACGCTCAAATTGTAAATTATATACCTCATATTTTATATATAAAAATAAAGTAAATTATATACCTCATTTTATTTTATAATATTTAAGCAAAAAACGGGTTATCCATTACTTACCTCACTAGAATATCCAGAAGTGCGACTTCCATAAAAAATGCCAATATTTTCATTTTCGTGATTAAATGCTGTACTGTTCCCAGCAAACACCAAGTAACAATTATATAATTGTTAGTTATAATTTCCTACTCAACAATATAATTCCCAATAAGCACAAGTACGTCCTATGTACGTACGACGAACGTACATGCTGGACATTATAGTGTACATCCACTGGATGTCCATATCGAATACAGTAGATGTCTATAGGACGTCCATTGTATGTCCGTTTGCAACTCCAATGGACATCCATAAGACGTCTTTACTGGACAAACTATGGACCTGAAATGGACGAACTATGGATCTAATGAACAAATTTTGGATCTGAAATGAACGAATTATGGACCAAATAGATGAATTTTGGATCTTTTATGGACGAAATTCGAATCTTAATTGGACATACTTCGGACAATTATTACGCATGTATAATTCATAAATAATTAAATAATTGGTAATAATTAATAATAATTGTATAGAAAACTGGAAGAATATTTATTTTTGATTTATATTGTTATTCTGTATGTACACTGGCAAACACTGATCTCTGTTTCCTGAGATAAAAAGGTGAAAATTATTATTACATTTTATTATATGCAATAATTTATTCTCCCCTTTTACCTCAAAAAACGAATCAATATCCGCCAATAAACATTATTACACTTTATATGTTTTACACTATCACATGTATTAATTCATATATATTTTGCATATCAACATTTTATCACAATGGTACTCATATATACTTTCAACTTTACAAGTATCATATATCACATTGTTTTACATATTGCATATCACAATATTTTATTATCAAAATATCTATAAACTAAAACTCATAAACTAAACAAATTTATAAACTAAATGCATAAACTAATATATATACGTGTATGTGTGTGTGTAAACTATAAAGTATATAAACTAAAAGAAAAAAATATTAAATTGGAAAGAACAGCAATATATAAAAATTGAAAAGAATAATAATATTACAATAATAATTAAATTAAAAAATTAATTGTTGTTATTTTCTCCTTGGTTTTTATTCTTATTATTGCTGCGTTCCTTTGCTCTTCTTAACCATTTTTGAATCGCTTCTTCGCAATCTTTATTGGTGGAGTTTGGAATACTCTTTTTAGTAGAACCTGTAATATGTTAAAAACAAATTAACAATTAGAAAATTGTACATAGATAATATATTTATCTAAATTATTTGTTTTATTTGTTATATATTTTTATTTATATTTATTTATTATATGTTTTTTAATATTTATTTTTTTATTTTATTTGATAATTATCTTGACGTTTTGATCAGTCTAGTCTCTCATAGTATGATTTTTATTCCTTGATATTATTATAATTAATGCAAATTTAATTTTTAAATAAGTTATTAGTAAGAAACGTGATATTTCTAACAGTGTTTAAAGATTAAACAAAATCTTTTTCTTTTAATGATACATAGAAACTCTTTAATTTCTTACCAACTGATGAAATTTCGTTTTGGTTATTTGACATTGATGAGCAGCAAGTCAAAAAAAGGAAGTGAGTCGATGAAATTGTTCAGTAATGAATCATCGAAATCACGCGGTTCACTACGGACTTATATAATAATTTAAAAATATTTAATAATTATAAAAGCGCAGAAAATTCTGCACTAAGTTCAAAATATATCTAAATATACAAAGTATAATTTGATATGCAAGATGTTCCATTTTAACTTACACAGCAAATATCTCTTGAACAATGTATAAAAATATTTCAGACAAAAGTTGTAAAATTTCGAAGAAGAAAGTTAGTGCTATTAATTTTTTCTAAAGGGTGAGTTTCTAAGTTATTTGAAAGTCTTTTTTTTAATAAAATTATCTTGTTTTTTTATGTAAATAGATTATTAACGCCTTCTTAACAACTTCTTTCTCCTTCGAAATCCTACAACTTTTGTCTGAAATATTTTTCTCTAAAATATATTGTTTAAGAGATATTTTGCTGTGTATATTAAAAAAATGATATACTCTGTATATATTATTAACTCTCTAATGGAATTTAATAGTGTTATAACTACATATATAATTATAAATATTATAACTAAATATAATTAAATATACAAAGTATAATTTGATATATATATATATATATATATATATATATATATATATATATATATATATTATAGTACAGCGGTTCTTAACCTTTTTTACGATGCGGACCCCTTCTTATCACATTATTTTCATGCAGCCTCCCAAGTATTAAGTAATGTAAAATTAAGTTTCTTGAAAATAAATTTTCAGAAATTTTCATTTTAGAAAAAAAAATCTGGAAGAATCCGCATTTACCTTAATTTAAAGTTGAAAAACAGCATAAACCAATTATTTGTCTAAACGCAATAATTAAAATTATTAGGACATTTAAAAATGTTATCTATTTTCTATTTTGTAATTGTCCGAATTAAAATATTTTTATTACATGTATTTCTTTTAGTCTTTACTGCTAAAATTTACTCATATACAGAAAGAGTAATGCAAGAAAAAAATGACACGCGACTCACAAACTCACACAATCAAGGACGGCTTATGTCATGCGTCCCTGTGCGCGCAACCAAGTGCCGCTCGACCAAACGCACATATACGCCTGAGATAAACGGTTCATATACTTCATGTAATTGTTTTTGCATTACTTTTCCAACGAGGATTACACATAAGTTCGTAAACTTTGTGTTTTTTCCGCTATTTCTTCGAGCTTTTGCGGATCCCCTGTGAGGACATCGCGGACCGCCAGAGGTTCGCGAACCCCAGGTTAAGAACCGCTGCTATAGTGTATATATCAAATAATACACAATATATTTAGTTATAATACCAACAATGAAAATAACTAACAAAAAAGTCAGTTACAATTGATTCAACAATAATCTTCAATCTAAAACAGTGATTTTAAATAAGTTAAGTTAAAGATAATCTAATAAACTATTTACCAATTATTAAATCGGCTATTTTTAGTTTATTAAATGTTTTCTTCGCCCGCCTTCCTAACCAGCTGTAAGTAGCTGCAAGATCATTTGTTATTACCAACTGTAAAGCTCTTTGTATAAAATTATATATGGAATATCCACCAATCTTTGGAAGTTCATTCATCTGCAAAATTCAAAATAAGAATAATATATTAATTAAAACTTTTAACTAATAATATTGTAATATAATGTAAAAAAATATAGCATGTATTTGAAAATAATAGATATTATAAAAAATTACCGCAACGTTAAAATTTTTTTCTAAATTTAGATATTCCTCAACACGAGCTAAATCTTCTTCAGTTCGTGCAGGAAAATCAAACATTTGCAAAAAGGAGATTTCTTCTTGTACTTGATTCACATTATTATTTGCAGCGAGATTATTAATAGATGTAGTTAATTCCTGGAGTGCATCTGTGTATTGCCACATATTTGCTTTTAGTATATTTTGTTGACGAATAATCTCTTTGAAATATTTCTCTAGAAAAATGGAATTTATTAATAAATTATTGAACATATGCGCGCGCGTAGTACGTAAATTCGATAATAAGTTTAACAAAAAATATATATAAACTGTAGATTAATATACAGGCGGGTGTCACTTAATTCGCGCCCACTATTTACATAGTAATATTCCTCATGGAAAACCTTGTCAAAAAGTTCTGAACCTTTTTTTCTATAAAACAATAAAGAAATAATTATTGAGTAAAGTATAGTTAAATAGCGCCGAGCTTTAGCCTGGCGTGTGTTAGTGAGCCGCACACTATTAGACCCGCGGTTCATTGACGCGCATTAAACTAAACCTCAGCGCTGTTTGGTTATATTTTACTCAATAATTATTCCTTTATTATGTTATAGAAAAAAATGGTTCAGAACTTTTTGACAAGATTTTCCATGAGGAATATCACTGTGTAAATAGTGGGTACAAATTAAGTGATATCCTCTATACATACCGCAATTGTATTGTAAATGTAATGGACAACATTTGCATTCATTCATAAATGGCCGGTCATTGCTATTCAAATCTTCGTTATTATCAAAATCTACACATTATAATTTTATATTTTAGACACAGTTAATTATTATGAAAATATATTATAAAAATAATTTGAAAACCATTTGATTTTGAAGTGCCCTTTCGAAATTTCTCAGTATTTGACAATGTGCTAATATTAGTAGCTTCATCATTGCTCTTTTTTTTCGGCTTGGTTTTTATAAAAGTATTGTCTTCTGAAGAAAAAAACAATTGAGGATCAAACTTTAAATGTAAATTTTTGAATTCATAAATTGATTGCTACTGTTTTATTTTATTTATAAAATTTCTTTAATATATCAGATAGATAAATGTATACAAACCGTTTGTTGGTTTCATACGTGGAGGAGTCGGTAATTTAGTGGCGAATTGGTTGTCATTGTTATTATCGTCTGACGACGATAAATTACTCTCTTCAAATGAGGAGCCATACGTTTTTATTGTGATTTTCCTTTTAGACACGGCTAATCTACCGCTGACATCAGAATTTATATCAGAAGAATATTCTGCTTTACGACATTTCTCTTTTGCTATTGAATAATTGTCTGAAACAAAATAACAAGTGACATATAACGTAACAAGATACAATAAATAATTTTTTTATTAAATATAATAAGTAGTATATATTTACCGAAAGTTCCATGTCTTAGAATCCGAACAGGATATGAGGGCCAACAAGTTTTTGGTTCTTCGTGATTTCTAATTGCTGCAGTTATTTTATCAAATGGAAGCGATGGCCAATAACACTTATTGTTAATTAACCAACTAGATGGAACCGCTTCTACGGTATCTTCGTCCGTGAAAATGACGATTGTCCACGTTTTTGCCATATTTTTCTACACATTCTCAACAATTTGTACATAACTGGATGCATCCAGAAGTACGACCTTGAAGTGAGCGGTCGTACTTCTGGATGGACCCAATAATTCCAGATCACAATAATTCCGAATATTATAAATGTAGAATCATACCATCAATAAAATTTATTTCACAAAAGAATAATTAATATATTTTTATTATTTTATATTCATAATTTAATATTAATATTTTTATTAATAATTTGTCAATTTTAATTACAAAATATTATAAATAGAATTAACATTACTTAAATATAAAATATAAAATTCAATCGACATTACTTAAATAATATTAAATTAAAATTTTTTAATATGTAAAAATAAAATCATAATCCGATCATAAAGAGTGAAGTAAAAGAAAAACAACAAATTTATCTTTAAATTGTAATCTGACACATTTATGCAATATTTCATTAATATTCCACCTTTGGAGATTCTTACTAATATTTTCCACTAAATGTATACCTAAATCAGAAGATTTACATAGTTCATTATAAAAATCTGTTATTGATTCATATTTATTTCCTATTATTACTGCATTTTCACTGTTTATACTAGCAATATTTTTAATTAAAATGATGTCACCATTGCTTAATCTACAACAATTATCTGGTTCTTTTATTTTCAAAGTAAAATTAGGAAACACTATTTTTTCCCACTGACTTCTATATAAATTTCGATCTAAAGGGCCATTATTATGTTTATTTAATAATTCGGGTTCGATATTCAATTTATTTTCTTTGTTTAATTCCACGAAGTTTTCTTCATGTATACGATTTATTATTTGTTGTAACGGTTTATCTTTTTTACGAATATATCCTTTTATTTTTTGCATATGATTTTCGAAAGGGTAGGCACTGTAATTTTGTAAAACACCAAATTTTTTTACATCCTCATATACATGTAACAAATTATGTATATTAATTGTACAATTGTCTTTACCATACAAAATGATAAAAGATTTTACAAAATAATTAAAAAGAGAATTAGCATAATCTAAATGTTTAATATGAGGAGATGATAAAATAGTTACAGCAACATTCAAACACATGAAATTGAGATAAATGTCATGACTGAGAACAGATTTTAAAACTACAGGCCCTGTGTATAGTAAAAATTGCCTGAATTCTGTTGCCTTCCACCTTCTACTTTCTTGTAACGATCTCGGTTTACGATTGAATTCCAATGGAATATTTTTAACTTGATTTATTAATAAATCAGAAATTTGTGAAATTTGTGTATGAGAAAATTTTGTTGGTGGTTTACCAAAACACCACAAATGTACTAAAGTTCTTGTAACGCCCAGATCAATTAAATGCATTGGCTCTACAGGAAAATTATTAATCATATTTAAATCTTTAATTAATTCAAGATCTGAAATTTTTAAATTTACATGATGTTCTTCTTGAGTTTTTGATCTAAATTCAAAATCGGTTCTATCACGAAATTTTCTTAAACTCGAAAAACAAACTCTACCATTAATATAATCCCCCTCAATATGACATTTTGTACACGAATAATAACTAGTATGATCTTTAGTAAATTTAATAAACGCCTTAGCAGGCGTATCACATATGAAACCTTTAATTTTAAAAGGATAGTTAGATTCATTTATTGTTATACCATGCGTTGATAAATCGATAGCTTCATTGATCAAATCTTTTAGAAATACATTTGCATCATTTGGTTTTGTTTCTCCGTGATATATGCCTACAATACCTACTTTACAACGATTTTCAACTAAACTGCATAATATTGGCCACAACTGTTCATTTGAACTTTTAAAAAGAGGTAAGCCATCAATATTTATATAAACTTCTACTTGTTGTAAATTTTTTAAAGTTATAAATGAAAAAAGTTTCTGAACGCAATTATTTAAACCGAAATAAAAATAATGTCCTGGTTCAACAATTTTTAAAGCTATTTTTCTAGGAGTTTTCATTAATACGCGAGCATCCGAAGGCAAATCATTATGTTTTGACTTTAAAATACCTAATAATTCATTCAGAGCAATATGAGTAATTTTATTTTTCAGAGCCCAAGTAGCTAATTGAGATGCTAACGAAGATTCATTAGCTGTATTATTGAAATTTTTATTACTAATTAATTCATCGTTATTCAAAGTATTTTCATTATTCGAATCATTGTTGTTATCAGATTCATCATTATCTGAGTCAAAATTTTCTATATCATATATATTGTTATCTATATTGTTATCTATATTATCTGCTATATTGTTATCTATATTACCTATATTGTTATCTATATTATTATCTATGTTATCAATCTCAATAGTGAAATCATTATCCAATTCAATGTGACCATCAATGCATGGTGTTGTAATAAATTCTTTATTAATATCATTATTTTTATTTAAAAATTGAGCAAAATCATCAGATTTAATTAAATTTATTGAAATATCTGTACAGGCTTTTGCGCGCCTGTAATATTTAGTAGAAATTTTAGGCATACTTACTTTTTATTTTCTGTATAACAGTCTCTAGTGCAATCTCCCAAAACCTGGTGGTCTTGCGCTCCAGAATTAAAACTCTATAAAATAAAAAATGTCTTAATTTATATTTAAAAGTACTTATTCTAAAGAATATAGAAAATAAGAATGTGTTCATGATGCATTTGTATTTTAAACTTTCATATTTTAAGTCTATGTGCTAACAATAAATTAAATTAATATTTTATTTATATGACAATACATATTTTTTATCAAGCAAGAATAGAGTTTAAGGAGCCTATTCTGTAACTTTTAACAATGTTGTTATGCATTACTGCACAGATTTTGTGTATCATATAATAGCTGCGCAATGATACACAACAACATATCATTAAAATATAGAATAGATTCCTAAGTGTACAGTATTTATTTATTTGCTTATCGTAATTATAATCTCTTTTAAAAATATTATAAATATATTATGAAATAGTTCTGCTTTGATATTGAATCTATTCAAAAATCATCGTTGGCTGAGATGTATTCACATAAGCTAAACACTGCCACATTTTTGAAATTAATTTATATTTTTAAACATTTTTATTGACATTTTTGTTAATAGTAATAATTATAAGCTAACAAAATCAATAATATACTAGATATATATCAAGCATTTTTCAGATTTTTACATATATTGTATCAAAATTACATATTCTCAATAAAAATACAATATAACAGTAACATATAACATTATAATGTTATAATTTCGTATTCAATAATATGTAACTGCAATGTAATGTGTCTTGTTTATAACAGTTACATTTGTTGAGTAGGAAATTATAACATTAATATATTATATATGTTGTTAGAGTATGATATTTTACTGATGAGAATATGTATATGATTTTGATTCAGCACAGAAATCTAAAATATGCATACATATATAAGATATATAATTCATTTTGTTAGCTTGTCATAATTACTATAACAAAAAATGTCAATAAAATTATCTACCCTAACAGCACATTGTGAATATTTCTCCATCAATGATGACTTATTTCAAACAGAATCAATATTATCGAAGCAGAATTACATCTTTGTTTTAAAATAAATTATAATCACGATAAGCAAATGAATAAATAGTACTGTACACTTAATTGTATTCTATTCTTGTTTGATAACAAGAAATACATGTATCAATAAAATACCAAATTTTTAGGTTATAAAATTGCCCAAATAATTTTTACAAATACGTGTAAAACACATGTACTACACAATTATACATATACTTACAGTTTTAATTCTTGTATCCGTACAGTCGTATCCTCTCTATTTTGTAGCCGTTAAAACGGCTGATTGATTATAATACTTCACTGAATCTCACGATTGGAATCCAAACGTTCACTTTCAGGAAATAGCGGTAATCGAGCATCGATCAACGTGTTGCGCGTGTCGCGCGCTGTGACGACGATCGATATTATTGGCTCTGCCATTTGTAATATTATTTTCTTTTTTACCATTGGCTATGCAACTCGTGAACTAAATATGAATCGTGCATTACACACAATAATTGTTAGTGTTAATTTTTTGATCACAAATGCAAACAATGAATTTTATGTAATACTTATTATCATGTAATACTTATTATTTATTATAATATTACAGATGAATTACGATAAAGAATTTGTAAATTTTCATCCTTTTTGGAACAAAAATGAATAATCCAAAACAAGTCCATGTACGAACATCCATTGGACGTATAGTATATATCCATAAATTAATTATATAAAGTGGATTTCAAATGGATGTCCACTGGATGTACATTTATTATTAGACAATGTACGTACTTATATGGACGTACAATAGACAACTGTTTTATGTCCATGGATATATGATCGTAAAATGGACGTAAAATGAATGTCCATAAGATGTACTGTGCTATTTGGGATTGTTATCTAACACATAACAGTTATATAACATGTAACAGTTATATTGTTGAGTAGGAAATTATAACTAATAGTTATATATTATACTGTTACTTGGTGTTTACTGGTAGGGATGCCACAAGACGAGACAAGACGAGATTCTGGACAATCTCGTCCTTGTCTCGAAAAAATCTTGAAATGTATACCCAGATAACACAGGACATCCTATGGACGTTCATTTTATGTCCATTTTACGTCCGCACGTCCATGGACATGAAATGGACGTCCATAGTACATCTGATTCCAGACATCCGTTAACGGCCAATATTTGGACGTCCATAAGATGTCCGGTCTTGGACGTCAAAGTTTCGCGCGAGCAAACAAGAATGTGTTAGTTCGTTCGTTGACCGCTATGCGACGGGCAATGCGCTATCTTTCTCGTATATACTTAAGTTTTAGTTATAAGAATTATATAAAGTTTGCAAAAAGGGTAACAAATAAGAATAGAAATATACTGTTCAATTTAATTTCTGATCTCATTGCAGGAGCTTCAGATATTAAATTGACTTTATAAATCGGACAAGTCCGGCGAATAAATGAAAATAATCCATTACCTATTTAAACTTGTTTATTGCACTTTATATTTTAAATTACCTATTTAAAATGTAAAGTGCAATAAGCAAATTTAAATATAAATAAAATTTTTATATGAAATTTTTATGTAAAATTTTATATGAAATAGATAAATTATATTATTTAATTATATTATTTAAATTTGTTGGGTCAAACGTTTTATATGTTATAAAGGCTGCATAATGCGATCTATTTATATATAATAAAAAATAATTTTATATATATATGATTAAATTAGGTCAAAAGTCATACGTAATTATATCTACACAATTATATATAATTAAATATAAACTTTTTTCTGGGTTTTGATGTTTATTTTAACAATAATTTTGAAGAATAAAGCAGTGAAAATGACGTCCATTTTAGATCCTTTTTTGGGTATTATTTTGGACGTCCAAAGTTGTGAAAAACCGATCTCCTATGGACGTCCAATGGATCTCCGTCGAACTTAATTCAGACATCTTTTGGACGTCCCAATGTCCGAATTTGGACATCCATTGGACGTCCATGGGACGTCCATGTGCTATCTGGGTATTCCCAGCAAACACCAAGTAACAGTTTTATAACTGTTAGTTATAATTTCCTACTCAACAATATAACTGTTACATGTTATATAACTGTTATGTGTTAAATAACAATTATATTGTTGAGTGGGAAATTATAACTAACAATTACATAACTGTTACTTGGTGTTTGCTGGGTTCTTGCTTGATCTTGAACTCGAGAATCTCGTCTCGTCTTGAAATTCTCGAAATTTCTCGAAAACCAAAATGCCATTTGCAAAAGAAATTGTTTTATGTAGGATCTGAAAGATCTGACTCCTTTTGTTTAAACGGACTCTCTAAGATAGCGATACTTTTTAAGATAGCGGCGTAATTTTACCAATTGGCGTATAGCGATAGCGGCATAATTTCACTGATCGGCGTTCATTTAGATCCGATGATAGAAGCCGCATCGCAAGCCGATTAGCCGGCGGAAACGGCGGCGAAGCTTTTGAAAATAAGCGTATATAAGCATGTGGCATGTACACGCCATGAGTCGTAGAAGATTTGCCCGGACGATATATTATAGATTCTAGCATTCGTTAAATTCAGAATTGAACTACAGCATCACATAAAATCGGCGTTGTGTTTCGTAAGGCCAAACGTCAGCAGACTACGGAGCTTTACTGAATTTTTAAAATGTCTACAAAAAGAGAAAGGAGCGTAGAAAATGAACCAGATATCAGTGATAATGACAGTGACATAGACGTAAACGAAGTGACAAGTAATTGTAGTGAAAAACAAGAAATTAACGAAATCAATAAAAAAAATACAACTTTAAAAGTTAAAAGTTATTTTGACATCAAGATTATAAAAGATGCAAAAGTTGGAGTCTGCAAGTTGTGTAAAACTCAAAAGAAGACAATAAAAATGACAAACTCTAATACAACTGGTCTTAAAGAGACATCTGCAAAGGAATCATGCAAAGATTTATGAAACCATATTCGGAAATTCCAACTCTCCAGGAGTATCTTCGAAACAATTATCTATTCATGATACGTTTAAGAGGATGCCGGATTACCGACAAAACGATTATTTTTTTCCATACCGAAATTTTTTTATTGATTGCACAGAATTATAATTCCTTCTCCACGATTAAAGTATATATAAAAACAAAGCAGGAACCTACTAGTTTTATGTCAAAAACAAAAAAAATTGAAAAATTACAGTTTTTTTATCAGCTTCTGACGTCAACCCATAACAAAACTTGCTTAATATAAAAATGTTGCAGTTTATATGTACAAAATAACATAGCTTCCTGTTAGAGATTGCATGAAGGAATATAAATAAACTTTTAGAAATGAGTTTAGAATTGTAGTAAAAATAATTTCGGTACGCAAAATTTTCATGCATATTGTTGAGTGTGAGACTGCGATACAAGAGTAAAACAGAGCAGTAAATTAGTTGCTCGCTATCGCGACAGACGGCGCTATAGTCGGTTTGTGTGACAAGGAGAGTCAATCTCGTACCATCATTCTCTTTCATCTTGCGTGTAATAGTATACTTCAGTATACATGTACGCGCACATTAAAGCATTACATTCTTGTTTTCTTTCTCGAATTCCGCGTCATAGATACTCGCTGTCACACAGCGGTGTAACAATCGTACGCGTAACAAGCTGCGGGAAAACAGCGTTACAATGAGTTACATAGAAAATATTCTGAGTAAGTTATACATATACACAATATATATATATATATATATATATGTGTCACAATTGATAACATTGAAAATGTATTAGAAACTAAAATTTTTACATTACTTAATTTATCTTACTGAACATATTTTAGAATTAATATGGTTTTTACGACTAAAATCACATTAAACAACCCAACATTTTATTCGAATAATTTTCAATTAGATACATTCTTTTACTTATATAACAATAAGTAAAAGTTATCCGAATTATATTGTATTCGATGTCATTTTAAACGGAAAAATTTCATTAATCCCTTTTTATCAAAAAAGATCAAATAAAATATAAAAGTTTTAGTTTTTACTTTATGGCAATTTAAAGTCGTAAATTATTATAAATAACGAAAAAGTTTCCGATGTTGAACATTGCGAAGTCTCTTACATGAGACTTTATTTATAATATTCACGAATACATGTCAGAAAATAAAATGCATTTTTTATTCATTTGAAAGTAATTTTAAAAGAATAATGAGAATGTTGCGATTAAAATAATATCAAACACGATATAAATCGCATAAATTTAGTTAAATATATAATTATAAAACTTGTATTATCAGACTAATTAAAAATTATCCGATTTACGTCGTGTTTAATATCATTTCGCAAAAATCGCAAAAATCTCATTAATTCATTAAAATTATTTTCAAACCGATGAAATTAAAAATAAAAGTTTCAATTTTTATTTTATAAGATGTTTACATTTTCATGAATTCGGAATGGATAGAGGAAGCGAAGAAACCGATTGTAAGAGACTTCGGAACTCTTTGATGATAGGTCATCTCGCTCGCTCTCTACTCATGGTCTTGTTTCCTCCGTCACACTTGACAATCGTGATAGACAGTTCGAAAAGATAAGCGGACCCAAGAATCGAGAGCGAGTGAGACAGTAATAGATGCGAGCGAGACAATAATAGGAGCAAGCGAGACAGTAATAGATGCGAGCGAGAGGAAAATAATAGTGTGAAAGAAAGATCCGATTCTCGAGCTCGAATCCTTGTTGCTATTTCTATCTCGTTCGCTTTTATTGTTATTTCGCTCGTTCTTATTACCTCGCTTCCTCATGTAACTCTCGCGTCACTTTTATACATACATACGTCCATACATACACACATCCACACTCACATCCACCCACCCACACACGCACGCACACACACGCACGCACACACAAACATATATATATATATATACGTGTATATATATATATATATATATATATATATATATATATATATATATATATATATATATATATATATATACGTGTGTGTGTGTATATATATATATATATATATATATATATATATATATATATATATATATATATACAGGGTGATTCTGAACAAACGTTTGTCTTTAAAATATCAAATTCTTGAATGAATTCTAAGACGATTTTTCCTCTTGCAAAATTTTGCCCGGAGCTTAGTTTTTAAACTATAAAGGAAAATAGTTAACTACTTACGGAACGAGTACAAGAGGTAGGCAGGGACGGCGCGATATAGGCGATTACGTGTGGCGCTCGCCGTGATCAGCTGATTGCTATACGCGATGACTGTAACTATCAGTGTGTGTGTGTGTGTGTGTGTGTGTGCGCGTACACATTCTCACACACACACTGATTGTTACAGTCATCGCGTATAGCAATCAGTTGATCGCGGCGAATGCCCCACGTAATCGTCTATATCGCGCCGTCCCTGCCTACCTCTTGTACTCGTTCCGTAAGTAGTTAACTATTTTCCTTTATAGTATAAAAACTAAGCTCCGGGCAAAATTTTGGGAGAGGAAAAATCGTCTTATAATTAATTCAAGAATTTGATACTTTAAAGACAAACGTTTGTTCAGAATCACCCTGTATACATATATACAGGATGTTTCATTTTAATCCGACCAGTCGAATATCTCGAAAACCAAGCCCGGGAGAGAAAAATATTTCAAACAAAAGTTGTTTGGTTTCGAGGGGGCCATAAGATGGTATCATTGGTTTGACCTTGAAGAGTCATTTGAAGGTCACGTGAAGGTCACTTCAATTTTTTTAAATGGAACATCCTATATATTTTTGTACATTCATGTAGCTCATCTCGAGAGCTTTCCAAAACACTATAATTAAGTACATTTTCGTTAAGTACTTTTTGAGTTATGAGGCTTGAAATAATTTCTTAATTTTACATAAACCGTAAAATATCTTGTAAAATATTCATTTTTCGATTACCTTACCTTAATAGTTTTATGTACAAAATAATGAGAGGAATCAATTGGTGTAAAGAAAACACAGTTGTTTCGAAGAAAAAATATGTAATTTGCAATTAACAATTCCATATTTTTTCTTAAAAACAACTATGTGTTTTCTTTATACCAATTGATTCCTCTCATTATTTTGTACATAAAAGTATTAAGGTAAGATAATCGAAAAATGAATATTTTACAAGATATTTTACGGTTTATGTAAAATTAAGAAATTATTTCAAGCATCATAACTCAAAAAGTACTTAACGGAAAGGTACTTAATTATAGTGTTTTGGAAAGCTCTCGAAATAAGCTACAAGAATGTACAAAAATATATAGGGTATTCCATTTAAAAAAATTGAAGTGACCTTCACGTGACCTTCAAATGACTCTTCAAGGTCAAACCAATGATACCATCTTATGGCCCCCTCGAAACCATACAACTTTTGTCTAAAACATTTTTCTCTATCTTGCTTATTTTTCGAGTTATTTGGCTGCCTAAGTTAAAATGGGTCACCCTGTATATGTATAGTACTCTGCGACACTCTGTATATACAATAAGAAGGATATTTGCCTATAACTTTATACAAATTACAATTTATGCATGACATTTGTTAAATCGATATAATCAAAAGCTAACAATATAAAATGTTTTATGCAAATTGTTTGATGTAATATCGTATTCGTAAAATTTATAAGTATATAATATTTATAAATATTTTTACAATATATTTTTATTATATACAGGGTTTGCCAAAAGTGTGGAAACCCCTTAATATTTCGAAAAATACGCATTTAAAAAAAAAATGTTTCATACAAAAGTTATAGGGTTTTATATGGCGCATTACACAGCAACATTATTATGACCTCGAATAGCGTTGTCAAGGTTATGTGAAGGTCACCTCCAACTTTTTAAATGGGACACCCTATATGCTTTTGCATATTCTTGTAGCTTATCTCGAGAGCTTTCCAAAACACTATAATTAAGTTAGTTTTCATTAAGTACTTTCCGAGTTATGAGGCTTGAAATCATTTCTTAATTTTACATAAACCGTAAAATATCTAGTAAAATATTCATTTTTCGATTATCTTACCTTAATACTTTTATGTACAAAATAATGAGAGGAATCAATTGGTGTAAAGAAAAAACATAGTTGTTTTTAAAAAAAAATATGTAATTGTTAATTGCAAATTACATATTTTTTCTTAGAAACAACTATGTTTTTTCTTTACACCAATTGATTCCTCTCATTATTTTGTACATAAACAAATTGATTAGTGATAGAGTCATTAGTAAATTTCTCGTCTCATCGAGTGAGTAAATAAATGTGATTACGTTAAAGTTTATAAAAGAATACAGTTCATGAAAGAAGAAAAACTTTCAGTTAATAATTTAGTGTGGATATCTTGTCTTTTGCAACGTGATATCTACGTTAAATTTGAGAACGTACGATCTATCGGAAAATTCATTTCTCCTTCAAGCAATTACAGCAATACATCAAAAGTCATCGAACAAGGTAATAATAACTATTTTTTGACGTTATGTGAAAACAGATCTCGGGAAGTCAGAGGGACAGTGTGTCAAAGGAAATTCGTGAAAAGAGAGGGGTTTTTAGTGGGTAGGGAGTACCGAGTTGGTAATTCGACTTGGTACTCGAGTCCATAACTCACCGGACCGACCGGTGAGTATGCATAAAATGCATTTTCCCCTCGTAAAAAAAAAAAAAACCACGGGTAAGTGAGCGAATGAGAGAGAGAGAGAGAGAGAGAGAGAGAGAGAGAGAGAGAGTGAGAGAGAATGTATGTATTCGCATGTATGTCCGTGCATAGTATAGCGACCAGCTGATCGCCGAAGGCGCCCCGCGTGAGCTCCCGCGTCTGACGGTGAATCACGTCACTCTTGCCTGCCTCTTGTATTCGACCCGTCATACGTTAACTACTTCCTTTAATAATTCAAAAACTATGCTTTGCACGAAATTTTGCCAAGAGAAAAATCGTCTTAGAATTCGGTCAAGATTATGTTTTTGCAAAAACATAAAGTTATTCAGAATCACCCTGTATAATTGATATATACAGGGTGACCCATTTTAACTTAGGCAGCCAAATAACTCGAAAAATAAGCAAGATAGAGAAAAATGTTTTAGACAAAAGTTGTATGGTTTCGAGGGGGCCATAAGATGGTATCATTGGTTTGACCTTGAAGAGTCATTTGAAGGTCACGTGAAGGTCACTTCAATTTTTTTAAATGGAATACCCTATATATTTTTGTACATTCTTGTAGCTTATTTCGAGAGCTTTCCAAAACACTATAATTAAGTACCTTTCCGTTAAGTACTTTTTGAGTTATGATGCTTGAAATAATTTCTTAATTTTACATAAACCGTAAAATATCTTGTAAAATATTCATTTTTCGATTATCTTACCTTAATACTTTTATGTACAAAATAATGAGAGGAATCAATTGGTGTAAAGAAAACACATAGTTGTTTTTAAGAAAAAATATGGAATTGTTAATTGCAAATTACATATTTTTTCTTCGAAACAACTATGTGTTTTCTTTACACCAATTGATTCCTCTCATTATTTTGTACATAAAACTATTAAGGTAAGGTAATCGAAAAATGAATATTTTACAAGATATTTTACGGTTTATGTAAAATTAAGAAATTATTTCAAGCCTCATAACTCAAAAAGTACTTAACGAAAATGTACTTAATTATAGTGTTTTGGAAAGCTCTCGAGATGAGCTACAAGAATGTACAAAAATATATAGGATGTTCCATTTAAAAAAATTGAAGTGACCTTCACGTGACCTTCAAATGACTCTTCAAGGTCAAACCAATGATACCATCTTATGGCCCCCTCGAAACCATACAACTTTTGTCTAAAACATTTTTCTCTATCTTGCTTATTTTTCGAGTTATTTGGCTGCCTAAGTTAAAATGGGTCACCCTGTATATATGTATATATATATATATATATATATATATATATATATATATAATAGGAATAAATATCGATTTGAATCAACATTTTCTATAAGCTGGGAAATATTTTACGAAAATATAGACAAATTTCAACAATTTTCAAGACTCGAGATTTTCGAGAATCTCGAATGTAAACTCTTGTCTTGTCTTGAAATCTCAACAAAAAAATCTCGTCTCGATCTTGTCTCGAATTCGAGACGAGACAAGACGAGATTCTCGAAATCTCGAATCTTGACGGCATCCCTATTTACTGGGTTGTTTTCAAAAGTAATTCCTAAAAAAATATATTATAGTGAAGATAATGCGAATGGACATTATTTTATACTCTATTGTTTAAATATTGCTGTAAAAATGAGCAAGACATTACAATTATTTTATTGTAAAAACTTGTCATTATTCTTGTCGATAATTTTCATATCGATAAAGATAATTTCTAAAAGTTTCAATTTTACAATGCAGACATTGAAATGTACTGTATTAAATTTATGGTATAAAGTATTTATATATTACTACCAAAGGAAGGTTTGCTTTTAATGGATGTATTTAAGAAAATGAGCCGATTGATCGTTTCGAGTATTTTTACATAACGATTAAAAGTTCCGCACATTAATTAGGCATTCCACTAGATGATATGAAAATGTACTATTTGTCAAGAGCATTTGTTCTTCTTAAAATTATGTATCACACACCAGTAGCACCTCAAAAGCGCTGATTATGCATAATTAAAAAATACAAGACCGTTCGTGTCAACATTTCCGTAAATACTGCATAATTATGCAAAAAGTGGCTAAATATTATCTTTTTTTACAAAATATTGATAATTTCAGAGAAAAGTGCGTTTGTAATATGCAACGATATCTCTTGCGCTCGTGCGAAGCACCAGGGTGTGATAGAAGTGTTATAGAAAAAGATATAGGAAAAAAATAATAACGCAATATCGTAAAATATATTATTTTAATAGTTTGTTAATTTTGACTGTTTCTTTTTTTTAACAAACTGTACTGGCAACAGTAAGTTTTGTTGATGAGCACGTTGCCTCATTGAGATTCCCACCCGATCGCTGCGACATATGGTGGCAAAATCAAACATTAAAAACTCCTTCAAATTGCGAGTCACTCACTGTACCTAAAAAGAGCCTGAGTTGCAAGACCTGTATACACGACCGTGCTCTGGACTGCTAATGGGCAGCCATTTTGCGATCCTAGAGATACTCTAGTAAGGGATCGGACAACACGCCGGATACACCGCCATTTAAGGGTCAGGAGGAGATGACGCGCAGTATTTTAAACTGTGTTCAAATGTAAAAGTAAATGTTACTTTCGAATGTTTATTATAAATGTTTAATCTTAAATAATATATATTAAGCGGCGTCTACAATAAGAATTTAAGATGTAAGATGTAAGAAATGAACCAATCACAGTTGAATTTGACAAGAATAATGGAATATAATTGGTTAATTTCTTACGCCTTACGTCTTTTTTTATTGTAGACGCCGCTTTATATATTGTATATTCGGAAATAATGTAAATGATTTTAATAATTGATATTTATATAAAATTTATATCATTACGAAATCACATTAATATTATTATACAATACTCATTTATTTAACACATATTTATGTATAGTAAAAATAATAGGGTTTTTTTATATTTTAAACTCAATAAAATAAATTTTTTACAAATAATAATATATAAAAATAATAATTTTATTCAGGATAAATAAAAAGTGAAAATACTTTGAGTGACTTAATTTATTACGATTTTATCGACGAAAGATTTATATAATTTGTTATATAAACAATTATAAAATATATGTCAGATCAGTATTTATTATTATTAATAATTCAGATTAATATCATTTAAAATACATTAATATATACAATACCATATATTTGCATCAATTTTTAGGGCGATTAGTTTTTATCAAATTTCATATGTAATGCAAAGTGACGAGATGATGTTACCTGAAATGAGAATTGATAAGTAATCTGTGTCATACATATAATAATATGTTTTATGCATTATATAGGGTGCGTTCGGGGAGACATTATTAGCGCTACCCAGATAGCACAGTGAATTCTAACAGTATTCTTTAAATTTTCTCTTTTTTAAATTGTAATTCTTTAGGAATTCATAGATGAATACAATAAGAATTGTGGAAGTTACATGCACCATGATTGGAATTCTTGAGAACTTCTTAAAGTATTCATATAGTATTCATATAGTATTCATATAGTATTTATATAATATTCATATAGTATTCATATAGTATTTTTCTATTTCCATAAATGTAAACTTTATGAATTCAATGGGAATAGTTGGAACACTAAAAGAATATACTAAATCTAAAAAAATAATTGATTTCAATATTTGGAAGAAAATATTTATTTATATTAAGCCAAAATATATTTGAATCATTAAAATATACATGTATATTTTGCTGATTCAAATATATTTTTGCTTAATATAAATAAATATTTTCTTGCAAATATTGAAATCAATTATTTAAATAAATATTTTCTTAATTTAAATAAATATTTTCTTATAAATATTGAATCAATTATTTTTTTAGATTTAGTATATTTTTTCAGTAAACATAAGGAATTTTGTAGGAAAAATTAATACACAATATTATTAATATTTTAACTTAATTCTTTTTAATATAACTTCTTATTTAAAATTAAATGTATGTGCGTACAATATATATTATATTTTTATATGCATATATAATTAAAAAAAGTAAATATATATGTAATATAATAAACAACTTAAATGCTGTAATTTAATCAGTTTATATTACCACAAAATATCACATATTTAAAAAGAAAGTACCACAGTTTTTGTTGCAATATTTCTTATATTAAATCATGCATCTGGAAAAATTTCATACAAAATGTCATACATACATATATTTACATACACGTACGATTACAGAATTAAATAAAATATTTTCTTTATTCTACATAGTATTTATTTTAATTTCTTCAAATATACGACAATTATGACGTAAAACTCAACTTTTGCAGCGATGTTCGATATTTATAGTAATTGAAATATTATATTCATTACCACCTTAACAGCACGTGTAGATACTGAGAATGTTCGAAGAATATCGCAAAAGTACAATGCATATATTCTCAGAACATTCGAGATACATACTATGATATACTAAGTAAGCAAGAAACATTAAATCAATCTTTTGAAACATTAATTTTATGTAAATTTTTGTAACGTTTTGACATGATGTTTTATAAATATTTTAAACATATTATTTTATAATATAGTATTTTTTAATATTAAAGAAACATCCCAAAAACATTATTTTAAATATTTATCAGTATTATTGTAATATATTTATTAATATTAAATTCAATATAGTTGCAATAATTTTAATTTATTACAAATTTTATATTAAGAATAACGTAATTGCAATAAAGAATTTTGTGTTGTTATAAATGTTTCTTTTTTAATATTATTCTAATGTATTTATAACTTACAAAAAAGAAATATATATATAAATATACATCTTATAACGTGAGTTTTATTATACATAAAGTGAGAGTAAAATAATGTTTTTATTAGTGTGATAAAAAATCCAACAAATGCATAAACAATGCCAAATTCTTCAACAATAAAATTATTTAAATAATATATGTTTTATAATACATGTTTGATAAAAATTTTTTGTGAATCGGCCGCTAGCCGATGTACAACATTTGTAGTTGCGCGCGCAGCGGCTACTACGTCGATAATTGGTTAGCGAGTGATACTTGCGCTTACGTAAGCGAATACACTGCAATATCATGTCCTGATTGGCTCAGGGCATGCTGGGAAGTGGGACTGCCGGCACCGGTACACATCGACATTAGTCGAGCTTTATCTTCCGTACATCTCTCTCGTTTGAGGCCGTCCAGTGTCAACAAAGAAAAAGTTTTATCTTCCGGATTACACGGACAAAGGACTGCTAAGTCGTAAGGTACGATCTTTTCTAATAATTCTAGAGTATTAATTAGATCGCAGTCCAAAAATAAAATTAGTTAACGTTAGTTCAAAGAAACGTGTAATTGTAGTCCATTGTTCCGTCCATTTTTTATAACGCATAGTCGTGTTCCGTCCATTTTTCGTAACGCAATCCACGTGATGTAAACTATAGATTTTTAGTACTGACAGTAAATTCGAAACACGGCCAATGTATGAAGCAAATTACAATTACAGATTGTGCTCTACTAATCTCTGTGACAAAATGTTTCAGATATAACGCAAGAAAGGAACAAGGGAGAAAAGCTTCCATCATCTTTATCATTGTGTGTGAAAAAGGTAATTATTAGATCATGTCAATATTTGGGATATGTTCCGATATACACTACCAGTGTAGATGAATAATTATATATTATGCGTTAAATGAATTATAGATTTTTAGTACACTGGTAGTATTTATCGGAACATGCCTTTAGTTATGTAAGTGAGTAAAAAATATTATGCATACAGAGAAAATAGTATGCATACATATTTACATATATACATACATACCAACTATTTTGTAATATTCTTTTAGATTTTGCTTCGCTCATATCAACTTGTGTTAAAATGTTTCAGGTGGTATATACTACTGTCGAGGGAAGTTGAGACAAAAAAATACATACAATACATAATAATTAAATTTTTTAATCATGGATCAAGAAGACCAAGAAGAACAGAGTCAATCATATAAGGTAAAATTTCTTTTCATTTTAAATAAAAAAAACTTAAAAATTTGTAAATGTTTTTTTTATTTGCTCTTATTTATATTTTAATTTTAAATATAAATTATATAAATTTTTAACAATTAGAATATACAGGGTGACCCATTTTAACTTAGGCAGCCAAATAACTCGAAAAATAAGCAAGATAGAGAAAAATGTTTTAGACAAAAGTTGTATGGTTTCGAGGGGGCCATAAGATGGTATCATTGGTTTGACCTTGAAGAGTCATTTGAAGGTCACGTGAAGGTCACTTCAATTTTTTTAAATGGAACATCCTATACATTTTTGTACATTCTTGTAGCTCATCTCGAGAGCTTTCCAAAACACTATAATTAAGTACATTTTCGTTAAGTACTTTTTGAGTTATGAGGCTTGAAATAATTTCTTAAATTTACATAAACCGTAAAATATCTTGTAAAATATTCATTTTTCGATTACCTTACCTTAATAGTTTTATGTACAAAATAATGAGAGGAATCAATTAGTGTAAAGAAAACACATAGTTGTTTCGAAGAAAAAATATGTAATTTGCAATTAACAATTCCATATTTTTTCTTAAAAACAACTATGTGTTTTCTTTACACCAATTGATTCCTCTCATTATTTTGTACATAAAAGTATTAAGGTAAGATAATCGAAAAATGAATATTTTACAAGATATTTTACGGTTTATGTAAAATTAAGAAATTATTTCAAGCATCATAACTCAAAAAGTACTTAACGGAAAGGTACTTAATTATAGTGTTTTGGAAAGCTCTCGAAATAAGCTACAAGAATGTACAAAAATATATAGGGTATTCCATTTAAAAAAATTGAAGTGACCTTCACGTGACCTTCAAATGACTCTTCAAGGTCAAACCAATGATACCATCTTATGGCCCCCTCGAAACCATACAACTTTTGTCTGAAACATTTTTCTCTATCTTGCTTATTTTTCGAGTTATTTGGCTGCCTAAGTTAAAATGGGTCACCCTGTATAAATAAATAAAATATTTATAAAACAAAGGTAAAAATGGCAATGAGCATATTAGTAATAGATCGCGTATAACCTTTTCTTTAAATATAATATATATAAATTTTATGTAGACTTTACTTACTTAATTATATAGCAAACATTTTGGTTTCTCTTTTTGGATCATTTTTAGTAAATTACAAGTAAATTAGAACACGATAACAATAACAAAATAAAAATAAGTAAATAAACGAGGAGCGCAGTCAATCGTCATAATAAAATTATTGAAATATAATTGGAAATAGTCATTGGAGCAGGTTCCAAACCATACCTCACTTCAATAAACATTGTTACAAAAAAGAAAAAAAAACAAAGAAGATAATTTGAAATTTGTTTATGATATCTTCAAAATGCATTATTCTTTACTTGATTAGAAACAATTAATCAAAACATCATTGAAATAAAATATAATACAATGCATGTTAAGAAAACCATTGACAAATTTCGAATTGCTTTCTATGTTTCCTTTTTTCTTTTTTGTGATAATAATTATTGGAGATATAGATTATTTGAGATATAGATCTGTTTATATTAATATTTTATAAATATAATATTTAATATAATAGCATATAATTATTAATATTTTATTAATAATTATGTTATTATATTAAATATTATATTTATATAATATTAATATAAACAGATCTATATCTCAAATAATCTATATCTCCAATTAATATTTTATTAATAATTATATGTTATTATATGCGCTTTATATTTACTCGCTCTATACTACGTTTGGCTCCCCAACAGCATCATGTCCAAAATCGGAACATAAGACATTTTTAAGATGTCTTTAAAACATCTTTAATTCGTCTTATAATATGATAAAGACATCTTAAAGACGTCTTATATCCTAATTTTAGACGTGATGCTGTTTGAGCTTTTATTGCCATTTTTACGTTTGACGTTACAAACTCAAAAGCCATTATTATAACTTTTAAATAGTCTATGGTTTTATTATTTCAAATAAAGTACTAGAAAGACCAAACTCAATAAAGTACTAGAAAGATCAAATAAATAAATTAAATTAAACCATTATATTAAATAAAATCATTATATAATAGAGTGAAAAGACAAACTTTTTACATATGCATAATTGTAATTTTTAGTTCTACAAAAAACATCATAATGAAGAATATTTAAAAAGAATTATTAACAGAAATGTTGCAAAACGTGTTGGCAAAAATATGCAAAAAAAAATACTTCTTCAAAAGAAAAAAATATTTGCTGCTCCTTCGTCTGTCACATTGGAGCGATCAAATATCAATAATTTTCCAACTGTAGAAAATTATATAGAAACCAATAATATTTCACGCAATATGTCATTTCATTGTAATAATTCTTGTGCTTTTGATGAAAATACTAAATTATTACATAATTTGGAATCGTCAACCGAGATATTTTTAAACCATCTGAGATATTGGGCAATTGAACATCATATCGCTTTAACTGCTGTTAGCGATTTATTAAAAATTTTAAAATTATATCTAAAATTGAACTCATTGCCTTCAGATGCACGCACTATTTTAAAAACTGAAGATATAAGTAAACATATAAATAATCTACCTCCTGGAAAATACTATCACTTTGGATTAAAATCAACAATATTAATGAAATTAATACAGAATAATTTTGAAGGAGTTGAAATAAACATATCAATTAACATTGATGGACTTCCTCTAACGAAAAGTAGTGGTAGTCAATTTTGGCCTATTTTGGTAAAAATCGACGAATTAAAACAACTTAGACCATTTCCAATTGCTGTATATAATGGAGAAAATAAACCTGGTAATAGTAATATTTTTTTGCAAAAATTTACCGAAGAAATGAAAATATTGCAAGAAGGTTTACATTTAAATAATGGTCGAATATTAAAAGTAAATCTTAGTAAAATTCTTTGCGATGCTCCTGCAAAAGCCTTTATATTATGTGTAAAAAATTTCAACTCTTATCAAAGTTGTACCAAATGTTGGGCCGAAGGATTATTTGTAAAGAATAGAATGACTTTCCTAGAACTAAATTCAAAACTAAGAACAGATGTAGAATTCCGTTCTCAAATTGATCAAGATTATCACAAAGAGAAATCTGTTTTATGTGATTTAAAAATTGGCCTTGTTACGAACATTCCTCTGGATTATATGCATTTGATATTACTGGGAGTTATGAAACGCTTGTTAGGTTTCTGGATTAAAGGCAACTAAGAAACTCGTCTGATAAAAGAGGATATTGATGCTATTAATGAAAAGCTGAAATTGATATACAAATCAACTCCGCATGAATTTGCAAGAAAACCTAGACCAATAACAGAGTTTGAAAGATGGAAAGCTGTTGAATTTAGAACTTTCTTGTTATATTATGGCCCATGGCTCATGAAACCTTTTTTGAAAAAGGAATATTTTCTTCATTTTCTCTCTTTGCATTGCGCAATTCGAATACTAATATGTGACGATTTGATAGACAAATATATCGAAGTAGTAAGACTAAGCCGGTTCTAACGCAGGGGCTCCGAGGGGGGGGGGGCGAGGGGGAACCGCGGGCGGGGGGATGACGTCACGCGGGGGGGTGATGACGTCATGCGGGGATGATGACGTCACGCGGGGATGATGACGTCACGTGCGGGGGATGATGACGTCATGCGCGGGGGATGATGACGTCACATGGGGGGATGATGACGTCACGTGCGGGGATGATGACGTCACGCGGGGGATGATGACGTCACGCGGGGGATGATGACGTCACATGCGGGGAAGGGGGGATCGCGGCGCGACCGGTGGACGAGGGGGTCCGCGCGGGTAGGGGGATCCGCGGCGCGAGCGATGGACGAGGGGGTCCGCGCGGGTAGGGGGGATCCGCGGCGCGAGCGATGGACGAGGGGGTCCGCGCGGGTAGGGGGGATCCGCGGAAAGAAGACGGTGGTGTGAGAAGAATAGCGCTACGTGTGGGAAAAGGATAGCGTAAAGTGTTTGTGAAGAGGACAGTGCGACAAGGATGGCATCAACGTGCGACAAGGATGGCGTCAACGTGGGACAAGGATGATGCATTGTAAGATGCCACATAGGTGGGAGCAGAACGACGCAAAGGTAAGTGAGTGAGTGATAGCGGCGAGCTTGTGAATGAGAGAGAACGATAATAGCGCGAAGAGAACGCATACGAAAGAGAACTATAATATCGCGAGAACAACGTGTGCGAGAGAGAACGATAATAGCTAAGATAACGCGTGCGAGCGAGAACGAAGATATCGCGAGACTTACAACTAACGCGAGACTTATTGTTGGAACGATAGCGCGTACGAAAGAGAGAGAACGATATCGCTATACTTACAACTAGCGCAAGAGAGACGCAAGGGATGGGAACGCAAGGAGAGGCGCGTAAATAAATACATTTCTTTTCAATACTAAATATAACATTTATTTTAAAATGTGTGCGTGTATTATACAATTTGTGTGTGTGTGTGTGTGTGTGTGTGTGTCTAATAAAATAATAATATAATAATATAAAATTTAAAATTTAAAAAATATAATAATAATAAGAATAGTAATATAATAATAAAATAAAAATATAAAAATATAAAATATATATATATATATATATATATATATATATGGGGAGGGGGCGATGCACCGGACTAAAGGGAGGCCGCTCCTAGAAGGCTAAGGGGTCGATGTGTCGGGCTGAGTGGAGCCGCTCCTGGAACAGAAAAAGACATTTGAATAGTTTTTTAATAATTTATTTTAGAACTTTTGATGTATTATAAATTGAAAGTTACTTACAATACTTTCCATGGCATTCTCCATTCACCGTTATACAATACACACAATTTATATTTTGATGCAGGTTTGGATTCACATTTCTGTTTATCCTCTCGTCGACCATTCATATCATCGCGTAAACTCTAAAATCAAACATATTAATTTTATGTTTTAAATTTATTACACATCGACAAAAATATTTTACCTTCAACGTTTCCAATTTCCGCCGTAATATATTCTCATGATCATCTTCTTCCAATTTTTCAAAATCTTCTATTAATTCGAGATTTTCACGCAGTTTGTTTCCAATACAATTTACTTTAGAATGATTAGGTTCTATATTGAAACATTTACATCCATGATATTTTGCAAAATCTCGCGCACATATTTCTCGAGCTAGAAGAAATGTCCTCAACGAATTTGTGCGAGGTTTTTCCAAGCCGAGCTCTTGATGTCTTATAAACTGAACGATTGAAGTTTCTAGATTCTTCTTTGAAAGTTGTTCCCGCTCGTATTGAAGTAATTCTTCATCATCACTAGTCCGAAAACGGAAATCAGGTTTCCCATCGGATGATCCCTCCTCCATTTCTCTCTCCTCTCTCTCTCTCTCTCTCTCCATCTTATCCATTTCTCTCTCTCTTTCCATCTAATAATCATCATCATCCGTATCGTCATCGATGATAATAACATCGTCTTCAGCCATTGCACTAACGTAACACAAGACTAACGAAACACAGAACAACGAAAGAAATAATATTCTAATGTCGCAGACTCCTCTTCATTATATATCTTTTAATATCTTTTGTCTCATTCCAACTAGAGCATCACGTCTCATCTACCTCAGCATTTCTCTACATCTTTAGCGGAGCGTGTTGAGAAAAATATAACTATTCTTATTCGTATGGAAGGAAAGAATTAAAATCATAGATGGAATAAAAATAATTATTTATTGCAAGCATCGTAAAGAATATCATTTACAGCGCATGTTAATAATTCACAATCGATTAATGATTCACTGTTAAAGACATCACTATCGCGTATCGTTTTTACAGCATCGCATACAGTAGTAATATTGTTACGTCGTAAAACAGTTTCAAATTGTTTAAACTTTTCATTCACGAGATACGTATTCTCGCATAACCAATTATGCATATGATCGATACAATTTTCAAAATTAAATAAATGTAATAATGTCGGTGGTTTCATGTACAAAGAATTGTCACATAATGTGAGTTTTACAATTTTCAATTGATACATTTCGATCGATAAATCTCCAATCCTTAATGGGAGAGCAGTCGATTGTAGAAATTGTTCAATGTCTGCTTGCTTCTGCATCAACAAATTCCACGTTGAAAAAGGCAACACTATTTGATTGCCTCGATTATCACCGAGAATCAGTTCCACGTACGACACAGCTCCAACGCTTATTCCAATGTCCAAATACTTGTACGACGTTGGGGTTAGAGCGTATCTTCTTCCAAGTATGCGAGTCGCACGACGAGGCTGAATGCTATAAAAATATATAAATTAGATCAATATTTTAAAAAATTAATAAATAAAATATTTAAAGATCGAAACTTACGTGTCACATTTTTGCTTCTTACACGGTGGAGTTTCACCGTTTCGAATCGGAACGTAAAAATTCATGTTGATTTCTTCAGTGAACCTTTCACACGCGCGATTGATGCAATACTGATCGTATTAGAATTAATATCAATTCAAATAGTATCGCAAATTGCAATGTAGAGGGGATTATTGCTGACACGACATTTTAATTTCCTCTAAAATTTTGTCGCGCCGATGTACGGCTGCGATGACATCATCATCCCTAGAACAAAGATTTAGCTGAATTCGCTAAAATCGAGCGCCGATGTACGGCTGCTCCCGACGCAACCACGTTAGATTTTTCAAATGTACGTGACAAAACGCGAAATTATCAAGGTTAAATTGCAGACGCTACTCCGGGAATTTTTTAAGATGAAATCATTCTAGAATGTTCGATGATATGCATGAGACAGTATATAAATCATGCCGTCAAGGTTAAAACACACATCACCCCTAGACAAAGATTTAGCTGAATGTGCTAAAATCGTGCGTCGATGTACGGCTGCTCCCGACGCAACCACGTCAGATTTTTTCAAATGTACGTGACAAAACGTAAAATTTTCAAGGTTAAATTGCGCATTAGAACAAAGATTTAGCTGAATGCGCTAAAATCGAGCGTCGATGTACAGCTGCTCCTGATGCAATCACGTCAGATTTTTCAAATGTACGTGACAAAACGCGAAATTTTCAAGGTTAAGATGTGCATCGGAACAAAGATTAACCGCCAAGGTTAAAACGCACATCACCCCTAGACAAAGATTTAGCTGAATGTGCTAAAATCAAGCCGTTTTACGGCTGCTCCCGGTGCAACCACATCAGATTTTTCAAATGTACGTGACAAAACGCGAAATTATCAAGGTTAAATTGCAGACGCTACTCCGGGGAATTTTTTAAGATGAAATCATTCTAGAATGTTCGATGATATGCACGAGACAGTATATAAATCATGATCAAGAGGCACACCCCGCCAGTATTTTTGCTAAAGTACATCCGGAACTATTATTAGGAAGCGCATTTCGCAAGTGTGTTACAATATGGAGGAACAAAATTTGCGAGAGCAATCCACATTGATTGATTCGCTGGAAGATTACATTGTGTGGAAACAACGATGCGACCAATACATCGAGTCGTTGGAAGAGCAAAGTCGCATCAAGCGACCGCGATTATCGATCGGAAATCGACAATCGCTGATTGCTCGGATCGCGCGCCTCGAAGGGTTGAAAAATTCGGTACGTGGACGTTTCACGTACCGAATTTCACGTACACGCGGGTGCCGGATGTAGCGCGCGTCAAAATAGACTTGTGTGGCGCGAGATTGATACGGCGTTCGAGAGTCGCGTATCGACTGGTGCGGTGATAAACTATAATCACATTGAACCTCGCCAATTTCTCGATGACGCCAAAGACATAGTGATAGAACATGTGCAGGACGTTATGAAAAAACACTGTAATGTGAAAGTGAACACTATATTTAACGGTGAATTCGTGGCTGGGGATAAACACGCCAACAAAAGTATCAATACGCGAAACTATGAACTCTTTCGCACATCCGATTTACGCGAGTGGTACGAACGGCGTGTTATCGAACCCACTCTAGCGTCTCTGGAAGAGTTTCAGGAACGCGATAGCGGGTGGGCTTTGTCGCGAATACTAAATTTAACTGTAAATATAAATAAGTATAATCCTATGCGTGCGGGGTGTCACATCAAATTACCGCGGGAGATTATGTTGAAAAGAGCGGTGATTAATGTACAATCTAAAGACAATGCGTGTTTCGCGTGGGCAGTGGTCGCCGCCCTATACCCCGCCGAAAGAGACACGAATCGGGAATCATCGTACCCGCATTACACGACAGTGCTGAATCTCCAGAACATTGAGTTTCCAGTGACTGTGAACCAAATAAAAAATTTTGAACTTGCCAATAACATTTCGATCAACGTCTACAACATCGAAGACAAGAACAGCATTGTCCCGATGCGTCTTTCGCAGCAGAAGCAGGACAAGCATATCAACTTGCTTTACATTGAAGACGACAACAGCGTCGGACATTTCGCTTGGATTAAGAATTTATCCCGGCTCGTGAGCTCACAACTGAGCAAACAGGATCACAAGAAATATATATGCGACCGGTAAGTTTAATTTATATTGAATAATTATAGGTTATATACACTTTGTTATATAAATCTTTAAAAATTTTTTTTTTACAGATGCCTGCACTATCTTAATTCGGACGCCAAGTTGCAGTCGCATACGGTCGACTGCGGAAAGATGAACGATTGTGCTGTCCGATTGCCGAGCGATAAGGACAAGTGGTTATCGTTCAACAACTTTAATCGGAAGGAGCGGCTCCCATTCGTCGTGTACGCCGACCTGGAATGCGTTCTGGCCAAGATGGATGAAGAACAGCGAAATTTGCGTCAACATCACCAAGTATTTAGTATAGCTTATTATGTACATTGTTCATACGACGAATCTTTATCGGCGTACCATTCGCGTCGTAGCGCCGATTGTATAGCATGGTTCGCCGCAGACCTCAAAAATTTAGCGTTACGTGTAAAAAATATTTTAAAAACAAATGTCCCCATGGTAAATTTGACGTCCGAGGAGTGGGAGAAATTCCATAGCGCCACTCAATGTCATATATGCGAAAAACCGTTCGTGCAAGACGATACACGCGTTCGCGATCATTGCCATCTGACCGGGCGGTACAGAGGTCCAGCACACTCAAATTGCAATTTAAATTATAAAGAATCTTTTTGTATTCCCATAGTTTTTCACAATTTATCCGGTTATGATTCACATTTCATTATCGAGGAAATAGCCACATCGTTCGAAGGGAAAATCGAGTTACTTCCGATAACAAAAGAGAAATATATTTCGTTTACAAAAGATGTTTGTATGGATGAAGAATCAAAAAATCATGTAAAATTACGTTTCATCGATTCATTCAAATTTCTCGCATCGAGTCTCGACAAATTGGCATCGTTTTTGGACAAAGATAAACTCAAAATTTTAAAATCAGAATTTCAAAATTTATCAACAGAAAATTTCAATTTGTTAACGCGAAAAGGTGTATTTCCGTACGAATACATCGACTCTGTAGAGAGGTTGCAAGATACGTGTTTACCACCGCGCGAATCGTTTTACAGTTCCTTGACCGGTGACACTGTATCCGAGAGCGATTACGCGCACGCCGAGAACATCTGGACGCGATTCTCCATTCGAACGCTAGGCGAATATAGCGATTTATATCTTAAAATTGATGTCTTGTTATTAGCCGACATTTTCGAAAACTTTCGAGATAAATGTATCGAAAGTTACGGACTCGACCCCGCGTATTATAGATACGCTCGCGCTAATAACAAGTACATGGAATCGTACGATCCATCGAAACCATCATCGTACTTGATGTACTTTGATGTAAATAATTTGTACGGATGGGCAATGTGTCAACCGTTGCCTTACGCCAATTTTCAATGGGTCGACGATGTGACCAATTTTGATGTATCATCCATCACGCTAGATTCGCCTACAGGCTATGTCCTCGAAGTGGACCTCGAGTACCCGCAACATCTTCACGATGCGCACACTGACCTACCGTTTTGCCTGACACGCGACAAACCACCTGGCAAGCGGGAATTCAAACTGCTTGCAACGCTATACGATAAGAAGCGTTACGTGATACACTATCGCAACCTGCAGCAGTGTACGCGTCACGGTCTTCGCGTAACAAAAATACATCGAATTTTACAGTTTTCACAATCTCCGTGGCTTCGAAATTACATAGAATTAAATACACATTTTAGAACATTGGCTAAAAATGATTTCGAAAAAAATTTATATAAATTAATGAACAATGCAGTGTTTGGTAAAACGATGGAAAATGTGCGCAATCGTGTCGATGTTAAATTATTAACAAAGTAGGATGGTCGGTATGGCGCAGAGGCAATGATCGCGAAACCAAATTTCCACAGCAGAAGCGTTTTTTCAGAAAACTTAATCGCTGTGGAATTGCGCAAACTCGAGGTGAAATTCTACAAACCGATTTACGTGGGTATGTGCATATTCGACATATCCAAGACATGTTTGTACGAGTTTCATCACGAGTATATGACGCCAATGTATCGCGACAAATGCCAGGTAATGTACACCGATACGGATAGTCTCATATATCACATTGAGTGCGCGGATGTGTATGAGAATATGAAGCGCGATATCATCAGATTCGACACGAGCGATTATGCGGTGGATAATGCGTACGGTATACCGCTTGTAAATAAAAAGGTACCGGGCCTGATGAAGGACGAAAACAACGGTACCATAATGACCGAATTCGTCGGGCTCAGAGCAAAGATGTACGCGTTACGAGTGAATGGAAAAAAGGACACGAAGAAAGTTAAAGGTGTCAAGAGTAACGTTGTTGCGAGAACGATAACGTTTGACGACTACACGCGGTGTTTGAAAGAAGAAATTGAAATGACGCGTCAGCAGTCGTGTATACGATCTAAACTGCACCAAGTATACACGATCTGCGAGACGAAAATTGCTCTGAGTCCGTACGACGATAAGCGGTATATCGTACCCGAAACCACCGATACGTTACCATCCCTGGCAAAAATGTGACGTTTGTTTGGCGTTTACATGAACGTTTGTGGAAGTTCGTCGAGAGTTTAAAAACGATTAGTAAAGAGTTTGTAGAACAAAAATTGCAACACTGCAGCGTTTAAAAGACGTTTGTACGTTATAGCGTAATCGTAAACGTTTGAAAAGTCTGAGTAAACTCTGTACACGAAGATGTATCAACGTTTACTGAACGTACTCTGAAAAATGTTACCTCAGCATTGCAAAACTTTCATGTAACATTATATAAAGAGTTTGTAGAATAAAAATTGCAACACTGCAGCGTTTGATAAGCATTCAAAACCCAACAGCGTTATGTAAGTGCTCTTACAAAGTTTGAAAAGCATATAAACTCTCAGAAAACCCTCACTCAACGGTTGTTAACACTTTATAAAGTTTCTTATTTTCGCCAGGGATGGGGACATTATAGAATACCATTGTAAATAAATGTATATTTTATTTATTATTAATTGTATATTTTGTACATAACCATGTATATATTTTTATATTTAATACATTTTATATATTTTTATATTATTAAATATTTATATATTAAATTATTTATATAGTTTATATGTATATTATTTTAATAAATATTTATAATACACTATTTTTATGAATCCAAGAGTTGTATGATTTATCCATTCCCAACCATTTCACGTATACGTCATCACCCTTTTCCCGCAAAATTTTTTCCACGAGATATACGTCGGGATTAGCGACGCATTGTAATTCGTATTCGTAGAATCCTCCAGCGACGGGATCTCCACGCGAATCTTCGAGTATGAATGTCGCGGGATTAGTTTTCTGCACCTCGACAATCTTAAAAACTTCGGTCGTCCAATTAGGTGTGAAACACCTTTTTCAAAGATGGTCTTGTATTTGCTTACGCGTACCGAATCGCCTACTTTAAATTTTGTCGGAGCCGCAATTTTTACGTTGCTATACACCGTATTTAAAAGTTTTTCGGCGATCGCTGGAGTGACGTCGGCAGGTCTCATACCGATGGTGCGATGTTTTCGCGTATTGTACTCTGCAACGAGTCGAGATAGCTCGTCGATCCATTTGTAATTTCCGTTGAGCGTAAACATTTTCCAAATATTGTTTTTCAAAGTACGGTTGAATCGTTCCACGACCGAGGCTTTCATAATGGAATACGTCGAGTAATGATTAATGTTGTGTTTCTTCATGAGTTTCTGCACACTCGCGTTGTAAAATTCTTTTCCTCTGTCGGTTTGAAAATTTTTCGGACACCTTTTATCGTTTCCAATAATCTTTGCAATCGTTTCGGACATTTCGTTTCCGCTCTTACTCTTGAGCGGTACGGCCCACGCATACTTGCTCGACACATCGATAACTGTGAGTATGTATTTATGACCCTTGTTGAGTCGAGAATACGAACGCATGTCGACCACGTCCGCCTGCCACAGATCGTCGTATCCGCGTACAATGACGCGTCTTCGTGGAAAATTTCTTCTCGCCGGAGCATGTAGTTCCTCGACAAGTTGTCGCTTTTCGGAGGTGTTTATCTTCTTTCGCACGTTTGATCGAGGCATAATTAATATTGCGATATTAGTATCTCTCGTTTACTGTGTCGAGTCAGATGTTGCATATCTCAACACATTCTTTATCTCGTCCATCATTATTCGTAGCGCCTGCACGTGTGTTTCAAGCGTGATAATTTTTTGCTCAATTTCTCCCTGTCGATCTCTCAAAAGTTTATCCACGTATCGTTTGTTGACGGCGTCAGTATCAGTTTCCGGTTGCGCTACACGTTGAATCTTGCGCGACCTTGCGTCAAAGCCGGTAGTAGTCTGGCAGAGAGCGTTATCGCGAACGTAATTTCTCAATAATCCATTCCATTGATAGTACAAATTATTCGACGTTCCGAGCGATAATCCAAATTTATTAATCGACATTTCGGTACCGAGAACTTTGATCGAATGACATGTATCGTTGACGCATAGTTTAATTTATAATAATGCCAGCCTCGCGAAGTTCTTCGATAATTGACAAGATTTCATTGTCGTGAGCATTGTTGCCGGCTCGACGCGAGGCGTCCAGCAATCGCAAACGATCTACCAATTCGTTGGGATCGTTCCAATGCACGTAATCGATCATGTTGTCGCTTAGCGTCATGGTGTGCGGCGCGTCTATACCTCTTCCCACCTTTCTATCGGGGAATAATGGTGCAATTATATATTTGTACTTGTATCCTTTGTTACTTTTAATAGGATTATTAACTTTGTTGTCACGTTTATGCGCATTTGTTGCTTTTAATATACTTTGATATTTATACAAATCGTCTTGAGTGTATTTTTTATGATTGGGAAATTTTCTAAAAATCAAATCGTAGATACCTTCGGATCCCGTATATTTTATTCCATCGATAATTATATTATCTTCCATGTCCACATCGAAACGTTTATCACCGAGCATCATTCCTTCGCTGGTAAATTTAACACCGTAGACGTAATCCATACTCTTATTTTTATCAACACTCATGATAGCTCCTATATATTTTTGCGCTAGTGGACCAAAATGATCTCGGAACGTTTTCTGACCTTCGGACGTTTCTAATTCATGTCGGACCGATGTTACAAATGAATCGGGCGTAGTCTCATAAATTTCTTCGACGGACGGGGATGGTATTGTTTGACGCGGTTGTACTTTTATCGGAGTAGAAACAGTAGCCATATTAGAAAATTGTTTCCTTCGTTTCGATCGATTCGGTGTCGAATATATCGGCGAATCGTTTATCGGCATATTTATCCGTGCTCGCTTTATTCCTTGCTTCGACTCTTTTATTTTTTCCTCGTGCTTCTCTCCAAACGTTAAACTCAATGGTTCAATTTTCGGCGCATCAGATTCCACAGTATTTTCGATAAGCTGTTTTAAAGGTTCGGTAATTGGCTTAAATTGTCTTTCCAATGCAACGTCTTCCTCCATTTTACCAGTTTTCAAAGCGCGATATTTTTTGCGAATTGATTCGCTCATTTTTGCAATCTCTATCGCAATCTTTTCACGATCGCTGTTCATGATGTTTGATCGATGTGTCGATGACGACTGATCGCTTTACGGTATCGCGAAATCATTAAATCCTCTTCTATATCGTCGATTGATCAACGTGCTGTCTTTATCAATGACTACGAAGCCATATTTGCGTTGCCAACATTTCTGACACAATGCGCGGAAATCGTCGTAAGACATGTCGGTATTTACATGATCGTTGTACACATGTTTCAAGTTTGTGCCGTCTTGTTTAAATAAAATCAAAAGATTCGCATTGTCGCGTATAAGATGCCTAGGTATCTTGGCATACGTTTGACAAAGATAGAAACAGTCGACGCTCGAGTGTCGACCCATTGCAAAGTATTCTCTTATCGTATCTTGCTTGTCACATGCCACGTCATCAAAGATAAAGATGGAATTCGGAAGCGCCTCGCTCGGTGGAATGACATCGCTGTTATTAGAGAATGTGAAATAACCAATTTCGTCTATAGGTGCTAATAAATTTTCCAAGTATCTATATTTCGGTTGTTGACGCGATTTCGAGTATACGTACGCGTTCTCGAAACGTACACCGTACGGACTTTCTATCAAACTAATCAACACGTTTGTCTTACCGCAGTTTGAAGGGCCGCAAACGATACCGCGTATAGTAGTCGGTAGCATGTTTCCATGCTTGCGTACTTTTTTCTCCGATATTAGTCTATCGTCGAAATTTGATACTTTGATTATCCGCGCTTGTCGCACGAACCGCATGTTTTCTCTTTCGAATCAATTTTGCGAATGATCACGAGGGGGGGAGACCTATTTATAGAGGTGTCTCAACTCGAAACCGTTCAGTATCAAAATGTTTCTCCTTCTGTCGGATGAAAGAGACATTTTCCGGCTTACCGCCGAACAACTGCAGTATATCCCAAAGATTGTTTTACTACAAAATTTTGGTGATTACGTGGAACGATTGTGGGACAAGCTTCCAGAATATATAAAGGCTGATTCGGAGGTTCGACAATATCGTTCGTGCATGCGACATTACAATCAGCCGTGGCAGCGAACGCACATCGACGGTTTGCCACCGTTAATAAAAGATTGCTACGAATGTCAGCGAGAATCGTAAGAGGTAGCGGTCTCTTAAATCGTGCGATAAACGCGCTTCCCATCGAATTACATATTCCCGGTTATCAGTTTTGCGGCCCGGGAACTCGATTAGAGAAACGATTGGCTAGAGGCGATCGAGGCATCAATCCATTGGACGCGAGCATGACATTGCTTACTCGCGAAGCAACGACCTCGGTCAACGACACGTCGCGGATCGCATACTAGCTGCAAGAGCGCGAGAACGCATTACCGCGAGGGATTCGACTCTTGGCGAAAGAGCAGCCGCTACGACTGTTTGGGCGGCAATGAAGGCAAAGACAAAACTCGGCATGGGGATGAAAAAGCCATCGACGACAAAGAGGAGGAAAAAACGAATACTTCCAGTAGCGAAACTCGGTGGTATTTTACCACTTTTACCGTTGTTGGGAGTTGTCGGTTCTTTGGCCGGCGGTGCGGCGGGAATCGCAAAGGCGGTAAACGATAGCAAGGCGGCGCAACGTCAGCTGGAAGAGTTGCAGCGTCACAATCGCGCTATGGAAGGTCGCGGACTTTATCTCGCTCCGTACAAGCGTGGACAGGGATTCTCAACAAAGTCTAAGAGAAAAAAAAAACGTCGAAAAAACATTAAAAATGCCTACGGGTGCGACAACTAACGTGCAATTGGAACAATTGGTGAAACGTATGCACATACCGTTCTTTAGAGGTGTTTTCATGCTCAATAATTTACCAATAAGCGGTGTACGACGAAACGAGAGCGGTATCGTCAATTTGGATGACGTTGATGGTCCCGGTACTCATTGGGTAGCGTACGCAAAGAGGGGAGATCGTGTCGTATATTTCGACAGTTTTGGAAACCTTCGACCACCCAAGGAACTTGTGCGATATTTCGGACGAGTGAAAATTGAATACAATTATGCATCTTATCAAAGTTACAATCAGAGCATCTGTGGACAGTTGTGTTTAAAATTTCTTCAAACAGTCGACGATCAATTTAAAGCCTGACAATCCATCGTCACGACTCAGTATTCGTTCGACATGTCACTGACACTTACGTTGACTGGCAGAAGCAGCGTTCTCGCTATAAGCTATTTTCCCGCTATAGATTTGACTGATGCCGATTACGAGCTTGGATTAACGGATTTTGAAACTTATCATACGATTCCAAACGTAAATTTTTCGAATAATAAATTTTACTTTGGCAACGACGACAAAGAAATTACGATTCCTGAAGGATCGTACGAATTGCACGCTATAAATGACTATCTCAAACGCGCAATTTTGCAAGATGAACACCTTTCCAGAGATGTTGAAAACGATTATGATGAGGAATATCCAATAGCGCTCCGCGCCAATCATAGCACGCTAAAGAGCGAAATCAAATGTGCCTACAGAATAAACTTTACCAAACCCGACAATGTAGGATCCTTGCTTGGATTCTCATCGAATCGTATATTGCAACCTCGCGAGTGGTACGAATCGGACGAACCGGTTAATATTATAAACGTAAATATTATTCGTATAGAATGTAACGTGACTACTGGTGCGTACAGCAATGGCATGCGCGTACACACAATACATGAATTTTCACCGAGCGTACCACCAGGATATAAGATATCGGAAACGCCGGCACAGATCATTTACCTGCCGATCATCGTACGGAGCATTACGGATTTAACGATACGTATTGTGGATCAAAGAGGTCGATTACTCGATTTTCGAGGAGAGGAAATTACCGTAAGATTGCATATACGGCGGCGACAAACATAGTATGCTCGTGCTGAACGAAACGAAGCACGCGAGAGACAATACTTTTACGAGGGACAATACTATTGCGGTATCGGGTGACATTAATAAGATAGCCGTTGAGAAGAAGCTGAGCGCATTGAATCGTGAATTTTTAAAATCATTGGGATTCATCGTACGAAAAGAATGATTGATATTTTGAATATCGGAGGTGAGCCAATCTTTGACGATCGCATCGTCAAGATTGAGACTCATACGTACAATCCGTATGCCAATACGACGCTTGGATACAGCGATGAGATACGAATACCTATACAACATCAGGATTTGTACACGTTACCGTGCGAAAGCTTTCTTTACATCGAGGGAAGGTTTAATGTGCGTAAAGCGAATGACGAAATGAAGGTTGTATTGGGAAACAATTGCGCCGCATTCATGTTTGATGAGCTTCGATACGAACTCGATGGAGTAGAGATTGATCGCAACAGAAATGTTGGAATAACTTCGACGCTCAAAAATTATGTCTCTCTAACGCACCAGAAAAGTATAAACTTGAAGAACGCTGCGTGGGATTTGACGTACAACGGTGACAAAAATTATTTCAACTATTGCGTACCGCTCAACATGTTGCTGGGATTTTGCGAAGATTATAAACGCGTTGTGATTAACGCTCGTCACGAATTGATTTTGATACGTTCGCGCAACGATAATAATTGTCTATTCGGACATCCATCGTCGGAAGCAGAGATTGAATTACTCAAGATACAGTGGCGTATGCCTCATGTAATATTAAACGAGATTAATAAATTGTCGATGTTGCGAATGTTGGAAAGCGGACGATACTTGAACATGAGTTTCCGATCTTGGGATCTATACGAATTTCCTCTGCTGCATAGCACGACTAAGTATTCATGGACCGTGAAAGCCGCCTCCCAGCTAGAGAAACCACGATACGTGATCTTTGCATTGCAAACTGGTAAAAAGAATTCAGTGCCACAAGATGTTACATTGTTCGATGACTGCAAATTGACCAACGTTAAACTCTATTTAAACTCGGAATTTTATCCCTACGATGATTTAAATTTAGATTTTGAAAAAAATAGATTCGCCGTTCTATTCGACATGTACTCTCGTTTTCGCAAATCTTATTACGGATGCGATAACAGCACCACGCTATTAACCATTTCAAAGTTTCTACATTGCGGTCCTCTCGCGGTCATTGATTGCTCGCGACAAAACGAGTCTGTCAAAACTGCTATCGTGGACGTGAGAATAGAGTTTGAATGCAGGGAAAATATACCGGCGAATACTACCGCCTATTGTCTCATCTTGCACGATCGGGTTGTTGAATATAATCCATTGACCAATGTAGTCCGCAAAATTACATAAGTCAGCAAATATCCCCTCCATTGCATATGAAAAAATATAAAAGATTGAGATGTTTGACGATCGACATCAGTCTGCGATCAAATCTTGTCATCATGGCTGTGCCAACGTTTGTGGATCTACAAGGATTTATCGTTGACAAAAATTTTGTCGTGAAGGAAGCTGCTGTTCTGAGAAAGGGATCCATACTTTCTCATTACATTTTTACATGTCCCGAACCATGGCACATTCTCACAAAATCTGAGAGATGTCAGGTTTTATGGTTGATGAAAAATCACCATGGATTATCGTGGAATGATGGACACGTTTCGTATTGGAAATCGAAACGTTTAATTACGACGGCGGTGATGGGTGCAACGGGGGAGGATGATGATGCGTCATCTCTCGTGTACGTTAAAGGGTATGAAAAACGACAATGGTTAGCTGATATACTGGACAATGATGCGAGAAACGATGTGATTATCGAAACTTTGGATGCAGACTATGAGGATGTAGCTTCTTTAAATAAGTTAGATATTAAGAATACTGTACGTTGTGAAAATCATGTAAAAAATTGCGCTTTAGAAAATGTATTTAAGATTTATAATTGGTGGTTGAAACATCATGATAATGATTCGTCGAATCCATATTTATAATAAATTGATGATGCAATATATTTTTATCGTCTTTCTTATTCTCTCCTTTCTTTCCTCATCTCTATCTATGTACGTGTGCAGTATCGTGTTTCCGTACGTGACACAGCTGCCGCAGATATTGTATTTCGATACTATATTGTGGTATATGATAAAATATTTAAATATTTGATAATTGAATATAGTTTTCGTTCGATAGCTGTTGATTTCCGTTCGACAACCGTTCATTTCCGTTCGATAGTCGTTCGTTTCCGTTCGATGGGCGTTCATTTCCGTTCGACGGGCGTTCGACGGGCGTTCATTTCCGTTCGACGATCGTTCGTTTCCGTTCGACGGGCGTTCGTTTCCGTTCGACGGGTGTTCATTTCCGTTCGACGATCGTTCGTTTCCGTTCGACGAGCGTTCGTTTCCGTTCGACGGGCGTTCATTTCCGTTCGACAAGCGTTCGTTTCCGTTCGATGACCGTTCGACGGTCGTTCATTTCCGTTCGATGACCGTTCGACGAGCGTTCGTTTGCGTTCGACAGTCGTTCGTTTCCGTTCGATGACCGTTCGATAGCCGTTCAATTGCTGTTCGATGACCGTTCGACGAGCGTTCGTTTGCGTTCGACAGTCGTTCGTTTGCGTTCGATGACCGTTCGATAGCCGTTCGACGGTCGTTCATTTCCGTTCGATGACCGTTCGACGAGCGTTCGTTTGCGTTCGACAGTCGCTCATTTCCGTTCGATGATCGTTCGACGAGCGTTCGTTTGCGTTCGATGACCGTTCGACGGGCGTTTGTTTCCGTTCGACGATCGTTCGTTTCCGTTCGATGACCGTTCGATAGCCGTTCGACGGGCGTTCGTTTGCGTTCGTTTCCGTTCGATAACCGTTCGAGCAGGGTTGACACATTATATTATAATGTTATATCATGCATACTTTTGTCTTACGATGCGTTTTTGATAAAGCGATAATGATACGTCCTTATTCTAAAGTTTCGTACCGAGACCTCGTTGTCTCCTCACAAAGTCGCGATATGATAATATTAATATTATATTATATACCACGCTGAGTTGCATGGAACCATACTTTTGTCTTACGATGCGTTTTTAACATGGTGATAATGCTACATCTCTACTATAAAACCCCGTACCGAGACCTCGTTGCCTCGTCATAAGTTCTGAACCGTGTACGAGAAGAGCCGAAAAAAAATAAATAAAAATGGATATGGATCAAACGAACATCTATCCGGATTGGAAGAAAAAATTATTTGACATTCTGTGCATCGTGTTCCTGAAGCTGACGTTCCTGTGGAATGTAAGTATTGAATGTATTATGATTATTTTATAAAAATTGTAAAAATTGTGTATTTTTAAATAAATATTTTTGATATAGTTTCAGGATGAAGTCCGGATACCGGGCTTCATAAACATTGAATGGAGGCAATGGGTGCGGACGGTGGGTCGGGCTAGGAGAAGCCACTTTTCATATATGTGGGGCGACACCCCGGAGAGTCACCAGGTCGAAGATATTTTCGACCTGCGGCGGCTCTTCGGGGAAGAGCCCCACGAAGAAATAGAGGAACAATGGGTCATAGAAGAAGAGGAGCAGGAGGAGGAAGAGGAAAGAGAAGAGGATGAGGAAGAGGAAAGAGAAGAGGAGGAAGAGGAGGATGGGGAAAGAGAAGAGGAGGAAGAGGAGGATGGGGAAAGAGAAGAGGAGAATGAGGAGCAGGAGGAGGAGGAAAGAGGAATGGAGGAACAGGAATGGATCGATAGATGTAAGTGTTTTTTTATAAATCTTATTGTAATATATTTCTATTAACACATCATTTTTTTTCTGTTTCAAGAGCGGCCTGCCTTTAGCCCGGCGCATCGCCCCCTCCCCCTTATATATCTTTTTTTATATTTTATATTTTTTATATATATATTATATATTTTTTATTATATTTTTTAAATTTTATATTTTTATTATATTTTTTAAATTTTAAATTTTATATTATTATATTATTATTTTATTAGACACACACACACAAATTGTATAATACACGCACACATTTTAAAATAAATGTTATATTTAGTATTGAAAAGAAATGTATTTATTTACGCGCCTCTCCTTGCGTTCCCATCCTTTGCGTCTCTCTTGCGCTAGTTGTAAGTATAGCGATATCGTTCTCTCTCTTTCGTACGCGCTATCGTTCCAACAATAAGTCTCGCGTTAGTTGTAAGTCTCGCGATATCTTCGTTCTCACTCGCACGCGTTATCTTAGTTATTATCGTTCTCTCTCGCACACGTTGTTCTCGCGCTATTATCGTTCTCTTTCGTATGCGTTCTCTTCGCGCTATTATCGTTCTCTCTCATTCATATGCTCGTCGCTATCACTCACTTACCTTTGCGTCGTCCTGCTCCCACCTATGTGGCATCTTACAATGCATCATCCTTGTCCTACGTTGACGCCATCCTTGTCGCACGTTGATGTCATCCTTGTCGCACTGTCCTCTTCACACACACACACACTTAGCGCTATCCTTTTCCCACACGTAGCGCAGTATTCTTCTCACACCACCGTCTTCTTTCCGCGGATCCCCCCTACCCGCGCGGACCCCCTCGTCCATCGCTTACGCCGCGGATTCCCCTTCCCCGCGCGGACCCCCTCGTCCATCGCTCACGCCGCGGATCCCCCCTTCCCGCGCGGACCCCCTCGTCCATCGCTCACGCCGCGGATCCCCCTTCCCCGCGCGGACCCCCTCGTCCACCGGTCGTGCCGCGGATCCCCCCTACCCGCGCGTGACGTCATCATCCCCGCATGTGACGTCATCATCCCCGCGTGACGTCATCATCCCCCGCACGTGACGTCATCCCCCGCACGTGACGTCACTCCCCGCACGTGACGTCATCATCCCCCGCATGTGACGTCATCAGCCCCGCGTGACGTCACCCCCCCGCGTGACCCCCCCCGCGTGACGCCATCCCCGCGTGACGCCCCCCACCGCGTGACGTCACCCCCCGCCCGCGGTTCCCCCTCGCCCCTCACCCCCCCTCGGAGCCCCTGGGTTAGAACCGGCCTAGACACACTACTGATGGAACTTTCAATTTGAGTACATTTGACTGATCTTTAACATACTCAATTTTTAGTTTACCATCTTTGTCAACCATTTCTGCCAAATATGATATGGCTTGACTGAGTTGGTATGAACCGGTGAATAAGATTTTCAAATCTCTTTCTGTCATTTCTACTAACTTTGTAGTAAAATAATTCAAGAATCCAGCATACTAACCAGACTAGAACATTCGATATACGCGCCTGGAGCAAGAGTGTGCTGTGAAAGCGTGGTACCGCGCCGCATGCATGATTTTCATCATTTTTCGCCATGAAGTACCTCTACGAAAAATTTGGAAAAAATAGATGTTAAAGCAGACATTTTAAGATTTAAAAAAAAAAAAATTGGAGGTGTATCTCTAAAACATAACCTCAAAAAAAATTTTGAAAAATTCAAAAATTTTTTTTACTCGTATTTTTGGTCAGAATTTTTTTTTTAATTTATTCTTAAAATAGTCTTGTTGATGTTCATAACATATATTTTTTTCATCAAAATCGGTTCAGTCGTTTTCGAAAAAAATCACTTTTTTGATTTTGCTTTCCCTCTCCATAACTCCTACAAAAATGCAATTTTAAGGTTGATATTTACAGGATTTTTTAGACACATAGATGCTAATCTATGATGCCAATCTCGACTTGATACGGGCGGGGGCAACTTTTACATGCTTATCCCCCTAGGCCCTTTAATCAATATCTGTTATGAAGTGTTTCCAAAAGTAATTATTGTAATTACTTAAATAATATAGACAGTTATTGTGTCACATTCTGGTAATTTCGATCAACTGGTCCCGTAAGACAGGATCTTCCAACAATTTTTATGAGTTCTGCAGAACGTCTTAGTTGTGCGTTTTTCTTGCGGTTAAGGGGGTAAAACCTTAAGATAATTAACTAGTTTGAATTGGATTTTTCTTCACTGATGATGATTAAAGAAGTACACTGTTATATGAATTTTGAATTCTTTATTCTGAATTGATGTGATCTAGTGTTTTACAGCGCGAGTCTGGACTTGAACTTCGAAAGATAGTGAGCCGGACACGAGGTAATAACGTGAGTGAGAATCTGAACGAGTCTAAGTAAGTCTAAGTCTAAAGTCTAGAGAAGTTCTAGAGAATCTATGAGTACGTTAACTCTCCGTTGTTGGAAGTTTTTTTATATACTTTTGAAATTGAGTAGTAGAGGTAATTTATGACTGAGTTTTAAGAACGAATTCTTTGTCTTACTCTATGAAAGGGATTTTCGCGAACCAGGGTGGTCTTCATTAGAAAGTTTTCTAGGAATACGTATTAATTTGATTCTCTGAATGCATCGTTTGCAAGGTCGCGTCCTATATACATTACAGTAGTTATAATAAATTACGATAAATAACTTTTCCAAAGATTTAAAATAATTGATTAGTAGGTATACAGAACCGGTTCTAACGCAGGGATCTCAGGGGGGGGTGAGGTGCGAGGGGATCTCAGCGGCGCGGGGGAATGACGTCACGCAGGATGGAGGGGGTTTTCGGTGGCGCGGGGGAATGACGTCACGCGGGACGGAGGGGATTTCGTAGGCGCGGGGGCTGCGGGGGACGCTTGTGTTGGATGTTTTATGACAAGTATAAACAATCATAAACCGATGTCCGGTTGATAAACAGCGGTATTTGATGAGGATTGGATATTAGGGCCAGAATTATTTTCCATATTTTTTCTAGGAAGAATTGCAACGTATCAGCACCGATGTTCGGCTGCTTTGTACTCTTGCCGCGCGTGTGAGAGAGAACGATAATATCGCGTGCGAAAAGAACGCGTACGAGAGAGAACGATAGCGAGACTTATAATTAATGCGAGAGCACGCAAAGGATTGGAGCGCAAGGGAAAGGCGTGCAAATAATTGCAATTCTTTTGTTACAATTAAAAATATATATAATTTGTTTAAATGTGTGAGTTTAATAAAATAAAGTATACAATATAAAAGAAAAATAATAATATATAAAATAGGCCGTCGGGCTATGTTGGGGAAGCTGTTTCTGAAAACAGAAGAAAACATATGCATTTCATTAGTTTAAATTATTTAATAATTTATTTTAAGATACTTTTGATATATAATAAATTAAAAGATACTTACAATGTTATCCATGACTCATCTATTTTAATTTATGCAAATAGGGCACATGTTGCAGGGCAATATTTGATTCAAACATTTTCTGCACCCTTTGCATGACATATTTTCCAAATGAACATAAGCTATGGTTCTATGTTCTCGAACAGAACTAGTTTTTTCAAACTGACGGATCTTCTAGAAAGCATTCGGTACAATATTTTGATCCATTTTCCATATAGTAATAGGAAATGCAACATATCTTTGTTGCTTCATTGTATGTCATTATTTCAGGTATGCTTAAATCTCGCTGTTTCTTTTGTAACCGTTCATCAAGAATATCGTCACTATTGTCACTATCGTAATCACTGTCCTTCGCCAAGGGTTCTATATCAGATCCATCATCTTCCATCTCTCTCCTCTCTCTCTCCTCTCTCTCTCTTCTCTCTCTATCTCCATCCTCTCCGCCACAACTGGATCCATCCAATAATCATCATCATCCGTCGTCGATGATAATTACGTTTTCTTCAGCCATTGCACAAGACCACCGAAACACAGAAGAGCAACGAAAGAAATGACACTCTAGTGCAGCAGACTCCTCTTCATTATATATATTTTTAACATAAACAATATAAACACCAGTATTCCTTTGAAGAGGATTGGATCTTGGATCCCTCCCTTTTTTTTTCTTTTTGATGTTCGACTGCTTTGTACCTTCGCTTCTCACATTCAAAAGATGAGAAAGGATTGGACGAAATATATAAGGAGGAGGATTGAAACATATCAAATCATAATACGGAGGCGCGGGGCGGGGGACGCTTGGGGACGTGTTGGATGTTTTATGACAAGTATAAACAATCATAAACCGATGTCCGATTGATAAACAGCGGTATTTGAAGAGGATTGGATATTAGAGCCGACCCAGAATTATTTTCCATATTTTTTCTAGGAAGAATTGCAACGTATCAGCGCCGATATTCGGCTGCTTTGTGCCCTTGCCGCGCTTGTGAGAGAGAATGAATTCTTTCTGAGATGTAAATAAATGATTATTATGATACACCATACTTATTTATTTTACACAAAGATAAAAACAGGTTTAGACGAAATACAGGGAAGATTGAAGCGCATCAAGTCACAGTACGTGATTTGAACGCGCATCGACACATCGGTTGTCAGAGTATAGCGATATTCTGTTAGAAAGATTTTTGCGCGATTATGCAATGTATGTGTGCATAGAAAACTGTGACATAGTGTGTTAAAAGTGTGAAAAAGACAGGAAAAAAAAGAAAAAAGAAAAAAAATGGAAAACATCGAACAGACTGAATGCGACCTGGTGAAGCGATCCAACCAAATTGCCACCTTGGGTGAATATTTTGCATGGCTACAACGATGCAACGAGTACATCGAGTCGCTGGAAGAGCAAAGTCGGATCAAACGACTACGATTATCGATCGGGAATCGACAATCGTTGATTGCTCGGATCGCGCGACTCAAAGGTGCAAAGACTCGATTGCAGAGACAGTTTATGCCCAGTGGTGGTAATTACAGTGGCGACAATAACGCGGGTGCCAGATGTAGCGCGCATCAAAACTTGTGTGGCGCGAGATTGATACCGCGTTCGATAACCGTATTCTGACCGGTGCTGTGATTAACGCAAACCATATCGAACCTCGTCAATTTCTCGATGACGCCAAAGACATTGTGATAGAACATGTGCAGGACATTATAAGAAGACACAACAGTGTAAAAGTGAACACTATATTAAATGGTTAATTTGTGTCGGGTGATAAGCGCGCAAATAAAAGTACCAATACAAGAAACTGTGAACTCTTTCGCACATCCGATTTACACGAGTGGTACGAGCGTCGCGTTATCAAACCCACTCTAGCATCGCTGGAAGAATTTCAGAAACGCAATAGTGGCTGGGCATTGTCGCGAATATAAAATTTAACTGTAAATATAAATAAGTATAATCCTATGCGCGCGGGATGTTATATTAAATTGCCGCGAGAAATTATGATGAAGAGAGCTGTAATTAATGTACAATCCAAAGACAATGCGTGTTTCGCGTGGGCAGTGGTGGCCGCTCTATATCCCGCTGAAAGAGACACGAATCGGGAATCTTCATATCCCCACTATACGACGGTGTTAAATGTACAAAATATTGAGTTTCCGATGACGTTGAACCAACTAAAAAAATTTGAACTTGTCAACGATATTTCGATCAACGTCTACAGCATCGAGAAAGAAAACAGCATTGTCCCGGTACGTCTTTCGGAGCAGAAACGGGATAAACACGTCAACCTGTTGTATGTGGAAGACGGCAACAGCGTCGGGCATTTCGCTTGGATCAAGAACTTATCCCGGCTCGTGAGCTCAACTAAGCAAAAAGGACCATAAGAAATATATCTGTGACCGGTGTGTATAATTTAAATAATTATAAGTTATGTCGTAACCCGACGAAATAATAATTTAATTAAACTAAAAGAAAGAGATTAGGAAATAAGATATTAAGATATTAAGAAATAAAAATAAAACGTGACGAAAAGAAAAGCAAGTCACGGCCAAAGCTGAATAAGCATAACAAAACGGAGCACGAACCGCGCTCCGGCCCAGGGACACCTCATCCTTCCTGTACCCAACGATATATAAACCAATCACCACGACGGGGTGGCAGAAAGAAATCTGAAGTCATCCACAATATAAGCCGCCGCGTTGATTAAAGTAGGCTCGTTACGCTTAACCCTAGCGTATAAGACAAACACAAGAGTAGTGTAAGGCCAGTGTAAGAAGAACGACCGAAATATATTCCTTTACTATCAAGTACGGAGTGTTTACATTTGTTGCCTGGGTCCTAATCCTTTGGGCGAATAACCCTGAAGTCCCGCCCCCACGGCGCGGGCACAACAGTTATGTAGCAAATTGTATATAAATCTTTAATTTTTTAAAAAATTTTCTTTTCTTTTATAGATGCTTGCATTACTTTGGTTCGGACGACAAGTTGCAGTTACATACCTGCAGATAGCCTGCGGAAAGATGAACGACTGCGCTATCCGGTTACCGAGCGATAAGGACAAGTGGTTATCGTTCAAAGTAAAATTATGTTTTATTGATTCATACAAATTTCTTACGGCAAGTCTCGACAAATTAGCATCTTATCTAGACAAAGACAAACTCAAAATTTTAAAATCAGAATTTCAAAATTTATCTGCAGAAAACTTCAATTTATTAACACGAAAAGGTGTGTTTCCATACGAATACATCCATTCCGTTGACAAGTTGCAAGATACATGTTTACCACCGCGCGAATCATTTTACAGTTCCTTAACCGGTGAAACTATATCCGAGAGCGATTACGCGCACGCCGAGAACATCTGGACGCGATTCTCCATTCGAACGCTAGGCGAATATAGCGATTTATATCTTAAAATCGATGTCTTGTTATTAGCCGATATTTTTGAAAACTTTCGCGATAGTTGCATCAAAAGTTACGGACTCGACCCCGCGTATTATTATACTCTTCCCGGATACACGTGGGATACTATGTTAAAGCACACAAAGATTACGTTCGAATTGCTTACCGACATCGACATGGTCATGTTTATCGAACGCGGTATACGCGGTGGTCTGAGTCAGTGTTCTGACAGATACGCGCGCGCTAATAACAAGTACATGTAACAATCGTACGATCCATTGAAACCATCGTCGTACTTGATGTATTTCGATGTAAATAATTTGTACGGATGGGCAATGTGTCAACCGTTGCCCTATGCCGATTTTCGATGGGTCGACGACGTGTCGAATTTTGACGTAGCATCGATCGCGTTAGATTCGCCTACAGGCTATATCCTCGAAGTCGATCTCGAGTACCCGCAACATCTTCACGATACGCACACTGACCTTCCGTTTTGTCCGACACGCGACAAGCCGCCCGGCAAGCGGCAAGACAAACTCCTCGCAATATTATACGATAAGAAGCGTTACGTGATACACTACCGTAATCTACAGCAATGTACGCGACACGGCCTTCGCGTATTACAATTTACACAATCTCCGTGGCTTCGCAGTTATATCGAATTAAATACACAGTTTAGAACACTCGTGAAAAATGATTTTGAAAAAAACTTATATAAACTGATGAATAACGCGGTATTTGGCAAGACGATGGAAAATGTGCGTAATCGTGTTGACGTAAAATTATTAACAAAGTGGGACGGACGATACGGCGCAGAAGCAATGATAGCGAAACCAAATTTCCATAGTCGAAATATTTTTTCGGAGAATCTGGTTGCCATAGAGTTACGCAAACTAGAAGTAAAATTTTATAAACCAATCTATGTCGGCATGTGCATACTAGACATTTCTAAAACGTGCTTGTACGAATTTCACCATGAGTACATGTTTCCTCTGTATCACGACAACTGCCGGGTAATGTACACCGACACAGATAGTCTAATATATCACATCGAATGCGTCGATGTATATGAAAACATGAAGCGCGATATCAACCGATTTGATACGAGCGATTATCCAATTGATAAAGCGTACGGTATACCGCTCGTGAATAAAAAAGTACTGAGTTTAATGAAGGATGAAAATAACGGTGCGATAATGACCGAATTCGTCGGGCTTAGAGCAAAGATGTATGCGGTGAGAGTGGACGGGAAAAAGGATACGAAGAAGGTTAAAGGCGTCAAAAGTAATGTCGTAGCGCGTAATATAACCTTCGACGATTACACGCGGTGTTTGAAAGAAGAAATTGAAATGACGCGCCAGCAGTCATGTATAAGATCAAAATTGCACAAAGTGTATACCGTCCGCGAGACGATAATTGCTCTGAGTCCGTACGACGACAAGCGATATATCGTACCCGAAACCACCGATACGCTACCGTGGGGGCATTATAAGATACCATTGTAAAATGTGTGTGTGTGTGAAAGAAATATTAATAAAGATTTTTGTATTTTTATATTTCATATATTTTTATGTAATGCATATCTCATACATCTTATATTAAAAATACATGTACTATCGCAAGGAATATTGATAAGGATTTTTATGTATATTTTCATTTTTCAAATATTATATATGTTATACACATATATTTTTCCAGAAAATTAAAAATAAACACTGTATGAATTAAATCACATTGTCTTTATGTATCCAAGAATTGTGCGAATTGTCAAATCCCAACCATTTCACGTAAACCTCGTCACCCCTCCTACGCAGTACTTTCTCCACGAGATACACGTCCGGATAATTCGCGCGATGCAACTCATGCTCGTAGAACGCTCCAGCGATAGGTTTTTTGCGATAATCCTCAAGTAGATAGCTTACGGGATTAGTATGCTGCACTTTTACAATTTTAAACACTTCGGTTGTCCAATTTGGTGTGTAACCTTTCTCAAAAATTGTCTTGTACTTGCTAACGCGTACCGAGTCACCTACTTTGAATTTTGCCGGACCCGCGATATTTACACGGTTATACACAGTAGCCAAGAGTCTTTCAGCGACCGCGGGGGTAACGTCGACGGGTCGCATACCGATCGTTCGATGCTTGCGCGCGTTGTAATCCGATACGAGTCGCGGCAACGCGCTGATCCACTTGTAAGATCCGTTTAGCGTAAACATCTTCCACATGTCGTTTTTCAGCGTGCGATTGAATCGCTCAACGATCGATGCCTTCAATACTAAATATGTAGAATAGTGATTGATGTCATGTTTCCGCATGAGCCGTTGCACGTCAACGTTATAAAATTCCTTCCCCATATCAGTCTGTAAGTTTTTCGGACATCTTTTGCTATTTCGAATTATCTCAGCGATAGCGTCAGCTGTCTCGCTTCCGCCTTTACTCTTGAGTGGTGCGGCCCACGCGAGCTTGCTCAACGCATCGATGACTGTGAGTATGTAGTGGTAACCTCTGTTGAAACGAGAGTACGGACGCATCTCGACAATGTCAGCTTGCCACAGGTCATCGTATCCCCGCACTATGACGTGTCTTCGGGGAAAATTTTTTCTCGCCGGCGCGTGCAATTCGTTCACCAACTGCCGTTTCTCTAAACTATGTTGTTTCTTCGCTTCCTCGGTTATTCCCGATTGCCGATCCATCGTTGTTTCGATTCGTCGATCAAACGATGTGTGCCCCGAGTATCACCGTGCGTTTTATCATTCGTTACTGTTCGATAGCCGTTCGATAACCGTTCCTGCCCCGTTCGATAGCCGTTTCTGACTCGTTCGATAGCCGTTCATTACCGTTCCTACCCCGTTAGTTGCCGTTCCTGCCCCGTTCGATAGCCGTTTCTGACCCGTTCGATAGCCGTTCGTTAGCTGTTCCTGTCCCGTTCGTTGCCGTTCGATAGCTGTTCGCAGCCGTTTGTTGCTGTAATTGACCCTGTTGGTAGTCGCTTCTAAGTAGTCCGTAGCCTCGTTCACAGTCGTTTCTGACCCGTTCGCAGCCTCATTGGCAATCGTTTCTGACCCGTTCGTAGCCGTTCCAGAGTTGTATGCCGCCTCGTATGTAGCCGTTCCTGACGTGTTCATAGCCTTGTTCGCAGCCGTTCCTGAGGTGTTCATAACCTCGTTCGCAGCAGTTCTTGAATTGTTCGTAGCCTCGTTCACAGCCGTTTCCTCTTCGATCACTGCCACTCATTGTAGTTCGATAACCCTTTCGATAAGCCTTTGTAGATGTTCAATAATTGTACAATAGCCGCTCCTTAGCCGCTCGTAGCTGTTTCTGAATTAATGTTAATCGCAAGCTGAAGCTCGTTTATCGCAGTCTGCAAAGCTCGCATGTCCTTCTCGAACGCAGTCAGCTTCTCGTCTGATTCTTTCTGCTGATTCTTCAACGTTTTAACGCATTGTTCCACGTACAGTTTGTTGACTGCATCGGTATCAGCCTCAGGTTGCGCTACACGGGGAATCTTGCGCGACCTCGCGTCATAGTACGTAGCGACGCGACACAGAGCGTTTTGACACAAGTAACTTGTCACCGATTTATCCCAATAATCGCTTGTTCTAATTGCTTCATTTCTCTGTTCGAATAATCCAAATTTGTTGATAGGCATTTTTTTTTCTCGATGCGAGTGACGTCGATCGACTGATCAGTTTCGTTGAGACACCGTTTAATTTATAATAAGGCCGACTTCGCGAAGTTCCTCTATAATCGACAGGATCTCGTTGTCGTGAGCGTTGTGGCCAGCTCGGCGCGAAGCGTCGAGCAATCGTAGACGATCCACTAGCTCGTTGGGATCGTCCCAGTGCACGTAATCGATCTTATTGTCGGTTAGCGTCATCGCGCGAGGCATGGATACTCCCGTACCGCATTTTTTCTTTTTCGATTCGATCGACATCAACGGTGCAATTATGTGTTTATACTTGTATCCCCTGTTGCTCTTTAATTGACCTTGCGCATCATATTGACGTTTATGCGCACTCGTCGCCATTAATATGCTCTTATATTTTTGCATATCGTCCTCAGTGTATATGTCATAATCGGGAATTCTCTTGAAGATCGACTCGTATAATCCAGGTGTACCAATGTACCTCACTTTGTCTATGATTATAGAGTCATCTGCGCCGATGTCGAATCGTTTGTTACCGAGCCACATTTCATTCTTGTCGAAATAGACACCGTACACGTAATCGATCTGGGTTTTTTTGTCGCCACTAAGGTGAGCGCTCATGTACTTTTGTGCCAGTGGCCCGAAGTGCTTTCGTAACATTTTTTGACCTTCCAACGTTTGTAACATGTTTCAAACAGATGGTGATTCGAATTTCGAACGGGTTGCCCGTGGTTTCGAAAACATTTTCGATTGCGAGTGATTCGGGTATCGTGGGTTGTACGATTCTCGTTGTCGCGGACGGTGTGGAGGTTATCAGCGGTTCATCCGATGTATGCGATGTCGATAAACGATTCGCCTTCAATCGTTGTCTCTTTTTCGGTGTCGTATCCTCCTCCTCCTCCTCCTCCTCTTCCTCCTTGTACCGCTTGATGGGTAACGTTTTAATTATAGTGTCAGCGTTACTCTCCGGCTCGTTTTTCACCGCGATTAAGCTAGAGTTGTCAACGATTTTTTGTAGTGGCTCGATAATAGGCCTAAAATGGGTCTTGACCGCGATATCGGAGTCGATCTTACCGGTCTTCAAAGCGCGATGTTTCTTGCGGATTGATTCGCTCGTTTTCTCAATCTCCCTCGCAATCTTTTCACGCTCGCGAACATTATCGCTTTCAGCCATGTCATCGACAGAGTGTCGGCAGCGACTAATCGTTTTGCGGTATCGCGAACACGTTAAATCCTTTTCTGTATCGCCCGTTCGTAAATCAGCTGTCTTTATCTATCACTAGGAATCCATACTTTTGTTGCCAACAAGTACGACATAATTCACTGAAATCCTCGTACGACATGTCGGTATTCACGTGATCGTTGTACACATGTTTTAAGTTGGTACCGTCCTGTTTAAACAAGATCAGCAGGTTCGCGTTGTCGCGTATAAGATGTTTTGGTATTCTCGCGTACGTCTGACAGAGATAGAAGCAGTCGACGTTCGAGTGACGACCCATTGAGAAGTACTCTCTTATCGTATTTTGCTTGTCGCACGCCACGTCATCGAAGACGAAAATCGAGTTTGGACGTGCCTCGCTCGGTGGAATGACGTCACTGTTATTAGAGAACGTAAAATAGCCGATTTCATCGATCGATGTCAACAAATTCTCCAGATATCGATATTTCGGCTGTTGCAGCGACTTCGAGTACACGTACACGTTCTTGAAACGTACACCGTGCGGACTTTCCAGTAGACTTATCAGAACGTTGGTTTTACCACAATTCGAGGGACCGCAAACGATCGCGCGTATAGTAGTCGGTAGCATCGTACCGTGCCTGCGCATCTCCGCGTTGTCCTCCATTGATCGTAATCTGTCGTCGCAATTCGTCACGCGTATCGTCAAAGGTTGTCGCACGAATTTCATTTTTTTCAACACTACCGATTGGATCGAACGCCTGCCTATTTATAGGTGCGCGAAATCACGAGTCGCTCAGTAGAGAAAAAATGTTCGTTCTGCTATCAAGTCCTTCCGACATTCGCGATTTGAGCGTCGAACAACTACAATTTGTGTCAAAAGCTGTTCTGTTGCGAATGTGCGGTGATCACGTCCACTACGTGTGGAACAAACTTCCGGAATACATAAAGGCGGAGGTTCAGACGTATCGTCGCTGTTACGAACACTACAATCAGCTGTGGCAGGAAACGCACATCGACGGTTCGGCGCCATTGCTAAAGAATTGCAGCGAATGTCAACGAAAATAGGAAGAGGCCTATTAAATCACGCGATAAACACACTTCCGATCGAATTCCATATTCCCGGCTATCAGTTTTGCGGGCCAGGCACACGGTTGGAGAAGCGATTAGTCAGAGGCGATCGAGGTATAAATCCATTGGACGCGGCGTGTCGCGAACACGATATAGCATACTCTTGGAGCAACGATCTCACCGACAAACACGCGGCGGATAAGATACTCGCCGAGAAAGCGCGGAATCGCATCGTTGCGAGAGATTCGACTCTCGGTGAGAGAGCCGCCGCCACAGCTGTCTGGACAGCGATGAAAGCCAAGACGAAGCTCGGTATGGGTTTGAAGACGAAGAAAAGAACGGCGAAGAAACGAATACTTCCGGTAGCGAAATGCGGCGGTGTATTGCCGATTCTACCAATGTTGGGTGCGCTCGGATCCCTGATCGGTGGAGCGGCTGGTGTAGCGAAGGCGGTGAACGACGGAAAAGCCGCGCAACGTCAGTTGCAAGAGATGCTACGTCACAATCGCGCCATGGAAGGTCGCGGGTTATATCTCGCTCCTTACAAATACGGACGACGAGCTTCAACAAGAAAAAAAAAACGTTAAAGAGACGCTAAAAATGCCGCAGGGCACAACTACCAACGTACAATTGCTGCAACTGACAAAACGTATGCGCATTCCATATTTTAGAGATGTTTTCATGCGCAACTCGTTACCGATCGGTGGTATACAGGGTGATTCTAAATAACTTTATGCTTTTGCAAAAACATAATCTTGACCGAATTCTAAGACGATTTTTCCTTTGGCAAAATTTCATCCGAAGCTTAGTTTTTGAATTATTAAAGGAAGTAGTTAACGTATGACGGGTCGAATACAAGAGGCAGGTAAGGGTGGCGCGATTCACCGTCAGACGCGGGTGCTTACGCGGGGCGCCTGCTGCGATCAGCTGGTCGCTATACACATACAGACACACATGCGAACACATACATTCTCTCTCTGTCTGTCTGTCTGTCTGTCTCTCTCTCTCTCTCTCTCTCTCTCTCTCTCTCATTCGCTCACTCACCTGTAATTTTTTTTTTTTTTTTACGAGAGAGGGGAAAATGCATTTTATGCATACCCACCGGTCGATCCAGTGAGTTATGTGGGACTCGAGTACCAAGTCGAATTACCAACTCGGTACTCCCTACCCCCTCTCTTTTCACGAATTTCCTTTGACACACTGTCTCTCTGACTTCCCGAGGTCTGTTTTCACATAACGTCAAAAAATAGTTATTATTACCTTGTTCGATGACTTTTGATGTATTGCTGTAATTGCTTGAAGGAGAAATGAATTTTCGGATAGATCGTACGTTCTCAAATTTAACGTAGATATCACGTTGGAAAAGACAAGAAATCCACACTAAATTATTAACTGAAAGTTTTTCTCCTTTCATGAACGGTATTCTTTTATAAACTTTAACGTAATCACATTTATTTACTCACTCGATGAGACGAGAAATTTACTAATGACTCTCACTAATCACTATTAATCACTGTCGAATAATAACTGTTGGCGATTAAAAATCACTCGATGAAAGAAACACTCGCGGACACGTTACTACACGACGCGACGACGCGACAATGCGACGATAATTACTCGGCGACTGCAAGCAGTTTTTTGTCATGGTAGGTTGCGGTAGGTTAAGGTACTACTGGCGCAATCGAACGCGATCATGTGTTCGATTGAAGAATGCGGTAAACATAATAAACATTTAACATATTAATATTATTATTATCATGAATGTGTGTGATATCCATACATCGTATGATATCTATTTAAAAATTAATTAGATTAAATAAGTGTTTTTAAAATATTTATTACTTTTACTATTATCATACAAAATATTAATATTAAATATTTATTTAAAATAATAGTAAAAGTAATAAATATTTTAAAAACACTTATTTAATCTAATTAATTTTTAAATAGATATCATACGATGTATGGATATCACACACATTCATGATAATAATAATATTAATATATTAAATGTTTGTGTTTACCGCATTCTTCAATCGAACACATGATCGCGTTCGATAGCGCCAGTAGTACTTTAACCTACCGCAACCTACCATGACAAAAAACTGCTTGCAGTCGCCGAGTAATTATCGTCGCATTGTCGCGTCGTCGCGTCGTGTAGTAACGTGTCCGCGCGTGTTTCTTTCATCGAGTGATTTTTAATCGCCAACAGTTATTATTCGACAGTGATTAATAGTGATTAGTGATAGAGTCATTAGTAAATTTCTCGTCTCATCGAGTAAATGAATGTGATTACGTTAAAGTTTATAAAAGTATACATTTCATGAAAGAAGAAAAACTTTCAGTTAATAATTTAGTGTGGATTTCTTATCTTTTGCAACGTGATATCTACGTTAAATTTGAGAACGTACGATCTATCGGAAAATTCATTTCTCCTTCAAGCAATTACAGCAATACATCAAAAGTCATCGAACAAGGTAATAATAACTATTTTTTGACGTTATGTGAAAACAGATCTCGGGAAGTCAGAGGGACAGTGTGTCAAAGGAAATTCGTGAAAAGAGAGGGGGTAGGGAGTACCGAGTTGGTAATTCGACTTGGTACTCGAGTCCCACATAACTCACTGGATCGACTGGTGGGTATGCATAAAATGCATTTTCCCCTCTCTCGTAAAAAAAAAAAAAAAATTACAGGTGAGTGAGCGAATGAGAGAGAGAGAGAGAGAGAGAGAGAGAGAGAGAGAGAGAGAGAGAGAGAGAGAGAGAGAGAGAGAGAGAGAGACAGACAGAGAGAGAATGTATGTGTTCGCATGTGTGTCTGTATGTGTATAGCGACCAGCTGATCGCAGCAGGCGCCCCGCGTAAGCACCCGCGTCTGACGGTGAATCGCGCCACCCTTACCTGCCTCTTGTATTCGACCCGTCATACGTTAACTACTTCCTTTAATAATTCAAAAACTAAGCTTCGGATGAAATTTTGCCAAAGGAAAAATCGTCTTAGAATTCGGTCAAGATTATGTTTTTGCAAAAGCATAAAGTTATTTAGAATCACCCTGTATATCAAAACGAGAGCGGCATTGTAAATTTGGATAGCGTCGAAGGACCAGGTACTCATTGGGTAGCGTATGCAAAGAGGGGGAATCGCGCTATATATTTCGACAGTTTCGGTAATCTTCGACCGCCGAATGAATTGGTGCGATATCTCGGACGAAACGTAACGAAGATACAGTACAATTACACATCTGTTCAAACTTACGATCAGAGCTTCTGCGGACAATTGTGCTTGCAGTTTCTTCGAACGGTCGATGCATGTGAATTTAAAGACAGATATTGCGCTATTTAACTCAGTATTCGTTAAACAGTTTCGTCGACATGTCTATGATGTTCACATTGACTGGGAAGAGTAGCGTTCTCACGGCAAACTTCTTTCCCACCATAGATTTGAGCGACAGCGAATACGAGCTCGGTCTAACGGATTTTGAGACTTATCACACAATACCGAATGTGAATTCCTCGAATAATAAATTTTATTTTGGCAAAGACGACGAGGAAATTACGATTCCCGAGGGATCGTATGAGTTGCAAAATATACATGAATTTTTGAAACAAGCAATTTCACGGAAACATCTCGATAAGAAACATATTGACGGTGGTGACTATGAAGATGATGAATATCCGATAGTGCTCCGCGCTAATTACAATACAATGAGGAGCGAGATCAAATGTGCCTACAGAATAAACTTTACCAAACCCGGCAACATTGGATTGCTGCTAGGATTCTCGAATCGTATTCTCGAGCCGCGAAAATGGTACGAATCAAACATGCCGATTAACATTCTCAACGTGAATATTATCCATATAGAGTGTAACGTGACCGCGGGTGCGTACAACAACGGCATACTCGTACATACGATACATGAATTTTTATCGAGGGTACCACTGGGATACAAGATATCGGAAACGCCTGCCCAGATCATTTACCTACCGGTCATCGCGCGGAGCATTACGGATTTAACGTTACGCGTTGTCGACCAGAACGGACGATTGCTCGATTTTCGAGGAAAAGAGATCACCGTAAGATTGCACGTACGTATGCGACGTATGAGATGCTCGTATTGAACGGATCGAAAGACGTGAGAGATAACGCAATCTTTACGAGACCAGCAACAACAACAACAACAACAACAACAACAACAACAACAACAACAACAACGTCAACGTTCGCTAATATCAAATCCAATCATCCAAGAAAAAGAAACTCAGCGCATCGAACGTTGCGTTTTTACAATCTTTGGGATTTGCAGTGCGAAACAGCTGAACGATGACCGACATTCTCAACATCGGTGATGAACCGATCTTTGATAATCGTATCGTCAAGATCGAAACTCACACGTATAACCTGTTCGCCAATACAACGTTCGGACACAGTGACGAGATAAGAATACCCATACAACAACAGGATCTGTATACGCTGCCGTACGAGAGTTTCCTATACATCGAGGGACAACTAACGGGGAAAAAAACAGCAACAGTTGAAGGAGAAAGTGATGTGGTACTGGGAAATAATTGCGTCGCATTCATGTTCGATGAGATTCGATACGAACTCGATGGCGTTGAGATTGATCGCAATAGAAACGTAGGAATAACTACTATGCTCAAAAACTATGTAACGGTATCATCCGATAGAAACGTGATTATGAAAAACGCCGGCTGGGATCCGTTGACCTATGCAAATGGACATTTCAATTTTTGCGTACCGCTCCACATGTTATTGGGATTTTGCGAGGATTATAAACGAGTGGTGATTAACGCTCGTCACGAATTGATCTTAATACGATCGCGCAACGATAATAATTGTCTGTTTGCAAATTCTAAAACGCTGGAGCCTGTGATCAACATATTTAAGATACAATGGCGAATGCCTCACGTGCTGTTGAGCGAGATCGAAAAACTGTCGATGTTGCGTGCTCTGGAAAGCGGACGATATCTCAGCATGGGTTTTCGCTCGTGGGATCTATACGAGTATCCGCTATTGCAGCTTACAACCAAGCATTCGTGGGCCATTAAGACCGCGACTCAACTGGAGAAACCACGATACGTTATCTTCGCTCTGCAAACAGACCGGAAGAATGCCTTGTCTAAGAATGCGACTCAATTCGACAACTGCAAATTAATCAACGTGAAACTCTATCTGAATTCGGAATGTTATCCGTACGACGATATGAATCTGGATTTCGAAAAGGCAGATGTGCCATTCTGTACGACACGTACGCGCGCTTCTGCAAGAACTATTACGGATACGAGTATCTCGAGCCGAGTCTCTCCGTCTATACGTTTCAACAAGACGGTCCGTTCGTGATTATCAATTGTTCTCGACAAAACGAATCGGTCAAGAGCGCAACCGTGGATGTGAGATTGGAATTCGAATGTAAGGAGAACGTGCCGACGAATACTACTGCGTACTGTCTCATCATACACGATCGTGTGATCCAGTACAATCCGTTGACCAACGTTGTACGTAAAATCACCTAAGCGATAACATCGACACAAGAGAGGGGAGGAGGAGCAGGATATAAGTCAAAGTGCTGCGAGATGATTTTAGAGTTTCCCATTCCTCTCGACTGATGCATCGGGGGGAGAAAGAGGGAGGGAGAGAGAGAGAGAGAGAGAGAGAGAGAGAGAGAGAGAGAGAGAGAGAGAGAGAGAGAGAGAGAGAGAGATCTCATCATGTCTATACCAACGTTTGTGGATCTGCAAGGATTTATTGTCGGGAGAAATTTTGTCGTGAAGGAAGCTGCGGTTCTGAGAAAGGGATATGTTCTCTCGCATTACTTTTTCGCAAGTCCCGTACCGTGGAGCGTGCTTACAAAATCTGAGCGATGTCAAGTCTCATGGGTGATTAAAAATCATCATGGATTACAATGGGAAGACGGAAACGTTTCGTATGGCTTGGCTCAGCGTGTAATTACAACAGCTGTCGTTGGTACGATACACGAAGAAGAAGAATCGTCTGTCGTGTACGTTAAAGGACTTGAAAAGCGAAAATGGCTGACCGATATACTAGACGATGCGGGAAACGGCTATATTATTGAAACCTTGGATGCAGACTATGAAGATATTGATTCTCTAAATAAATTAGATATTACCAATAGTATGCGATGTGGAAAACATGTTAAGAATTGCGCATTACAAAATGTATTCAAAATATTTAACTGGTGGTCGCAACGCCAGAAAGAATTGCAAGAAAATAAAATATGTAAACATTAATATGTTTTATCTCTTATTTCCCCTTCCTAGACCTTTCCATGCGTTTCTAAGAATTTTTTGTCTGAGCGTTATCTCCCCTTCTCCTAAAATTCAATGCGTTAGAAGCATTGATCCCCCCACCACATTATACTTTTGGAAGATGAGCGTCATGTATACTCGGTTATTTCTTATACGATCAGTGTCGCGTTAACACCGCTCTCGTGGTTCACTTTTCATAACTCTCAGAGAAATGTATTACGTCGAAAGAAACGGAAACAGCGGCAGCGGCATCGGAAGACGCGTGAATAATTACGTACCGATTCGTGATGAAACTCCATCGTTTGAGAACAAATGTGACGAGTAAGTTTTATTTAACTTCTTTCTATCTTTTATATATATATTTTTTTTACAAATTGTATTATTACTATTATTTTAATTTTAATTTTTCTGTAGCATTTCGTTGGAACGTCGTGCGGTTCGTATACTAGGTAGACGATACGCATTGACAGCTACGGAATTCAAATTCCTCGAAATTGGTATCAACGTGGGTCCACCGAGTTACGTGGAGATTGCCATAGGAGATCATCGAGGAAAGGAACTGATATTATCTCTCGAAACGTGGAAGAGACGAGCAACGTCGCAATATTCAAAATTTACTTTGGAACAACTCTAAAGATGACTACAATTTCATAAGCGTTGGACCGCTAACAGTGAGAGTTCGTACGATTAACGACGTCAAACTCATAAGTCTCAAATCTTCAAATGTATGCTTGATGATGGTCGAATCGACATTACATCGTATGTTCGATCTCGATCAATGCATAGATGTAACTTTTGATCGATTGGGTAAAATTATCGAAACAGTTGATGCATCAAGTTTACGCAATTCTCCAATATCGCGTCCACTGTAATAAATCCAAAAGAAATATCGAATGTAATACGCGCGAGTGACGCTTTCAACAAGCATCAGCTCGTCGATTGTGAGCTGGCAGCTTTAGTTTTTAGTCCATAGTACGTAAGAAAAATATATACTATATACATAAAACATAAATAAAGAGTTTTAAGTCTAAATCATGACGTAATTCTTCGTACGCATTTCCATCCACCCAATCCTCTTCAAAGGAATACCGCTTATATTGTTTAATTCGAAAAAAAAATCCAGAATTACTTATATTGTGGGAGAGGGGGTGTACCGCAAGAGCACAAAAACTATTTTGTTTGCGAAAACATGTCCCAACGCGTTAGTCAGCCTTAAAATCCAATCCTCTTCAAATACCGTTGTTTATCAACCGGACATCGGTTTATGATTGTTTATACTTGTCATAAAACATCCAACACAAGCGTCCCCCGCCCCGCCCCGCAGCCCCCGCGCCTACGAAATCCCCTCCGTCCCGCGTGACGTCATTCCCCCGCGCCACCGAAAACCCCCTCCATCCTGCGTGACGTCACTCCCCCGCGCCGCTGAGATCCCCTCGCACCTCACCCCCCCTGAGATCCCTGCGTTAGAACCGGCCTATAACACTTACTTATTATTATATTATTGTCTTATATATTTTTTTCAGTTACAACAAAAATATTTTCCTTCCTTATTCATATTAAGGAACAAAATATTAGCATTATTTAATGATAAACAAATCGCTCCAAATACTTCAGCTCAATTTACATTAGAAGATTTGCCAGTAAATTTACCTGTATCGACTCTCAAGCGGAGTTGGATAGTTTTGAAAATTATTTAAAAAATAATCAAAATAATTTATCTTCCATGGTAAATATTTGTTATTAAATCAATAACTTTTTCTGTTACTATGTGATTTCTGTTAATACAAGTTTTAATATTACAGTGTTCATATTTAGCCACATTGGGTGGAAGAGATTTTACAGCCAAAACTAACAGGATTTTAAAGTATCTTTTAAGAGATGAGGTAGCTTCTAATTACAGTTTTTATGGTAAACGAATGAACAAAAGTCCCTTTTCTTCTTTAACTTGCTGCAGTGCTGTAGTTAGTAAGTATTTCTTTTTATCAAATTTAAAAAAGTTTATTATACAATTGTTATTATACGTTCACTATCCATATAAATTTTATTATGGGCAATGTTAGCTAAAACATATCCAATAAGGTTGTTCTAATGTTATTAAAACTTTATGAATATGCAGTTGCATTAGTCGCTTATCATTTACATTTATATTACAATTCTGAGCTGTTAAATATATAGATAACTAAATAAAACAACATGTTTATTAATAACATTAATAACAATTAAAAACATTGACACAGTAATAGATCTTTAGCTAATATCAATTATGACAGTATATTATGAAATTTTCTTTGAATTTTGGTCTCAAAAAATACTCTCTGTATTGCTCATTTCATGTATTAAACTTTTGTTTTTATAGAATCGGTAAAATCAACATCATCTCAGACAGAAAAAGATATTGAAGATGTGATTAAGGTATGGCTTAAACACGCACTTCAGCGTATAAAAAATCGTAATAAAAATAAAGCTCCTGAACATAATAATTAAAAAGAATAAATTGGTTTTCATAAAGATTAGGTTGTGATCCGTTTTGAGATAGAGTTTTTTGTTTCAAGTTTCTTAGAATTTATTTGTTTTATTCGGTACTTATATTTTAAGTTTTTGTCTACAGAAACATTTATTTTACTGTTCTATTTTAATTTTTATATTTGCGTTAAATTTATTACTATTCCTTGAAATATATTCATTAAAATATATTTAGCTTTGCTTTTTTAGATATCAGATAAGTATTAATTTATTTTTATACAAGAATGTTTTTAAATAAAAAAATCAAACATAAAAAAACAAAATTAAAACATAATGTAGGCGTTCGACAGTTATATAGGAGAGTCTCAAAAGTTGTAAGTACTATTTTAGATGAAGTAGTGCAGATTGAAGCTAATAATATTAGTGTTAATAATGGTAATATTTCAAATATTAATAATGATGAATGTTCCAATTATAATATTAATAATGATGAACGTTCCAATTATATTAATAATGAATGTTCTAATTGTAATAATTTCTCTGAAGAAGAAAGCTTTACATACACACAAAATGTTACTTCATGTAACTTAGATGTTATTGAAAATATTATTTCCGATACAGATTTATATGATTCCGATAGTAATAGTATAGTTACAAATCCAGTTTTATTATCACGAGATAATCATTCACTTTTGCAAAATGATGTATCTACAAAGCTACAAGACTGGGCAACAAATTATAAAATTTCCCATTCTGCACTTACTAGTCTTTTACATATTCTTTCACTTCATTTCGCAGAATTGCCTCTTCATTCTAGAACACCCTTCGAACACCTATACATATGCAAAATAAACAATTGGAAAATGGAGAATATTGTCACATTGGCTTAGCAAATGAATTAAAGAATTTTTTGGCACAAAATATTATGTTCTCAGCTGAGGTGCTTAAAATTGGATTTAATGTTGATGGTTTACCTTTATTTCGTAGTTCAAACATTCAGTTTTGGCCAATTTTAGGAATAGTTAAAAATACCACACAAAATAAACCATTTCCTATTGGAATTTTCTGTGGCACGTCAAAACCAATACCGTTAGAGAAATTTTTAGATGATTTTATAAATGAATTAGTTTATCTATTAAAAGAAGGTATTGAATTTTGTAATAAAAAATATCGTTTGGAAATTCACAGCTTTGTATGCGATGCTCCGGCCAAAACATATTCGAAAATGATTAAGTCACATTGTGGCTATTCCTCATGTGATAAATGTACTGAATCAGGTAATTATGTTCAACGAAAAGTTATTATGAGAAATATTTCGGCCTCAAAACGGACAGACGATTCTTTTAAATTACAGTTGGATAAAGAACATCATATTGGTAAATCACCTTTGTTAAAACTTGAAATAGGTTTAGTCACATCTTTTCCAATTGACTATATGCATTGTGTATGCCTAGGTGTTGTGAGGAAACTTATACATTCTTGGATCGATGGACAACCATTACAAGTAAAACTTTGTAGTAGATCTACAAATATAATATCAGAACGATTAATATCACTAAAGCATTGTATTCCTGCAGAAATTAATAAAAAGCCTAGATCACTGTCAGAGTTGCAAAGATGGAAGGCAACTGAGTTTAGAACATTGTTATTATATACAGGTCCTTTAGTTCTCAAAAATGTGGTTGATAAAGCCATTTACCAGCATTTTTTATTATTGCATTCTGCAATTACAATATTAATTTCTAAAAAGCATATTTCTGAATTTACTTGTGATTTTGCTGGTGAGCTATTAAAAATCTTTGTTAATCATTGCGAAAAAATATACGGATTACAATTTTACGTATATAATATTCATATGCTATCTCATTTGAGTGATGCACAAATATTTGGCCCTTTAGATGAATTCTCTGCTTTTGCATTTGAAAATTATTTAGGGCAGCCAAGCCACTTAAACAAATATACCATCGGTTAAAAGAACTTTCTATTTCCTCTGCTAATAAATATCTTACAACTAAAAGTTTAATAATGTATGAACTAGAACATACTTCTGGACCTTTACCAACAGCTGGTTGTCATTATAAACAATTTAAAAAATTGCGTTTAGAATCTTTTACTTTAACTATTAACCGTCATTCCTCTTCTGATTGTTATTGCCTCACAAATGACAATTTGGTACTGCAAATCCTTAATATTATAGTTGGAACAGAAGATGAAATTTTAATAATTGGTAAATATTTTCTTTCTTATAAGTCTTTTTATTCATACCCTATTGAATCGAAAGATTTATATATTTTTGAAGCAAAAATTTATCAATACAGAATCATACGAGGTCCTACAAGGATATTATTGCGAAATGTATACTTTTACCAATGGATAAAGTTTTGTTATCTATGCCTTGCGACGTCTTTTTATTTTTAATTTTTCGATCCTCCTCGGGTGTTGGAGAGGAGGATGTTAATGGGGAGCGAAAACGCCGTCAAAAACACAAGGCGGATAGAGATACTCGCGCTCGGAGGAACTAAGATGGAGGGTGTTCTCGCGCGCGCCGCGGCGAAGCGAAGGCCGTCTCGAAATCTCGAAGATGGGCGCCAGATACGGTCTTCCACGTATCAGTTCGCAAAATCGTCAGAATAACGCGAAGAACGTTAGCCTGTTTCGCCACGGGCCGACCAGCTCACCTAACGGTAGAGGGGCAGGGTCCGTTGAAAAGGATCTAGAATTATTTTATGCGAAGCTGTCGGTGATTACGAAAATTGACGAACACAACGGAATTTAACACATACGAGAAACGAACACTCAAATAAATTACGCGAATTTAATATAAAAGAGAAGGTAACAAATTTATTTAAATAAAAGAAATATAATAGAAAAGAATATAAAGGGAAAGAAATAACAAGTTCTAGAAAGAAATAGTAATAATGACATAAATTAGCGAGACTGAATTAACGAAATATAACTGAGTTTAACATAAATGCGAAAATTTGAAATAACGTACAACAGATCGACAGCGGTGATAACAATAGCAATACGAAATCGAGATCATAAGACAGCGGAGATATTTATCGTCCTCCAGGCCCGTTTTTATGGCCGGACTTTGCGAAACCGAACGGCGTTTCGAGAGCGTAACGGAAATTTCGACAATCTCCTCGAGGACGCATTTAACAGATCTATTCCCTTTGTTACTCGCTCTTTTAATCGACAGCACTATGTTTGAAATGAGGTTAATAATTGAGCGATAGTAATCAAGCGATTTGCGAAGACGAAAAATCTCGCTTGCTACGAGCAAGATCGATTCACTCGGAATTCGATAGCCGTCGGACGCCGCTTCGCCTCTTTTCGGCGTAACGCTTTCTATCTACGCGAAACCCTCGAATTTCGACACTTTCTTAATCTATTATGCACCGCGACACACTCCAATGTACGACAAATACCACGCAAATATCACGCAATAAACGCAATTCGTACCAGTATCAAGAGCGACAAGGACAGCACGACATTTGCCACGTCGTCACACGCACACGGTCACACGCTCACATACACGCTAATTACAGACGAAAATTGCCCGGAGATCGATTGCGGGGATGTCTTACGCGGTTTCGACAACTCTTTTCGACAGCACGGATAGCGGACGCATTCCCCGCGATTTACCGCGCACGTGGTCGATATACGAGAGCCGGTCACTACGCGTTTTACGACACCCCGAATCCCGGAGAGAAACGAACGGTTCCTTATCAGCTACGGCCTACGTTACGATCGTCCTTGATGCCTCGGTCGCTTGTCTCCGGTCGCCCGAAATACACGAAAATCGCGAGCTCGGTACAATGCCCGAGCGACAACGAGACACGAAAATGGCGACGGCGACAGAACGGCCGGTCCGCGGACGGAATCGCGTACGTGGCGTACAAAATAGCGATGGGCAACCTCACCGATACTCGCTCCCGTTGACAGGGGATGATCCTCGGTCTCGTCCTCTCGACAACCTCGGCTGTGACACACAAAACGACAACGACAAAATACGTTTCGCAGAACGACTACAAGCTGAGAGCGCCCGCACCAGAGTGATTCCCTGGATCTCGCGATCCAGGGTCGATAGCGGCGTCAATTCTGCGCGCAGGGGTGCGCGGGTTAGCGGCCAATAGCGCCGCGACACGCGAGGTATTACTGCGCCCCGCGACAACGCCGTATCGGGGGTCGTAACGGCCCCGATACTTTAAAAATGCTGACTTTCGGCGATCCTGTTATCCACGATCGTCCGGAGGTAGATTTTCCGTCCTCCCTCCTCTGAGGGTGGCGCCGATCCGGCCCGGTTATTTCGGCCCACAAGACAGATGATTTCCTTCCTTTATTTGAAGGGGGCGAAATCCACCCGCGACTCTGTTCCTCCGGCGTTGTCGTATCGGCTGTCGTAATGATTCCTCTTGGGCCTCTTCTGGTTTCCCTCCGGCGGGTTGCCCGACGTACAAAAATGATACAAAAAAAATAATTAATACTAGCGCGAAAAAGGATGATGGCTCGTCTCTCCGGAGATTTCGATACGGCTCTCGCAATCTTTTTCTGGCGCGGCCGCTCGGCTCGCGTCCCGTGAAGATTTCCGGGGCGGATGGACGCGCCTCGGGACGGCAACGTCACAGCCTTTAATACATTCATTATCAGTTTAATAATTATTATGTTTTTTACTTGAAAACATTCTTGTATAATTAATTTTTTAATAACTTTACATTATAATTCATAATTTTAATTGTTTATTTTATAATAAGATATAAATGTATATATGTTTGTTATAATATATATAACATTATATATACAGGGTGGACCATTTTAACCTTTAATGGAGAATAACTCGAAAACCAAGCCCGGGAGAGAAAAATGTTTCAGACAAAAGTTGTTTGGTTTCGAGGGGGCCATAAGATGGTATCATTGGTTTGACCTTGAAGAATTATTTGAAGGTCACATGAAGGTCAGCTTCAATTTCTTAAATGGAACCTACTATTTGTCATTGCACATTCTTGTAGCTTATCTTGAGAGCTTTCCAAAACACTATAATTAAGTACCTTTTCGTTAAGTACTTTTTGAGTTATGAGGCTTGAAATAATTTCTTAATTTTACATAAACCGTAAAATATCTTGTAAAATATTCATTTTTCGATTATCTTACCTTAATACATTTACGTACAAAATAATGAGAGGAATTAACTGGTGTAAAGAAAACACATAGTTGTTTTTAAGAAAAAATATGTAATTGTTAATTGCAAATTACATATTTTTTCTTAAAAACAACTATGTGTTTTCTTTACACCAATTGATTCCTCTCATTATTTTGTACATAAAAGTATTAAGGTAAGATAATCGAAAAATGAATATTTTACAAGATATTTTACGGTTTATGTAAAATTAAGAAATTATTTCAAGCCTCATAACTCAAAAAGTACTTAACGAAAAGGTACTTAATTATAGTGTTTTGGAAAGCTCTCGAGATAAGCTACAAGAATATGCAATGACAAATAGTAGGTTCCATTTAAGAAATTGAAGGTGACCTTCATGTGACCTTCAAATAACTCTTCAAGGTCAAACCAATGATACCATCTTATGGCCCCCTCGAAACCAAACAACTTTTGTCTGAAACATTTTTCTCTCCCGGGCTTGGTTTTCGAGTTATTCTCCATTAAAGGTTAAAATGGTCCACCCTGTATATAAAATATATAAAATAAAATATATAGAAAATAAAATGTTATATAGATATAAATAATATGATAGTAAGAGATTTCTTTCTAAATATAAGACATTTTTATATATAAAAGATACGGGCACTTACCGCTCGATTGATATCACCGATGCAAGTCCAAGTTTGATTAGCTTTATTTTCAGTTGCCACCGCCCACTTTGAATGATCGTGGCTGCTCTTAAAATCAATATTAAACTCTTGCATGGGAATTAATATAGACTTAATATTGTATACTCTACAAAAGAATCAACACTTAATTAAATCAGATGCAAATAAAATTTTTTAAACACTGAAGAAACAATAAAAGCATTATTACTTTATGCGCTCACAATCTGATGGTAATTTACCCCGTCCATTCAACCACGTTTCCGTTAATAAATTAGATTGCAAAGTTAGTGCGACAAATTTGTCGTATAAATCTATAAATTAACATTTATAAAAGTATGTTAATCATTGTAATCTATATATAAAATTATAGCAAATTATTAATTTTAAGTATATATGAGAATATTTTGCTTGCTCGTCTACCAATCATAGCTAATCATAGTTACCAGTCAGAAATTAAAAGTTTTTAAAATTTGACAAATATACAGCCCAGACAGCAAATAGGCCAAAAGATGTCTTAAAGACATCTAGAGGACTTTAAGGCGTCCTTTAAGTTGTCTTTTGGACATGTGTGCTATCTGGGAGGATGTTTCACATATTAATATTAATAAATGTTTTATATATATGTTAATATTAATATATGTTACAAGTTTTCTCTGAAACTTGACGTCGTACAAAAAAATGTCTGACATAATTTATAGACTTTTGAGAGAGAGAGAGAGAGAGAGAGAGAAGTCAATAAATATTAAATTTTAATTAAGATCATTTTTCAAGATTGTACAAAAATAAATCTAATTCTTTAAATGGAATCAACCTAATTTTTTTATTCAAAACGTATTTCTTGCAATATTCGTTAAAAGTTATAATATAAGGTAGAATAAAAATTGGCTCAATTTTTGTCTTACTCCTACAACTTTTTACGAATATTGCGAGAAATCAACTTATATAAACAAAATTAGAATGATTTCATTTAAAAAAATTTGGATCGATCCTTACATGATCTTGAAAAATGGCCTTAATTAAAATTCCAGATTATCAATGTCTCTTTACTCTCAAAACTCAATAAATTTTGTCTAAAACATTTTCTTACAGTGTAAAATTTCGGAGAAAACATTTTGTAATAATACTTCGTGTAAAAACACTTTGTAATAATACTTTGAGTAACACTTTATGTAATAATACTATATATTGTAATAATACTTTGTAATAACACTTTATGTGAAGTATTCTTGTATAAGTCAACATACTTCTTACTTCAAAAAAACATTGCTCATTAAAGTAATCCAGTAAAAAAACAAATATAGAGATGCGTGTACCATGCTGCCACTTGTTGCTCTTAGCGAATGATGTAAATGTAATGTTATTAAGTGATTTTAGTATCAATTTGCTGCTGAAGGGTGCTTTTCTGATTCGCTTTTGGTTGGCTGCGTCTGTGAGCACCGAATATGACTGAGCGAACGGGCTAGGTGTGTTTTTCCTATATACTAGTATCTCTCTGTACATCAGCTGTTGACCGATTGAGTTGAATTGATCACTGTTCATAGAGATGCACAGGAAGCTCTGTCCGTAATTCTTCCCGGATGATGGGTAATCATACTCAGATCGATTTCCCGGAGCCGGATTCTTCTGCACATCTTGTTCCTAAGGGATTTAATTTAAGCAGTATTTCTTTCATTCAAGGTACCTTAGGATTTCGTCTATACCACTCATACGGTATCAAATAAGATTAAATGAGAAAATCGAACCACTCGAGTAACTAAGAGGTTCTTAATAATTATTATAAAAGGATTAGAAAAAGAATAAATGATAATTTTTACAAACTTTAAAAAAATATCTTAAATCATATTAATTAAAATGAACAATTGTCATCTGATCTATTTATAATCGATCTTTCTTATTAGTAAATATGATGTAAATAAATTATTAATCTTATGACATAAATAAATAATTATAATAATTAGTATTATAATATATAATATATAAATATAATATATAATATATAATATTAAAAATTATTGTTTATAAGAAATATTGAATATCGGAAAAATCAGTTAATCTCGATACTCTGATATATTCAAAATAATACTGCATACCTGTCTTGTGCCATTACCGCTGTTGGGTACAGGTGGATAATTCGGGACGCTATGTATTAACCAGAAACCTTGTTGCATGTTCGCTATTACAGCGCCCTTCGTATGGCCATATTTTCCATTAGGAGATTTATTAGGCGGATCATCATTATACAAAATCCAGAAAGCCTTCGTAGCCTCTGTCTGAAAGTTCGTAATCATGTAAACACAAAATATTACATACTCATTAAGGGGATCCTAAAGTGACTTTTTTACCGATATAACATTATATTTCTTTTGTACCGAAATCTTTTTATTAATTGCACAGAATAGTAAATGCTTCTCCACGATTAAAGTACACACAGAAACAAACCGGGAACCTCCCGATTTTATGTTAAAAACCAAAAAAAAAAAGTCGTAACAATATTTGCTTAATATAAAAGTTTTGCAGTTTGTATGTACAAAATAAGATAGGTTCCCGCTAGATATTGCACGAAGGAATATAAATAAACTTTTAGAAATGAGTTTAGAAGCATTCTAAACTCATTTCTAAAAGTTTATTTATATTTCTTCGTGCAATATCTAGCGGGAACCTATCTTATTTTGTACATACAAAGCAAATATTGTTACAGAAGCCGATAAAAAAATTGTAATTTTTCAATTTTTTTGTTTTTTAACATAAAATCGGGAGGTTCCTGGTTTGTTTCTGTGTGTACTTTAATCGTGGAGAAGCATTTACTATTCTGTGCAATTAATAAAAAGATTTCGGTACAAAAGAAATATAATGTTATATCGGTAAAAAAGTCACTTTAGGATCCCCTTAAATAATAATTTAAATTTTTTTTAAAATCCATCTTTTATTTCAAAACTTAAAAAAACCACAGTATTATGATTTTTGAAAAGAAAAATTCTTTAATAAAGTATATAAAAAAATTAATAAATATATTTAAAATTTACTAAATTAAAATTACAGTTAATTTCTATATTTATAATTAAAATTAATAGAAAAGAAATAAATTTTATATGCAAAACAGTAAATATAAAAAAATTGCAATACAGTGCAATTAATTTATTTAATAAATAAATCTAAATAAAAAATCTGTCAAACGCATGACAAGACGTATATGATGTATTTTCTCTTACACTCGTACATCATTGTATAAAAGTGTCAACGTATTTCCTGGTATAGAG